>NC_067482.1:25878844-26228844 GCF_947179515.1 Apodemus sylvaticus
TCATTTAACCTTGCAGTCATCAGTTCTATGTATTTTCTGTGAATGTCAACACGCTATTCTTTAGTTCTGAATGAAATTTCATTTTATATATCTATGTCTATCTCTCTCTCTCTCTTTCTCTCTCTCTCTATATATATATCGATATCTATATCTATATATCTATGTATCTATATCTCTATATTTCTATATCTATATCTATATATCTATACCTATACCTATAGGTATAGGTATATACCTATACCTAAATCTATCTATCTATCTATCTATCTATCTATCTATCTATCTATCTATCTATATCTACATCTATCTATATCTGTATATCTATATATCTATATATCCATATATATATATTCATATATATATATATATATATATATATATATATATATATATATATATATATATATATATACTGTGTTTCTTTAGTCCATTCATTTTATAGGGAATATCTAGGTTAGTTCCCCAACTTTCCTGAAGTGAGTCGGGTCAAAATAACCATGGGTGAGGAATCCTCTTTATAGTATGGTGACTTAGATTACTTTGTGTCTATTTACAAGAGTGGAGCAGCTAATTCCTATGGACATGTTTATTATTTTGTGCTACCTTCATACTGATTTCTACAGTAGCTGTAGTAGCTTACAATGACATCAGCAATAAATGTGTGTTTCCATTTTAAACACATATATAACTGAGATTGCAGACATTTTCAGAAAGATATGAACTCAGAGGTTTATAATAATACAGCAGAGATAATTTGTTCTTGATAACTACTGTTTGGCCCTCTCTTGGCATCATGTACTAAAAACCATATCCTGTGAAGAAGTTGCAGTTTGAAGTTGCCCTCTTACATGACTTTACTTTCACAGTGAACTAAATCAGTGTTCTAAAATCCTATTTGACTTAGGCTGCTACTTGCAAAATTATAACCAAATGAACAAAGTTCCTGACAAATATGATAATATGCACCATAGATAATGGGTTGCTCTTTTTAACTGAGTGCTGATGAAATCATTTAAGATGTTACTCAGTTTATTAATTTGTTAATTTTAGACATTCTTACTTACTTAGCCCATTTTGTCTTCTAAAATTATTATTGACAAGTTAATATGCTCTAATTTGTTTTCATTAATAAGATTTTCTTTCAAGGAAACAATTCCAGGTTCTCAAAATTAAAATACTCATGAAATATTTATCATTGCATACATTAAACTAATATTTATCTTAAAAGTGAAATTATATCATTGTGATGTTTAGTTTCTAATTTTAAATTTCATATTATATTTATCATATAATTTCATTAAGAAGTAGGATTCTTGATCAAATCATAAACTTTCTTTCAGCATTAATTTTCTTTATGGCATTTCAAATAAAGTTCAGATCCACAGGGTTTTGTACATGGTATATAAGCATGTACTCTACTACTGAATGATTTCTTCAGCCCCCAAATATATAAAAGTTTCTCTTTAGACTGAGGGAAAAGAGGTCCAATTACTTCTCCAAATTGGGATCCATCTCAAGGGGAGGCTCCAATGCCTAATGTTTTGGTACAGTTACAGACAGGAGCCTAGCATGGCGGTCTTCCAAGAGGCACAACAAGCAGCTGATTGAGACAGAAGCAGATACTTACACCCACCCAATGGACTGAAGTTGGGGATCCCTGTGGTTCAATTAGGGAAAGTCTGGAAGAAATTGAGGAGGAGGGCGACCCTATAGGCAGACGAGCAGACTCAACTAACCTAGACCCCTGGGATCTCTCAGACCCTGAGCAACCAACGAGGCAGCATACACTATTTGGTATGAGGCCCTGATACATATACAGCAGAGGACTGCCTGGTCTGACTTCAGTGAGAGAAGATATACCTAACCATCAAGAGACTTGAGGCCCCAGGGAGTGTGGAGGCCTGGTGGAGTGGGGTGGGGTGAGGTGGGGTGGGGTGAGGGAGGGTGTGCACATACTCTTGGAGACAGGGGGAGGAGGAATGGGATGAAGAACTGTCAAGGGATGATCAGTGTCTTAGTGTTTCTATTCCTGCACAAACATCATGACCAAGAAGCAAGTTGGGGAGGAAAGGATTTATTCAGTTCACACTCTCCAAATTGCTGTTTATCACCAAAGGAAGTAAGTACTGGAACTCAAGCAGGTCAGAAAGCAGGAGGGATATTACTTACTGGCTTCCTTCCCCTGGCTTGCTCAGCCTGCTCTCTTATAGAACCCAAGACCATGAACCCAGAGGTGATACCACCGACAAGGTGCCCTCCCCCCTTGATCACTAATTGAGAAAATGCCCCACAGCTGGATCTCATGGAGGCACTTCCCCAACTGAAGCTCAGTGATAACTCCAGCCTGTGTCAAGTTGACACACAAAACCAGTCAGTACATCTAGAATGTGGATAACGACTGGACTGTAAAAAATTATTAAAGATAAATACTAAAAATGAAAAAGAAAAAACAAAGTTTCTTCTTATAACTATTTTCTGTTACAAACTACTCCTGAGAGTTTTTGTATTTACAACTCGTTTCTTTTCAAGTTGGATAATAAATAATAAATAAAGAATAATTGCTAAATAAAGAATTGAAGGAGAGGGAGTAAAGAAATTTCACTGGTCATGCACATGTATTGTTGTTTATGCATACTTATGAACTTCCCTATGAAAATTATCATACAAGTTTCAAAGGCTAAATGTCTTTCTCAAATGATTCTATTTATGTAATGAGTTAAATCTGAGCTCATAAATATATGCACCAATCCATAGGCAATAAAATAATCAATTTCAGTTTTATTTTATACATAGAAAATTAATTGAGTCATTTCTAGCAATATTATTACACTATATTCACAAATTTTAAAGATACTTCAAGCAAGTCAAACTTCTAATGGCTGAAAGATGTTTTCCCCAACTAACATATTACTTCAGAAAAAGACAGGATACAACATATTCAAGTTATTTTTGCTAGACTGCACATTGTATTGTAATTATTTTACCAAAGAACTGGAACTATTTAGAGAAATTAACAGAAATTCTGTGTTACATTTTTATGCCTAAACTTTTTTTTTTGGAGTTTCCATAACCAAAAATTTTTCTTTTGCCTTCTGAGTTGCCAAAAGTCAAGAATCTTAGAAAGTTTTGGGGCTATAGTTACAGAATTCTAGTTCCATCACTAACATTGACACTTATTATCTTATGAGAAAAGAACATAACTGATTCTTTAAGCATTGGAAAGTTTCCTCTTTCATAGGTAAGTTATATCAGGTAAATCTACATTTTTTCACTAAAAACTTAACCCTTAGGACTGGAGCGGTGGCTCAACAATTAAGTAACTTGTGCATTTTGTAGAGTATCTGGGCTGGATTGTCAGCATGCACATGGTGGTTCTTAGTCTTCTGTTGCTTCAGTTTCAGAGGCTCTGCTAGTCTCTTCTGATCTCCTTAATTGTTAGGAGTACACAAGTTGCACGCACATTGATCCAGGAAAATCACTCATACACGTGATTTGTCAAACCACTTTAACCATTAAATTAATAAAATGGCTCTCATAAAACAGAGACAATGATGTATATCAGAATTATGATCTTAGATAACATGGCAGTTAATCAGCATGTTTTGCTTATGTTCTGTCTACTTATTTACAAAAATATTTAGTCATGTCCATGATTGTACTATATGTATAATGGATTGTGGAAAAAGGATTAAAATGATGCTGCATGTATTTTGTTTCTGTACTATGCAAGCATTGACCTCTCTATACATACAAGATTATGTATAAAATGAATTGTGTTTTCAAAGAATAATGACTCAAAACAAAGACTCCTCCTATTTGATTCTTTGTAGTTTGAGCATTTGGGTAAGTCAGGAATGCCTACTGACTTAGATATTTATACTCAGTAAGCATCTTATTTTTCTAATGAAAAAGTGAGTTGTCCTCAATTGAAACACATTAAGGAACAACAAATATACAAAACAATCACAATAGCCTGATTACTCAAGGTGCTAGGTAGATGTATGTCAACTAGACAAAAACTAGAGTCATCAGAGAGGAGAGAATGTCCATTGGGAAAATGCTTCCATATATCAATCTCTAGGTAAGATTGTAAGGCATTTTAACTCATAATTGATGTAGGAGGGCCCAGTCTAGGGCAGTGTCATCCCAGGACTGGTATTCCTGGATTCTATAAGAAAGAAGACTGAGCAAGTTATGGAAGCAAGCCACAAAGCAACAGCCCTACATGACCTCTACCTCACTTCCTGCCTCTGTGCTCCTGTCCTGCTTGAATTCCACCCTGACTTTCTACAGTGATAGCCTAAGACGTAGAAGTGTAAGCCAAACAGACACTTTCCTCACCAATTAGCTTTTGGCAGTGGTGTTTTATCAATAGTAACCCTAGCTAAGATACACACTTTTCTACAATTAGTCATAATTGTATACCGATGTTGCTTATCCTTCTAGAATATGTCTAGCCCATCTTCAGAGTAATAGTGTTTTGGATTGAATGCCCTAGGTCACATGAACATTGTACTGGCTGGTTTTGTCTGTAAACTTGACATAAGTTATCTGGAGTTATTACAGAGAAAGGAGTCTCACTTGAGGAAGTGCCTTCATGAGTTCCAGCTGTAAGGCATTTTCACAATTGGTGATCAAAGGGGGATGGCCCATTATGGATGGTGCTATCCCTGAGCTGGTAGTATTGGATTCTATAAGAAGGCAAGCTGAGCAAGCCAGGGGAAGAAAGCCAGTAAGAAACATCCCTCTGTGGCCTCTGCATCAGCTCCTGCTTCCTGACCTGCTTGAGTTCCAGTCCTGACTTCCTTTGGTGATGAACAGCAGTGTGGAAGTTTAAGCTGAATAAACCCTTCCTCCCCAACTTGCTTCTTGGTCATGATGTTTGTGCAGGAATAGAAACTTCGACTAAGACAAACATGTAGATAAATGGTCATCTATTTAGCAACAAAAAAGATATTTCAAAATATTTAATTAATTCCTTGCTCATTCCATACAAGTTGTGCTCACCTTCCCTCCCCAAGGGTCCATGCTTTCCTTCTTCTGCTCTTCTTGCTGATCTTTGTGCTTTTCCACGGCCAACCAAGGCTAATTTGTGCTGCCCAGACATTCTTGGAGTTTGTTTGTTTGTTGGTTTATTTGTTTGTTTTTTGCCTTCCACTAGATGGTCCTAGAACACTGTAGGCAAAAACCATCCTCATGCTCACAGAATCCAACAATTGTCAATAACTCCACTGTTAGTGATAAAAATGTTTCCTGATTTCCTATCCCCTGGGATTTTCTCTTCTTGAGATTCCATAGAGCTTGGGCATGCTGTCACACAGTTGTATGATCACATGCTCAGCTCTCCTGCTGAGTCCAGAAGATATTTTTCTAGTAGTCATCCACCTTCTCTGGCTCCTATACTCTATATGCTTCCATAAGCTTTGCGCCACTGAAGAAGGGATACAGTATATTTGTTCCATATACTAATGAAAAATTGATAAACTTCTAGTTATTTTTATCACCCAGAAGAAGTAATTTATTGTGCCAAAGTTTAGGACTACTTGGCCTAATCTTACTCATTTTAAGATACCAGAATATATATAAATATGTTAAAACACATACAGATATGCATACTTATGCATATGTGTAAATATGTATGAAGTGATGAACCATGAATGGTGAATTAAGACATAAATCATCATAATAAACAAGATATAGGGAACAAAATACCCACAGAAGGAGATACAGAGACAAAGTGTGGAGCAGAACCTAAGGGAAAGACCATCCAGAGACTACCCTACCTAGTGATCCATCCTTTATACAGTTACAAAACCCAGACACTATTATCAATGCCCACAAGTATTTGCTAACTGGAGCTGTCACCTGGGAGGCTCTGCTAATGCATGGCAAATACAGAGGGGAACATTCTCAGCCAGCCATTGAACTGAGCACAGGGTCCCCAATGGGAGAGCTAGAGAAAGGACCCAAGGAGCTGATTGGGCTTGCAGTGCCATAGGGGAACAATGATATGAGCCACCCAGTACTTCCAGAGCTTCCACGGAGAAAACCCTCAACCAGATAGTACACATGGTGTTACCCATGGATCCAGATGCATAGGCAGCAGAGGATAGCCTTGTTGGACATCAAAGGGAGGAGAGGCCACTGGTCCTGGAAAGGCTCGATGCAGCAGTGTAGGGGAATACCAGGACAGGGAAGGGGGAGGAGGTTGATTGGGGAACAGGGGGAGGAGGAATGGCTTATGGCTCTTTTGGGAGGGGGCCAGAAAAGAGGAAAACATTTGAAATGTAAATAAAGAATATATAACAACAACAACAACAACAACAACAACAAGATTTAAACAAAGGCAAAACCCAAAACATTTTCTTGCAGGTTTGACTTGTCTAACTAGAAAAAATACTATATTCTGGAACAGAAATCATCCAGTAATGATAGATGAAAGTAATTTATTTCAGAGAGATGTAGAAGTATATTCGAGACTCTGTGGTTAAGAATGGGGATGTGCATGCCATCCAGACTTTAATACCCATTCACACTTTTCTTACTACATGTTCCGGGTTCATGGGAGATATTACTCTTTTTAATAAACCTCAAATTCCATGGTCTCAGATGATGAGATTATCATTAAACTGAACAAAACCTACTGCACATAGACTAGAACTTACTTATTGAAAAGAGAAAATGGCATTTAGTTAATACTGAATAAAACTCAACGGACAAATATTGAGTAGTTTCAAAACATGATATCATGAATAAAGTATCTAACTTAAGCTATGACTTGTAATTGACCAAATGCAGTGTTGGTAAAACATTATCCAACTGGCTAATAGGCAATGCTAAAATCATAAAATTGGGAGAATAATAGTAACATTAGAATTTATTTAAATATTTAGAATTAATAAAAATTACTGTTGTTAGGTTGGCAAGATCGTTGAAGGGATAAAAGCGCATTTATCGAAACCATTGACCTGGACTTGATTTCAAGAGTACTCATGATGGAAGAAAGGAACAGAGTCCTGAAAATTGTATGCGGGCATCCACACAAATACTATACAAATACTATACAAACACAAATACTATAATATGCAAATATATTAGGGCAATCACATACCTGTACATACACAAGATAAGGAAATATTTTATTTTATTTTTTTTTCATTTTTAGTTTTATTTATTTATATTTTTTATTTACATTGCAAATGATTTCCCCTTTTCTGGGTCCCCACTCCCCGCAAGTCCCATAAGCCCTCTTCCGTCCCCCTATTCTTCCATCTACCCATTCCTTGTTTCAAATATTCTAAATTCTTAAATTTTATGATTCGAAGCTATAAAATTTGAATAATTTACTGGAAATTTTTTTTGTTTTTAACCTGAACATAGATTATAAAGTCAGTAATCTATAAATTATGAATTAATTTCAATTAGTAAAATTTTTGGATTAAGGAAGAGGTATATGAATAAAGGTTTTACATTAATTTTTTTGACTACAGAGTCTGAGATCGCAAAAACACTAGAAAGGGCATGCTTCAATTCTGACACATTTGTTTTTGAATAATAAAGTTCACAGAATGGATTTATTATGATTATGAGGTACATTATGATTAAAAATATTAGCATGGTTTCTTGAAGTAGTGAACTGTGCAGTGGACTGAGGTGTCCCACAAGACAACTTCAGAGAAAAGGGGAGATGTATGTCCTGGGAGTCAGGTTGACCTGCACAGAAAAATGAGTTCAATGGGAAATGTGTTCATGAGGGCTTTATACTGCCCCCTTATTGCTTCTGGTCTTCAAATATTCTACTTTTGAAATGGTTAATAACCAATCTTTAGTCCCTTTCTACTATTTTTTAAAAAATGAATATTAGCATTTTTAACTGGTCACACTAGATAGCTTCAGTTCTCACTTTCCTTTGCAGAGCTGTTATGTCAGAGACTGGATTCCAGTTTGTATACTTAGAGATCAGACTACTTGGGACTAAAACTGAACTGCCAGGCACAATTTTTCCCTCTGAAGAAAGACGGTCTAGCATCTTTATTGAGAAGTTGACTATGAAGTTTCTTTAGCACTCTTTCTGAACTTCAATTGATTTATTTCTTGATACAGGAAAAAAAAAGATAAATAGAAATAAAATAATGAAAACAGAACTAGATGATTTATAACCCTGATAGCATTAAGGTCAGAATCAATTCCGTTCACAGAATGATTCTTAGTACCTATTCAGGAACACAGTCTTAAAGAAGATTATAGCCTAAATTCTGTGTCTTGAGTATTCTCAAGTAGTAATGGATAAAGAAGTTATGCTGGTTGGTTGGAAAGGAACACTATGTCGAAGCAGAGGGATAGCTGGGGCTTAAGGCAAGAAGCTTACAAGGGAGGTCGGGGTGGGGGTGGGGGAGCGGGTGTCTGGTTGATTGATATTGTTCTTTCTATGGTGTTGCAAACCCCTGCAGCTCCTTCAGTCATTTATCTAGCTCCTCCTTTGGAGACCTCGTGCTCAGTCCAATGGTTGGCTGCTAGCGTCCGTCTCTGTCTCTGTATTTGTCAGGCTCTGGCAGAGACGCTCGGGAGACAGCTATATCAGGTTCCTGTCAGTATGCACGTCTTGGCATCTGCAATAGTGTCTGGGTTTGGGTACTGTGTATGGGGTGGATCCCCAGATGGGACAGTCTTTGGATAGCCTTTCCTTCAGTCTCTGCTCCACACTGTCTCAGTCATCAACCAAAGAGGCACCCATGGAGCCACGGAGCGAGCCATGTCTCTAGCTGCATATGTAGCAGAGGATGGCCTTGTCTGTTGGGCATCAATGGGAAGGGAGGCTCTTGGTCCTGTGAAGGCTTGAAGCCCCAGTGTAGGGGAATGCCGAGTGTGAAGGCAGAGGTGGGAGGGTGGGGGAGCACCCTCATAGAAGCAGGGGGAAGAGGGATGGGGTAGGGGGTTTGCAGAGGGGAAACCAGGAAAGGGGGTGACATTTGAAATGTAAATAAAGGAAACATCCAATAAAAGAAAAGAAATGAGAGACAGGGAAAAAAGAACCTTAGAAGGACAGTGGTAGCAGATAGAAGGAAGGATTTCTTATAGTTTGGGGAGAAAAGGAATTGTGTATGACATGCATATGAATTAGTGACTCAGGTCTCTTATTGGGGCTTACACGGGAAGCACGACCAGGTGTGAAGGAGGAAAGGCAATGCTCAGGAGTCTTCAGGACCTGAGACAAGAGAGAAATCCATAGGCATCTGGGAGAGACGCCATGTCAACCAAGGATATTTGCATAGCCGGGGACTTAAATGAAGGCAAACACATGGAAAATAAACAGGAAAAGGATGCAAAGAAGAACATGGACCCAGCGTATACACCGTAGAAAATCACCTAAATTGCAGAGGCCGCCCCTTGTCCATCTGATTAACATTCAGCAGCCAGACCTTCCAAAATTCACACTTTCACTGCGAGCCACAGAAAAATCAGAGGGTATTTTTCTGAACCACAGAATCGTAGGCTGTCCAGAAAAGCTGAAAAGACAATGTTCTCTATATGTTTCACAAAAATTACTGTAATCTCCTTGATAAGTCTTTTGTAAAAGTAACTGGAAATTTATGTAGCCCTTTCCTGAGTTATTGCTGAAAGCTATTTCTTTTTTTGTCTTTATATTTTATCTTATTCTTTTGTTTCTTCATCATATCTATTTTTTCCTATGAACAGCAAGATAATTTCTTTATGCTAAGAGAAACAAAACTATCAATGAACTAAGGGTATAATTTCAAATTTGATCTAAAACAAAATGTTTTTCTCATTCTTTAATGTATTTAAGTGGGAACTGGCATGAGATACCTCTACAGTCTTTGATTGGAATCTTATTTTATTTATTTACTTATTTATTTATTTATTACAATGTTTAAATTCTTTCTGTCTGGTCCTTGAAACATATTTAATGAGCCTTCAGTATTATTCTTGAAAGTATATATAAATAAAATTGTACCAGAACAGATTTTTAAAGACTTTATTTCCATTAACTGAAATGATTTAGAGTACCAGGATATTAATGCACATGCTTTCAAATTGGCACGCGGAGCTGCCCTGTCAAATGTCGACTACTTAGCATTGTATACTTAGCATTTGTTCTTTGCTTGAAAGAGTTTGTGACTGCCTTGGTTTATAATGTTCGAGAATAAAATAAAATGTTCAAGAACTCTGGTATTTTGCATTAATTTATTTGGTACCCTTATCTTTTGGGGCCCTTGTAGCAATATATGATATAAAACCAAGTCTTCTATAAGGATTTGAAGTTGAGTGATTACCACCTCTGTTTTGCTTGAAAGGTTATCATTAAGATAAATATTTATGCAATATTATTTTGATTTTTCTTTTGCTGATCAATGTTATATTTCCTTTTAGTAATACAAAACACACCTATTCAATTGACCTTCAATTGACCTTATGGTAAATTGGCTTTTTTTTAATGTATTAATCTTTTACTTTAAATATCAATTATGATATGAAGGATTGATTTGCAATAAAAGTGACAAATTTATTGTGAAAGAATATGTAAGCTGTTTGTTGTTAGAATGACCAATTCGAGGAGATAAGATCAGTAGCAAAGTTGCTATTCCTCTTAGAGAGAAAGCACTGCAGAATGAAAGGACTTTGCCCTCGGACAACACAAACGTGGAAGTTGTCATGGTGCGAAGTTTGTGTTTCTTTTGTGAATTTGAGTCACTCAGCAGTTTTCTCTCATTAGCACCTCTTATTAATGGCAGTCTGTATAATGGCAGCTAGAAGTTTTAGGTAGGCAATCTGAAGTGTGAGATTTATTTCCATGTACTGACTCTACACTTTCTACATCCTTGCCAAGTGAACAGAATGAAAGCAAAATGCTAGGCTTAATTTTACATCTACAGTAACTAATTCCTTTAAGCTTCTTTTGTTATCATACACAATGTCTAAATCTATATATCCTCCATTTATTAAAAGTCAGTGTTACCCATTGCTGCCTATATACTTCAAGTATATTAAAAACTTGTTTTTATAGAGTATAATTATATAATTGATTATATAGAGCTTAAGTAGTTTCTATACAACTTTATAAAAGGTCTTTAACTTATGAAACAATGAGTGTCTGTAGTGGGGTATTCTGGAATGTGATACCTTAAGCTTCTCTAAATACTTCAGTGGGAATAACTGATTTGTAAGTTCTATTTGCTCAAATCATGTGGGATTTACGTGGTGACTATTTGCTATTATCATATGTACTGTATATTTACAATGTTAGGGTGGCTGTAAACAGAAAGTACAGCCATATAAATCTCCCATTCCATTTTTGACCCAATTAATATACAAAATGACAAGAGTAACCCTGGTCAAATACATAGATTTTATCTCTAATTTATATCATTCTCTGAGCTATGGATAAATCAATTAACACCTGTTTAGCTTTCAAATAAGTGACCTTATTTTTCTGAATAAGCAACTCAGTGAATTAAAAATCTATTTTTCATTTTGAACTGATAGATTTTCTTTCAAATTTTATTATATTTATGTGTCCTCTGCAACTTTAGAATATTAAATAAATGACTATGTTCTCAAATGGAAAATCTTTCTTTTGTGTACTTCTGTTTTTTATTCTCATTTCTCTTGTAATATTATACTTTTTTTTCCTGTTAAACTTTATTTTCTTTGTTAGCCTTAGACTACTTCAAAAATACCTCATGTAGTTAAATCATAGGAAGAAAAGTTAAATCTTAGTTTACAGTTTTAATAGATTTGGTCTTTAGCAACAAAATCATCCTATTTAGCTCCAAATCCCTCACTTTCAACACATTGTCCAATTGTGGGTCTATGCATTCACTGCCATCTACTACAAGAAGATGTTTCTCTGATGAGGGCTCAGAGGTCCACTCATCAATGGGTTTCAGTTAGTCACCATTTTGTAGCCATCTAATTGTTCATTGTGCCAATATTTCCCAAAGAGCTCTGTGGGCTAGGATCAAAGTTTTAGCATATAGACAATTTAGACATTATGCAAACCATATTTTAATCTTATTTATAGACTTAGTGTTGTGTTTTATAAAAAGATAGAGGAACCAGAGATACGGTTTGGTGTAGTGTGGTATGGTGTGGGGAAGGAAATGCCTGAGTAGATGCCTCTGCTGCTGCGGGCTGTGCTGAAGCATCCCTTCCCTTGAGTTTATTCAGGACATGGAGAGAGGAGGAGGAGGAGGAGGAGGAGGAGGAGGAGGAGGAGGAGGAGGAGGAGGAGGAGGAAGAGGAGAGAGAGAGAAAGAGAGAGAGAGAGAGAGAGAGAGAGAGAGAGAGAGAGAGAGAGAGAGAGAGAGAGAGAAGAGTAAAAGCCATGAGCACTTGGATATAGAGGGGGGAGGGGAATGGCGAGAAGGGGGAGCAGGAGCAAGAGGAGAGACCAAGAGAGTGAGGAGGGGGTAAGGAGCCCCTTTTACAGTGGGCCAGGCATACCTGGCAACAGCCAGGTAACTGTGGGGTGGAGCCTAGACTAAATGCCACCAGCTATCTTTATTCTGAGTACCTCTATTTTCCTTACTTTGGTTTACTATACACATAGCTATTTTTTATTCTAAAAACATATATTTTTCTTCTTTAACCAATTCTTTCCCAACTTTTCCATCTTTGGGTTAATCTGATGATATGCATAACACTTGGATGTGTAGAGATATAGATAGTTGGAGAGTAAATGCTTAGTATGCAGGAGACCACAGATAGAATCCCTAACATGAAATTCAAAAAAATCAAAAGAAATAGATAATTGTTTTTTTGTGTGAATCTCCTCAAGCTCTTTATATGACTTACTTCTATATGAATAAACATATATTTCTTTGACTAAATTAGTTTTTATAGCTTTTTGTGATTTTTTTCTGTTTACATTCTGAGTTTCCATTTTATTTACATCTTTCTATTTTACCTTGTCCAGTGGGAAGAGATTGGTGAAGTTGATGAAAACTACGCCCCCATCCACACATACCAAGTGTGCAGAGTTATGGAACAGAATCAGAATAATTGGCTCTTGACCAGTTGGATCTCTAACGAAGGTGCTTCCAGAATCTTTATTGAACTCAAGTTTACTCTAAGGGATTGCAACAGCCTTCCTGGAGGACTGGGGACTTGTAAGGAGACATTTAACATGTATTATTTTGAATCGGACGATGAGAATGGGAGAAATATCAAAGAGAACCAGTACATCAAGATTGATACCATTGCTGCTGATGAGAGCTTCACAGAACTTGATCTTGGCGACCGTGTCATGAAACTGAATACGGAGGTCAGAGATGTCGGACCTCTGAGCAAAAAGGGATTTTATCTTGCTTTCCAAGATGTCGGTGCTTGCATTGCTCTGGTTTCGGTCCGTGTCTACTATAAAAAGTGTCCCTCTGTAATAAGACACTTGGCTATCTTCCCTGACACTATCACTGGAGCAGATTCTTCACAGTTGCTAGAGGTGTCAGGCTCCTGCGTCAACCATTCTGTGACAGATGATCCTCCCAAAATGCATTGCAGTGCTGAAGGGGAGTGGCTGGTTCCCATCGGGAAATGCATGTGCAAGGCAGGATATGAAGAGAAAAATGGCACCTGTCAAGGTAAGCCTTTGCCTGTGGATTTGTGAGGGCCTTGCATGTCTCTTGGATCATGTGTATGTGTTTCCGTTCGTGATTAGAAGTGACCTTTTACTTTTTGAAGAGTATTTCCCTTCCAGTTTTTCTTCTCTGAATCTCATATTTTCCAAGCAATGAGGAAAGATTTAATGCAAGATTTTACTGATGATACATAATTAATGCTCAGAGAGTCTCTGACTCTACATATGGTATTTCATATTCACCTTATCCTCAGAAATTTTCTTTTGAATGGCACAACTAGTAGCCTGCCATCATCCCTTGTAGGACTGTCCATCCACCACTGCGGGTTTTCTCTCATAAAGTTGTTTTCTATCCTTAGTTTGCTGTTCAGAATGTAAATGAAAAAAATCTTGTCCTGGCATGCTTCTGCCATTTAAAAATTCTTCGCAAGTAGGTTCAGCAATATGAACTTCTCAGAGAAAAACATTTGTCATCTCGCAGGACTTAGCTTCCTATGTTGTTTACATATGGTTGCAATTATATGCTTGCTTTTCAAAATTTATAGATCCATTTTAAATGCATAATAACCAGTGCCCCATGAAAATAAGTGTTCGGAGACAGAGCCAATACAGAAAGGTCATTTCAAAGCAATTTGCACTTGGAGAGTTTTTTTTTTTTCTTTCTGCTTTAATTTTTCTTTTAAATTGAAACTTGATCATGCATGCTTCCTCATTCATTTAAAAATGCTCTCACTTTGCCTACAGTGTGGTAAGTTGCCCTTTCAGACTTGGATATTTGTCAATGGCTTTTTGAAACAAGATGCCAAAGAGAACAGAGTTTGAGAAAGAAAGCATATTTTTTCCTTTGAAAATGTATGCTCTTGTGATATCTCAATTTTAAGTAATAACAAGGGGTTCACATGTATTGACTGAGGAGAAAACCCAACACTGAGCAGACCCTTCTGTTTCTTTCATAACGGTTCTTGTTTCCTAAGACCCTTTTATGTGTACTAACCTATCTCGTTTTCTCAAGCTTGACTTTAGAGTTGTTAAACATCTAGAGAGACAAAGCAGTATCGTTTACTTGGCAATCTCAATGAGGCTGGTTTATAAATTCTCCCAAAAACTCTTTCATGAACTAACATTTCCTTTGTCAGTATCAGCTCCTATTTTATTACTTTTGCATTATTACCTATAATTAATTATATAGTTATTTTTCAATTTAAATTCTTGATACATATATACACTTAGGAATGTTGTCAAGTGGATATTGTGTATCTAAATCCTTCTAAATTTTTGGAGTAGTGAATCGCAGGTCATTTGATCGGATTTATGTAAATGGTCTAATACTTTGATTTTGGTTTTGAATAGTTACATTGGTTTATGGTAAGGTCATATGCAATTGTATGATAAAACCATCAATTAAATTAATAATGTTGACCATAGTTCATTACAAAATATTATAGATAAAAAGTTTATAAGCAATTTATTTAACTGTTTATTGTCATTTTTAAGGCAACAATCTACTGATCACTTATGTTATTTTATGTAATTTAGCCTCGGTAGAGGCTAAATTAGACCACTATAAAATTGGTTCTCATTCCAACTAACAGATGGTATAGGAAGCCCCTGAACCCATAGAGGGTGAAATTTGAATGATGAGATGGAAATATTCTATTGGCACTTATCATTGAACATGTCACATCTCAAGGGAGTGGTGCTTCTGTATGAATGTGCCCTAGTATAAGAAGTTAGCATATTTGTTTGCCTCATACTCTACATAATTGAGTAGAGAACAGAATGATCGAAAGCAGGATGGTCTGCAAAGGCCATGTGTGAAATTCCTTCATATTATGTGCCTTAATGGTTGAGCACTGGCTACTCTGGCAGACCACCTGAGCTCAAGTCTCAACACTCAGATGACAGCTTGCAATTGTAACTTCAGTTGCAGGAAACCCAACATTGCCTTCTGGCCTCTTTGCACACCAAGAATGTATGTGGTACACAAAAATAATTCAGGCAAAATACCAATGCTGAAAAATATTAAATAGAAAAATAAATGAGTGCATTTAAATTCTTGACTTTTCCCTCACTGCTGTAGCAGTGGAGCAATGTCTTCAGGGTTTGTAGTGTGGCTGAGGGTAGGAGGCAGTATATTTTATACAGAGATGTCCATATTAAAAATGCCTCTATTCTTTTAAACATTTTAAGTTACTTTATTGTGTTAAGTACTCGCCTTTAAAGATGTCTACACAACGAACATGCCTGGTGCCCACAGAAGGAAGAGAGCATTCCTGCAATTGGAATTTAAGACCCTTGTAAGCTGCCATGTGGGTGCTGGGAATGAAAGCTAGTTTGTCTGCAAAAGTCTCTTTTTTTAATCATTGGAATTTTCTTTGTTTACATTTCAAATGTCATCCCCTTTCCTTGTATTCCCTCCTGAAACTCCCTATCTCATCCCCCTGTCCTCTGCTTCTATGAGGGTGCTCATCCACCTGCCCACCCCCACCTCACTGCCCTGGCATTCCCCGACACTGGGGCATGGAACAGCTGCTGAGCCATTTCTCTTGCCCCATCCAATCGTCTTTAATAGTATAAAATATTATATATCCATCTTATTAGAATTTATCCATAGAGTAGTTGTTTGCCTTGTCATGGGTCTTATTAGGGTTTGGGGTATCGTCTCGTTGGTTTCCTCCCACTATGTAAAGTTGACTAGAAGAGAAGTGTTGTGTGTTGAGGCTAACTTGGTTGGTTGGGTTGGCTTCTTAACATCAAGATAGCTGAATGGAGCTCCACACCTTTAGATCTCAATGATTTGGTTGGCTTCTCTGGGGAAGCAACTGAAGTTGCCCAATTGCCTGATCTCAAAGTTCAGGAAAAACTGTCGTCTCACTTGAGACCTCGGAGAGGAGGTGTGCATGGCTACCTTAGTGTTCTGGTGTTCATGATTATTTTAGAAACTGGATTTTTAAGACTTTTAGAGTTTCACAACAAGGAGAAGCCACAGTTTGTGGCGTCCTATAGGTTTTACATTGTGTATTTCTTCCTGTTGGGAAAAACCTACCTAGTACAAGCTGCCCCATGCACAGACTGCCCAATGAGTGGGTAGCACAGAGTCTAGCTATTACCCTTCACCTGTGTTACTTTGACATGTTTTTGTGTTTGTTTATTTGTTCGGGTTTTTTCCTCCATTTTTGCTGCAGTATTGGTGGTAGAATATATTTTGATGGATCATCTCTACTTCTGTATTTATTTATTTATTTATTTATTTATTTATTTATTTATTTATGAGTAGACCTCAACCATAGCCTTCTCCCCCGCTATTCTCTGCCTGTAGGATTTATTGTATGTAGTCATGCACTTTGTATTAATACATTAGAAATCTGCATATTGGTATTGTACTTTTTATACTGTTGGATGCTTATAATCAAAACTTTGCTCTAGGGTATTGAACAAATTTAGTCTTATTAGAAAATTTTTTTAAAAAGTAATTGTATAAATAACCCATCCCATTGAATAAACTCTCAAAAAATTGAGAGTTTGCTTTGGGGCCTTAGAAGCTTTCACACATTCTGGAAAAATTTGGATAGATAGTGCATGTGTGTGAAGGAATGGCAGAAATGCCATAGGTCTTAAATTATACCACTGTAACCTGCGCTACTGAAACATTAATTTGAAAGTGATGTTTGGAATAATCTTATTGGCCACAAGTCTCTGACTGATTCAGATATTTTCTTCCTAAATACTTGTTCAAAGAATCAAAAAATGTCCCTAGAAATCACCACTTGGTTATCTGTCTACTAGAATTATTTACTCTCCGCTCTTTCCTACTCCAATCTAAAGTTGGATATTATTAGAACTATGTCTTAAAATATAATGCATGGCTTTATGAAGAGTTTTGACTTTGAAGCATGTGAATGTAGCATCTATGAAGAAATACAAAGCATACTGCTTTGCACATGTGTCTTTAAATTGCACATGTGTCTGCATTTTATAACTGAGCAGTGACCACTATGAGATTTTTTTTAACCTTAAAATTCTGTCTTAGGGTTACATGTTGTGATGAAACAACATGATCCAATGCAACCTTCCTTAGGGAGGGAAGGATTTATTTGCTTTTCTTTCATATCACTGTTCATTCTGGAAGGAAGTCAGGACAGGAACTCAAGCAGGACAGGAGCCGGTAGGGAAGGGTGACTGCAGAGGCAACGAAGGAGTGCTGCTTATTGGCTTGCTCTTTGTGACTTGCTCAGCCTGCTCTTTCATAGAACCACCAACCACAATGGGCTGAGCTCATTAATGGATCCGCTAACAGTCATGGATCATTCATTTTAAAAAAATGTTCTACACTCTTCTCCAGAAAAAATTGGAGGCATTTTTACAATTGCAGTTCCCTCCTTCTGATGACTCTAGCTCATGTCATGTTGACTCTATGAAGGTTGGATAGATGCTCCATTGTAGAGAAATCAAGGGTAGGGAGGTAGGAGTAGATGGGTGGGTGGGTGGAGGAACACACTTATAGAAGGAAGAGGGAGGAGAGGAGAGGAGGCTGGGAGAGGTGGAAACAGGATAAAGGGATAACACTTGAAATGTAAATAAATTAAAAAACAAATAAAAAACTAGTCAGCAGAGATCATGATCAGGTTTGCCCTTATTTTTGACTCTGATCTTTGTTTTGTTCTCTACATGAGAAGCATATAATATTTGTTCAGATTTTTCTGAAGCATTTACTTGTTCTTTTTTAGTTCTTCATTTTCCCCTTCTTAATGGTCATCTGTCTCCTTCATTCCTGGTTAACTTCTATCGCCTTTCCAATCTGCAGTCTTGTACAGCTTCTTTAGGGATGCTATGACTCGTCAACACTGGGTCATGCTTCTCTCTTATTTACTCCCACACTGCCCTTTCTTAGACTTATTTAGCCTCATAAATGTTTCCTTATTTTATAATTATTTTGATAATGATTTATTCTACTGCTGCTACACTACTCACTCCTGATGGCACAAGTGTTACATCCTTGATTAAAAAGTGAAAAGGAAATTGGAAACCAAGAAGAAAGGGAGTAGATTCAGCATAAAGGAAAATAGAATATAGTAAGGTGTGCAAAATACCATTAGGTTTATTTATTTTTACATTTCTATTCACATACAGAATTTTTGGTTCTTTCTCAAAATCTTTTAAAACAATGGTTCCTTAGTCAAAGATACTGCAGCCAAATCTTCAATATCCAGAAATGTGTCATTTTCATACTATGAAATGATTGGCATTTCAAAAATTCAAGATTGTGGAGACCATCTTAGTAAATTTTGTGAAAGCACAAAAGTAGCCTATTGAAATATATTTATAAAGTGGCCTTATTACATAATGCCGCTTAATTACTAACTTTCTCTGCTAACCAAATTAGGTTAAGGTTTAATTAAGGTTGCAATTATGACAAGAAGCGGGAATTTGAATATATTTGTTGCAATACATTATCATATATGAATATTTGCAGACTCTTCTCTGGGTGATGACTTGATAAGCCTAGTCAAGCATCTCTGTGTTAACTTTTGCACCTGTGGGCATGATGGGTTTGTCCTAAAGATTTCCAGAATTTGAATTTCAGGATTGAGAATGCTGGGCAATTAATTAACTATATTACCTATATTATCTCACCCTTAATGATAACATAGCATAGGTTCAGCGGACAAGGCCACCTAAGCAATGTAAGACCCTTTATCCTAATACCACTTGACGCTCTCAGTGAACTTCCTTTAAGGGAAGTGTATCTGTAATAATCTCTGTTGAGTCAAATAATACAATACTCTAGCTTTCATTTTATTAACTTAAAATCTGATATATATTAGCTTAATAATGCTGAAATACATGCCTTGTATTTCTGTAATTAACTACTGTAAGTATTCAAAATTATTTCTTTGAAACATTTTTTTTTTGTATTAGGAAATGAATACTAACTCAAATCCATTTATCCATGTGTGTTTCCTTACCTGTTATTTATCATTATTTCCATGCTATTTTTTCCCTCAGGAGTCATATGATTTTCTTTTTTAGTACATAATGGTTAGAAAAAGCCCATTCTGGAAGTTTCTGCTTTTTTATTGAAATGGATGTGTTTGACAGAAGTAATTGAGTTCACATGAATCAAATGTTGCCTGCTGAGTTCTCCCGTGCTTGTGTTGCTGGCTTACTCAGAGGCAGAACAAGACCACTAATCTTCATCACTTGTGAGTGGAATGAAGTAGTAATTTGAAATTAGCCCTGCATAATTATGGTTTCACTTCTATCAAATGGGGAAAAGAGATTTAGATTGTGGGTCACTGCCAAAACCAGTCGGAGTGAAGAAGGTATATAGTGCATGCTAAAATACAGGGTAAAGGATGTTGCCCCTCAAGGGCTGTGGAGGGAAAGCTCTTATTAACTGTCCAGCTGGGAGACGATTGCACAGCAAGGAAAAGTGTAGTGAAAATACCCAACTCAGGAAAGAGCTTTGATTCAGAAACAGTTCAGATACAGCAGGGAGCAATATGGTGATCATTCATATTTCTGGCTCATATTTATGATTGCAGAAAAACTGGCTGAAAGTGTAGCATATTAGGTGTTCCTGTAATTATGCATTGGGGAGCCTAGTTATTTTTAATTAGGCACATTACCAAAAAAATAAAAAAATCAAAGAGTTTGAACCGTTGGTTCTATTTTACTCAACAATAAGAATGCTATTTTATTCAACCATCAGAAACTAATCTTAATTTTAAAATTTCAGCCAATGTTAGGAATTATACAAGTATAAAATGAAAGTAGTTTGTGTGTGTGTGTAACTATATGTGCAGGTGTGGATATATTCATGTGTGCAGGCATGTGTGTTCATATGTATGTATGCAAATGTTTATGAATTTATGCACCTATTTGCAGGTATGCATATGCTTTATGTGTCCATGTATATAAGTTCATGAGTATGTGTGTGTACAAATGTGCACACACCCCTCAGGTAGAAGGAAACACCATGGCATGGCAAATAACTAGTTCAACCCTCTTGGCGTTTTCATGTATGACACATAAGGATAATAAAAGTAAATGAGTTTGGGTTCTTTCAGCTTAAACCATGCTCTATGGAGGTTTTGGAGAAGTTCTACAATCGTTTTACAGAATATTTGCCTTGCTTTATGTTTCCTTCCATTCTAAGCCTTCTTTTCAACATTGTCATTTATATTTTTACCCAAAAACTTATGAGATGAGGAGAGTGAAAATGTGGGTCAGGGACATCAGGGAGGATTTTAGCAGGTCCTTTGATCTCACCCAGTGGCAGCCTTAGGAATTCTACACTTCATTTTGAAAGCAGAAAAACTGCCCCCAGAGACTGGCAAGTACTTTATGTGATATCCTCCCTCATAGTGGAGGCAGCATTGTGAAACACTAATCTAAGTCCCCCCCCTCCCAGTGAACATACACGCCAACAAAATCAAAACACATACAATTTGGAAAAGTGGGAAACAACAATTCTTTAGCTTTAGTGGCATGCTAGATTCTATGGAATAAAAAAGGTATATGTATTAAAAACTACCTAAATTAACTTGAAATGGTGATACTGTTTGTGAAAGACAAAAGTCTAGCGATTTCAGCACACTGATTTGAATTCAGAATGTTTGGGTTCAAATTGCTCTTTCTATTTCACTGTCTCTTCATAGCACCTACTAGATGAAAGGCCATTAACATAGAGTTGAAGACATTGTATTATTTTCTGGACACACTTCCTGTTTATTTTACTTTATCAAGCAGAAAGTGTATTTATTGGGACATACATTTTTTTTATAAATCTAGATTAGCTCCAGGATAGAACATTCATGTTTTCTTTAAGTTGCATTGTTTATAATTATATTTTCTAGACTGACATATGTATAAAAGGATAATCTTACATTTTGCTTTACAAGGAAAACCAAGCCATTTAAATATCTATGTGCTTTCTAAGTAAAAATTACATTTCTAGATTGTCGGCACTGTAAGAGAACCTACATAGCATCATTCCTTCTTTAATCTAATGTTATTTCAACCAGTATATATAGTCTGTACAATGCTGTTCCTTATGATGGTCTAGGAAAACAGACAATGGTGCACAGGTATCACCCTTGATTATAAGATGTAGGAGATTTTCTGCTGGTTATGGGAAACAGAATATGCTTACTTAGGGTGAAACAATAATGATTCTTTTTATTAAAAAAATTGATGTTTAACACAGACATTGAGAAGATTCCAGAAATAAAGAGAATAACACAACAAACACAGAAGTCTTTAATGCAGAGACATACTATGATATGCTAATTTATATTACATTATACTGTTATATCTATCCTACTTTCTCCAGTGGTCGAATGTTAAACTTTGAGAATTAAGAGATGTATTAATTCTTGAATTAACTGGGTAAGTGAGCCTGTCCTGTTCCACTGTCTTAAGGATAGAGAAATCTTCATACCTATTTAAGGTCAAATATTTAGATGTTGAATATGATATCATTGAGCTTATATGGGACTGTTCTTTTGCGGATTTTTTTTTTATGCTATTATGCCAACTGAGCATAACCTTCCTAAAAGGAGTCACTACTTTACTACTCCAAAAATCATAGCTACTAAATTGTTCTATATATATGGGTACAAAATAGGAGGTCTTAGCCAATAAGAATATGAAACCTGAGAGTGAGATGCCTATCACTTTGCTGTTCAGACCTCTAAGCATGATTCTCAGACTTGCTTTCTAACTCATTATATCATACTTGTGATATGTTTAAGACTAAATAAACACTGAATTTAGAATAACCATAATAACTGTAAGAGCGACATGCTACATATCATCTTTACAATAATACTAATAGCTATGTGACATTTAATTTCAGCACCTTCTTAGGCTCTTTCATAATGGTGATGATGAATCCCATGTTGCTATTACATGAGTTCATCTTAACATTACTGAAGCTAAATGTCAGTGTGGTCATGAGGCTGGAGAATTAATTTTCAACAAAAGCCTTGCATTTGTTGTTCAGACAAGATGTCCTGCATACACTCCTTTTGAAATAGTAAATTCTTATAGAAAGATGAACAGAAAAAACTTTAATAATTAACATATGAACAAGGGTAGTTATTTATCTCCACTGACACATTTTAAATTTATTTGAAATCTCTTTAAAATGCCATTAGAAGGTGCAGGAACACAGACCACAAAATAGCCCCTTTCTTCAATTATTTGGACTTTTTCATATTTTTTCATGTATCAGTAAAAGAAATTTCATGGTCTGATAATACAATTGAGTAAAGTTGTCACTGGAAAACTTGTGTGCACAGAGAATTTCCAGGTTGAAATGTAACTAGGGTGAGTTTGAAAAGGATTTGATGCTTAAGAACTAAAAGCTCAAATGATGTTGGAAGAGAATAAGAAGCAAAGTAGTCTCCACCCGCACAAAATCCTTAAATAGATTTTCCAGGCATTCTGGGTCTGTGAGAAGCATCAGAGCAATATATGAAAGATGTTTGCTTTAAGGCAATGCATGCCACGGTTCAAATTTCTCTCCATATACTTTAGATTTGTGCTAAATTAGTAAACCAGACAAACCTATCTTCCTGGCTGTGAAACTGAGATAGTGTGGCGGTGAGTTTAACTAAACAGCTTCATACTGTTGGCAGGCTGTACTCCCACCCACCCACCAGAGCTCTCTGGGTTCATGAATGAAAGACACATACACATACCGAGCCTTGACTAGCTCAAAGGCTGGGGCGTTCCAATCCTTCCCTCTACTAACAAGCACACCCCTC
The DNA here is from genome assembly GCF_947179515.1 of Apodemus sylvaticus. Taxonomy (NCBI): domain Eukaryota; kingdom Metazoa; phylum Chordata; class Mammalia; order Rodentia; family Muridae; genus Apodemus; species Apodemus sylvaticus. The sequence continues at coordinate 25,902,212 of NC_067482.1, forward strand.
TGGTACTTCTGAGTTAATATCTTTTAAAAATCTGTATTTCATCTCTGCTATCTCAAACACAGTTGGGGAAGTGGCCCATGTGACCACGTGTTAACAGGACTTTAGGTCTGGCCTTTCTTCTCCTTCATGGCAAATCTTGCTTCCTAGCCCTCACAAAATCTCAAAGTCCTACTTCAGTCTATCCGCCTACCTACTGACCACTGGTTCTTCATATTGACAGACCAAAAACCAATTGGAGACTGGGACCTTCACTGTTTAGACATGCAGATTTCTGATTTGAGGCGCCTGATTAATTCAAGAGAAAGGGGCTTATGGGACTTTCGGGGAGTGGGGGGCTAGAAAAGGGGAAATCATTTGAAATGTAAATAAAAAGTTATATCGAATAAAAAAAAAGTAAAAAAAAAAAATTCAAGGAAATAGAACCAGTTCTCAACAAGACAGTGTAAATGGCACCTGTGGCCCTATATGTACATGCTTTTGACTAGTATTAAAACAAATTATGTTGATAGCCCCTTCTTTTAGCACTATTAAGGTTTAGTTTGGACACTGGGCATACAGCTCATAGACAGAATGCTTGCAAAACATTTGAAATGTCCTCAGTACAGAATAAAATTAATTGGAGAAATAACTTAGGCCTCATCTATTGATATTTATTTAATGTACCTGCTACATGGATTAACCTCTAACAGAATTTACAATTTACTTAATTTTGAGACTGTATAAAAAAACCCATCCTATTAATTAAAAACTAATATTCAATTTAGCTTCTATTTATGTACCAATCTACCTTCTTATCAGAATTATCCTCCTATATATATGGTTTGTCTTACTTATCAAACCATATCCCATGTAGTGCTGGAGATACAACTCAATTAAAAATATTTTTTCATGCAATTGTAGAGGACCAGTGTTCAATTCCCAGTGCCCACATTGTGCATGTAATCACCTGCATTTCTGGCACTAGGGGGTACGATGATATCTTTTGACCTCTAACGGCTACTGCACACACAGGGTATACAAAAATTCATGCACACACACACACACACACACACACACACACACACACAAAATGAACATAAGCACGAACATAAGCAAATAAAATGTATAATCTTCTAGGCACTCAGTTAATGTCATATTATTTTAAAATTATACTTATGTGTGAATTTTTTTCTGAATGGCATGCCAGTTATTTTAAAGTAAGAAAACAGTAGATCACTAAACCTGGTATAGGGATAATAGAAAGTGTGTCATTAACAATCACAATAAAATGGGAACTGTCTTTTATCCAGGGTGTTTTAACCAGCTCTCAGTACCCTTGACACAGTAATTCTCTTTCTCTCTCTCTCTCTCTCTCTCTCTCTCTCTCTCTCTCTCTCTCTCTCTCTCTCTCTCTCGTTTTGTTCCTTGGTTTGGATCACATTTTGAATTACAGCTTTTAATTCTTTGGTGTTTATATGCTGTGTTTGTACTTAAGGATTTTCTATGTAAGAATTAAAATGCTATGTTGATATTTTTAAATCTTTTCAGAGCATGTAGATGGCCCCTACTTTCAGCACTATTAAGGTGTAGTTTGGACACAAGGCAGGATAGAAAGAAGAGCCCCAGTTTGGGGAAGCAAAAATTAGAGCAAATGATCATTTGACTGATGGATCACTCCATTTCTTTGATGCAATTATTAGTAAGAATCTGACGTGGAGAATGAATGCTCCCAGGATCCTGCTGTGTGATTGTAAAGGAGAGTAATAAGGCACTACTGCATATGCATAAGGGCTTTGCATCTGATAAATACAAAGCTCTTTGAAAGTAGTTTATTAAGACATTTCTAAGATAAAGAGTCAAAATGTTGTTTTCTGTTCCATGGACTGAAAAACAAGCGGTGTGATTTATCCATTTCCGAGAGTTAATGTCTCTTTTCTATCCCAGCTACTTTTATATTGCGAGATTTGAAAGTGAAATAATTTATTTGGTTTTGTGGTCATTTTGCCCCACATTCATCTAGTCCCCTGATTTTTCAATCTAAAAGCTTCTTTCTTTCTGAGCAGACTGACCTGTATTGTTTATTTATTTAAAAATCTCTTTAGAAGGTTTTGTGTGTAGTCTGTTTCTGCTCTCTTGGTTCAAGCATGATTTAATATGTCAACATGGGTTTGCTTAACTGCCTTTGATTGTCTTCCATACTTTACTAAGTCCCAGGCAGTCTCCTTTTAGGCATGCAGCTTCTGAGATAAATGAAATGTCATAACAATGCAAACTCCTTGTTTTGTGACAGCAATAGATTTCTTTGACACAGTTAGTGGTTGAAACAGGGTGGGGGGGGCAGAATTTAAACAGTAATCATAGACTACACTGAAGGTACATTGCTATTCTTCAGGTCCACACAATAGAAATTATGATACAACCATATATTTAAGCCAGTAAGAACATCACTATTTTCTCAGGACAAAATGGGTTTAAATCCAAAATAAAAATAAAATACTGTGAACAGAAAGAAAACATCTGTTAACAGTACTGCCATAATAACTTCCAACGATAATCACCTTTTTGCTCCAGTTTCATATCTTCCAAGCATTTTTTTTGGCCAGAGCCTGAGTTGTTATTGCTTTTGCTACATAGCTTTAGCAATTTTTCCACAGTAATGGTTTTTCCCATTTCCTCTCGAAGTGGATTTCGAAGCCTCAGTTAAATAGGTAGATTTTTGAAGACTATTGTCCTAAAGCTTACTTGGCACAAATAAAATCTGCAGTATGTGCATCAACAGCAATGAACAGTTGAAGCAAACTGAATGTCAAGCCAACTTACTCAAGCTAAAATGAAGGTAGTTAACTAGTCAAAGCTCACAATGGATTAAAGCAATTCCTCAGGATCAATTAACCTAAACAATTCTCAGACATTTGAGATTTGTAGAAAAAAGGAAGTGACACATGAAGTAGCAAGAACTACATCGGAACAAATAGGCTGATACAATTGTGTTGCTTGGGTGGCAGGACTAACCAGAGGTAGTCAGTCATCAGTCACTTGCCTTACATGTCCCTGAAATGACTCAAGCAGGAGCAAGATGCTCTGCTGTCTATCTGCACATAATGAACAATCTTTGGCATCCATTCCCCGTGAGGGACCAGTCACAGGATGGTATAGTATAGAATAGATGGAGAATGGCAGAGATGAGGGGGGGGCGGGAGGAGGGGAGAGAGGAAGAGAAAGGGAGAGGGAGAGGGAGAGGGAGAGAGGAGTAGAGGTCTGCCATGAGTGTGTGTAGTGAGGGTGGATGGGAATGGGGAGAAAGGATGAAGGGGTGAGAGGACAGAGCAGGAGCAGGAAGGCAAGAGCAAGAGTAACAGAGAGAGGAGGGGACAAGCAGCCCCTTTTATGGTGAGTCAGGCACACCTCCTGTTGCCAGGTAACTGTGGGGCAGAACTTAGACAAAATGCTAACAACCATGCTAAAACAATGAGCTTATTTAACTGGATCATGCTCTTGACCACCCAATAGTACATGGTTTGTTTACCAACCCATGTCTGCCATAACTGGAAGATTGCTTATACCCTTCTAATTTGGTATTATGTTTAAGTGTTAGCTAAAAACTCTAAACAATTATAATACGCTAGTAAAATGCTGCATCTTGAATATCTGTTTCCATTTTCAGTTTTTTGTACTTGCAGTTGTTATTGTGAGCAATAATCTGTGATGGTGAACTGACCTCTGAAGGCCAGACAGAGTGTAGAACTATGACATGAGATTCTGCCCCCAAATACTCCCCTCCCCATTCTATTCACCATGCACCTATGCATGCCAAAGACTGGAAACACTAGCTTATTTTCTGAGTATCATTTGCACGAACGGAATAATCACACATTTGATCTAAATTTGAAATAGATAAAGTTTGAACTCCAAATGATTACATGTGTTACAGGATTGGTGAACACATTCCTGAAAGAAAGAAGGAATTAAGCATTCAAGAAGCACAGACTGGGTGAGAATCCGAGCTTTGGGAAAAACGTGATGAAGGTGAATGTTTTCACAAGGGCAATAGGCTGTCATGGAGGGGACGATGGCCTGAGTTCCCACACTTAGGCTCAAGGGGCTTGGGTTATTTTTACCTGTGGTTAGGAGGAAGTACAGTTAAACAATGACAATGACCTTGTTCTTCAGAATACAAAAGTGCATTGGTGGGAACAGATTGACTTAGAAAGGCAATCATATAGTAGAAATTATATGGATCTCAGAGAGTGATACCAAAGATCTGGAGTCTCAGACTTGTCAGGATATTTTAGCTGAGCTGGTAAGGCAAGAGGAGGAGATGACACGTAAATACAGAACTGCTGTGTGCTTGTGCTGCTAAATGTTTTATTCATATCCTCCTTTAAGCATGACAACATCCTGTGAGCCAGTTTCTGGGGCAACTGGAGCTGAGAAAGTTAAATTTAGCAGGATCACACAAACCAGAACTCGGAAGTGGGAGCTGATGTTCGACCCCAGGTGTGTTTGTGTCAGCCAGTAGCTTACTTCCAAACTGTGTATTCTAGATTCAGATTCTTTTGAGAATCTTATTATGTTACCTGTATGCAAGTTATCTGTGAGCTTAATGTGCTGTCCTATGTTGGCTGTAGGGAAGTACACATGAGTGTTCCAGAAAGAACAGGAAGGAGGTGTAAATCAGACCCTACTTTCAGATATCACACCAAGAAAGTAGAAATGAAACATAGAGTGACATGGTGAATTACCTTTAGTGCAGGGATAATTAGGCTTGCTAGACTGCTCAGGAAGTAAAAGAATCTCCCTCTGAGCCTAAAATCCGCAGTTCTGTCCTGAAACCATGTGATTATAGGAGTTAGAAACTCTCACAAATTTTCCTCTGACTTTCACTTGTCTATCATAACATGCATGCGCACTCCCTACAAGTTCACACTCACAATATACACATAAACACTCAGGCACACACTACAAATGCAATGCGTAATGATAGGGAATTGAAATGCGAAGGAAAATAAAGAAATGAAAATGTTAAAGCAGAATATCCAATATTTATTTGTTTTTCTGCACATATAAAGCTTCAAGGTTACGGTTCACAAATAGGAAAAGCTGTATACTTTGCCAGGCTTTCTTTGAGAACATCTAAATGAAGAGTGAATTATATTTTGCATAAGACCTGAATGCCTGCACTGGAGAAAGAATTTGTTTCAGGATGTTGTAACTTTTCAAAACATTTCCAACTTCTGCTTTTGTTCCTTCTTTCAAACTACAGTTTCTTTGTTTTTATTTATTTCTTTGTTTTGTTGTGCTTTGCTTTTGTGCTCCCAATAAAACTTTTTATAAAATTTGTTTTCTGAAATAACAAAGTGATACTTTATTCAACTGCTGTACTTGTTTTTGCTGTTTCTTTTTTGTTTTGGGGTGTGATACAGAAATAATGCAAAACATGGCCAAGGAGCCCATGATGGAATTCAAATTCATGTCATCCTCTGTGTCTTGTTGCCCAATAAAACAAATACATTCATTTTCCTTACCATTGCAATTGCTTCATTGACATGAAGAGAAATAACAATTGTTTTATTAGTTTTATATATATATATATATATATATATATATATATACTAGTGGTTTTATTTATTTATTTATTTATTTATTCTGCATTTAAAAATATTGCTTTTTATAACATCAATTGCAAACACCAATCACCAAGAATAACGTGAAAATTCTTCAGAGTATCTTGGTATAGATTTTGTTACTATGGATCCATGGTGTCAGAATTGGGGGCTTAAACTTAGAGAAGAACAATTTTTAATTTCAAAGTCAATTGAAAGATAATAGAAATAGTTTTCTTCCCTTAATGTGTATTTGACCTGGAAAACTCTGAGGCCTGACAACTAGCTCAGGATGCTCCTCTGGGTTTTTTATTAGATATTATTTTCTTTTTTTTAAGATGTCTGTATTTATTATTTTATTTATGTGATTACATTGTAGCTGTCTTCAGACACACCAGAAGAGGACATCAGATCTTATTACAGATGGTTGTGAGCCACCATGTAGTTGCTGGGAATTGAACTCAGGGCTTCTGGATGAGTAGCCAGTGCTCCTAACTACTTGAGCCATCTCTCCAGCCCAGTAATTATTTTTCTTAATCTACTCTCATTTTCTTTACTTAATTTCTTCTCTTATATATTTTTTAAAATATTTTTCTCTTCTTTCAGATATTCTATTCTGTGATATATATATATCACAGAATATACACATACATACATATATACTTCGGGGAACCTTAACTACTTAAGAAAAACATTTTCTGTAGTTGTTTTGATTTTTAAAGATTGAAGACTCTCTTTGCTCACTCACAATCACATAATGGAGCTATTGTGATTTGTTAACACATAGCTTTGCACATGAATATTGCTAAATGTTCATAATTTTTTTCCTGTAAAATAACCCATCCTTTGTAGTTTTGTTTAGAGGAATACTGATACTGTGAGTGATTGTAAAAATAACTTTTACTAGCCTGATGTACCTGTCATCTCGGAGGCTTGCAACTCAATAAGCGACCCCTGTCTAGCTCTTTCTGAACTCTGGCTGGCAGGTTCAACTCAGCTGTTCTGGCCCAAACTCCTCTCTAAGCTGATGAATTCAACCTGGCTTCCCTCGGCTTCTCCAGGAATTGCTCTGCTTGGCCTCAAACCAACTCTGTTTAAATCTTCTGGCTCCTTCTCACTTTCTGTCCAGTTCTGTCTTTGCTTGTGTCTAGCATCTTCTCTCTGCAACCTGTCTCTGAAAAACTAACCCTGTGAAAACCACCTCTGAACTCCATGAACTTCACCCCTCTGACCTTCCATGTTCTCCCTTGCACTGGACTGCCTCTCAACTCACTTAGTCAACCAAACCAACTGACTAGAACTCTCTCCTGAGTCCTGGTGTTAAAGGCATGCACCACCATGTCTGGATCCAAGATTTTCTCTACCTGGCCCTTGCTGTTTGTAGAGCTGTTAAGATGACTCAGGAGATTAAGAGGCTTGTCATCAAGTCTGAAGGCCTGAGTTTGATTCCTGGGTCACACATGCTAGAGACATAGAACCAGTGCTCTATGTTGCCCCTATTACAGAGAAAAATTTAAATTTATGTGTGTGTGTGTGTGTGTGTGTAAATAATTCTATTAGAATTTTAAAACAAAATTTGAAATAAAATCCTGTGTAAGATAAAGATTCTGATAGCATGTACAAGTTCTATGCAAGTTGACTGGATCAGATCTCATCATGAAGATAGGATATAGGCCTGAAATCCACCCTTAGCTCAGGATCTATTTGCAATTAATAGCTTCTGATCAAGGAGACCTAAATATGTTTTCTTTATAACAATGTTAACACTTGTTGACCATTATCAGTTAGATATCCATTCAGGTTTTCTTGTAGTTTCTATGATCTCGCAACAATGAGTTTTTTCCCCCTGAGGATTACAGTAACCAGGAAGAGATTTCTTGCTATAGAATGATCCTAGATTTAAATCAGGTGGTTGGTTAGCCCTGTAATTGCTTTTCCACTATTCCTCCAGTGAGTAGTGGCTGCTTCTTGCCTAAAGATACAGTAGGAGTTAATTTTCTCTGGAAGAGATGAAGTCATATCTTCAGTGACGTAGCCACTGATGCTCCAGTAAACTCTCCTCTATGTTCATTTAAGTAAACTTAATTAAACATCAAGCCCGTTGCAAAATAATCCAAAAGGACACGAGATTAGGAAATTTGTAGAAAGAAAAGAGTTTATTTGGGGCAGGATGGGAATATGAGATATGTTTTATAAATTGGACAACTGACCTTGCCTGCTCTCTATGGGAGAGGAAGCCCCTAGCCTCACAGAGATTTAAAGTCCCAGGGTTAGGGGGTACCCAGGGAGGTTACCACCATCTCAGAAGGGAAGTGAAGGGTGAGGGGAGAAGGATTGTGGGAGGGATGACCAGAACAAAGGCAATAAGTAGGATGTAAAGTAAATAAATAAAAAAATTAAATTAAAAATAACAAAATAAAAAGAGTGTTATAGGAGTGTATATGACCAAAACATATTATATAAATGCTAAGATATCAAAAAATAAGTTTAAAAATTCCTTGTCCTCATTCTTGTACTTTAAATCCCCATAGAAAAGATACATGTGTTGGAGTTGCTTTGGTAACTTTGAGCACATATACTTGGGAGTCAGGCAAAAGAGATGAGTAGTACGAACCAAAAATTAAAGATATCTTTATTTTCAAACTCTGTTCAGAAACCTTTTGAAATATGAATTTGAATAGAATTGAAGACCCAGAAATGACCCCATACACCTATGGTTACTTGATCTTTGACAAAGAAGTTACAACCACCCAGTAGAAAAAAGATAGCCTTTTCAACAAATGGTGCTGGTTCACGTGGAGGTCAGCATGCAGAAGAATGCAAATTGATCCATTCTTATCTTCTTGTACTAAGCTCAAGTGCAAGTAGATCAAGGACATCCACATAAAACCAGCCACATTGAAACTAATAGAAAAGAAACTGGGGAATAGCCTTGAACATATGGGAACAGGGGAAAATTTCCTGAACAGAATACCAATAGCTTATGCTCTAAGATCAAGAATTGACAAATGGGACCTCATAAAATTACAAGGCTTCTGTAAGTTAAAGGACACTGTCAAAAGAACAAAATGGCAACCAGCAAATTGGGAAAAGATCTTTACCAAGCCTACATCCGCAGAGGGCTGATATCCAAGATATACAAAGAACTCAAGAAGATAGACTCCAGAGAGCCAAATATCCCTATTAAAAATGTGGTACAGAGCTAATCAAAGAATTTTCGCCTGAGGAATCGATATTGAGGAATCACCTGAGAAATGGCTGAGAAATAGCTAAAGAAATGTTCAACATCCTTAGTCATCATAGAAATGCAAATCAAAACAACCCTCAGATTTTAGCTCACACCAGTCAGAATGGCTAAGATCAAAAACTCAGGAGAAAACAGTTGTTGGCTAGGATGTGGAGAAAGAGGAACACTCCCCACAGCTGGTGGGGTTGCAAGCTGGTACAACCACTCTGGAAATCAGTCTGGTGGTTCCGAGAACCCTGCTACACCACTCCTGGGCATATACCCAGAGGATTCCCCAGCATGTAATAAGGATACATGCTCCACTATGCTCATAGCAACCCTATTTATAACAGCCATAAGATGGAAAGAACTGAGATGTCCCTCAGTGGAGGAATGGATACAGAAAATGTGGTATATTTACACTATGAAATACTACTCAGCTATTAAAAATAATGAATTCATGAAATTCTTAGGCAAGTGGGTGGAACTAGAGAATGTCATCCTAAGTGAGGTGAACCAATCACAAAAGAACACACATGGTATGTACTCACTGATAAGTGGATATTAGCCCAGAAGCTTGGAATATCTAGGAAACAATTCACATATCAAATGATGCCCAATAAGGAGAGGCCCCTGGTCCTAGAAAGGCTCTGTGCAACAGTGTAGGGGAATACCAGGATAGGGAAGCAGGAAGGAGTTGATTGGGGAACAGGAGGAGAGAAGAGGGCTTATGGCACTTACAGGGAGGTGTGATCCTGGAAAGGGGAAATCATTTGAAATGTAAATAAAGAATATATGGAATAAAAAAGAAAAAAAAAGAAATATGAATTTGATATAACCGATTCCTGACACTAGAGGTCTCATTGTGTGGAAAGTGGTAGATGTAGTTAGGGATTTGTTTCACATCACTTGTGAAACAAATTCTATTTCATTTCTATTTCTTTAATTTATATATGTATTAATACTATATATACTATTACAAACACATACATAAAACAACAAAATCAGAAAACATAATATATAAGCTATAGACTAATAAGGTAAAAAATGCCCAGAATAAACAGAGTAGGTTGTAAAGATCCATATAATCACTCATGAATTCCCTTTGAGTGGGCTGTCCACTTCTGGATGTGGGGCGTAACTTGAGCGAAGTTTCATACCCAGTGAAACTGATTTCTGCAAAGAGAGAGAAAGAAGGAGTTGAAATAGGAAGGAGATGGAGAGAAGTAGGGAGAAGTTGAGGGAGGGAAAACCATGATTACAGTGTATTGTATAAAAATGTCTATTTTTAGTTAAAACAAAAAATAAAAGGTAAGAAAGACAAGTAGAAATTTGGAGTAAATTTACACGAAGCACATCCAAACGGTGGTTTGAATATGATAGTAAAAACACTAAAAGTTGATCTGCTAGAAGTTATTATCATTTTGCAGGCAACAATTTTCTTTGACATCAAAACGCTTAGTCAAAATATGAAAATGTTATGTTTTGAATGAATGATGACCATTTGAAAAATGTTCTTTTGGTAAATATGAGGTATATTTTACCTATTTAACTCATTTTATTAGTTTAGTAGGAAATAAAATCATAGATAAATAAATTAAAAGAGTGAAAAGATTGTGGACTTTTCTAAATTAGCTATTCTTAAAGTAACATAAAAAATAATATTTTACTAAAGTAATATGTGATGTGATTCATTACTTAATATTGAACAATGCATGTATGATGTCAATACTCTGCAAAGTCAGTAAATGTGCCATTTTAAAAATGTACTTCCTTCCTTCCACTGCTTTATGTGAACATCAGTAACAAACATATCTTTCTTATACAAAAATATCAAGTTTCTCGTGTCTAGAAGACAGATCAGCACAGCCATAGGGAACAGTGCTGGACCACAATCAAATTAGCCTTATTGTTCTTCCTTATCTTCCTGGAGTACAAGGTTAATTAGTACCATGGGCTGTATGCATTATTCATCACTGCAATCAGGTCTTTATTCTGCGGGGTCTTTATCCAACTACAAATTGTTGTTCCTCCCATAAAAAAAAATCTTGATCATGTATTGTTATATTTAATTTCACTGTGTTAAACCAGTGACATATATATTAATTCATATATACATATTCTGAAAGTGCCAATCTAATCTACATAAAAAGATGAACGAACAGTGTCTTTTAGGACGTGAGCTAGAAAGACAACGATGGTCAGTCATTGTTACTTATTATGCTCCGCTTTTCTCCATTTTAATTAATTGTATTTACAAGGAAGAATTTTTTAATGCTCTCATTAGTGTCAGTAATTTCTCTTTAAGTATTATGAGCTTTTAAACAATGTTCTTATGATTAATTTTATCTCTCTTTTACTCACTTGTCTATGAAACCCTTGTGAAAAGGAATTTTGCCGTTCTTTCTACCCTAGCTTGTATCACTTTCAGACAAAACTGTCCTATGATTTCAACATATTTTAATTGAATTTAATAAATGTAGTTATGTATTTGAAAACCAAAATACTTTTACTGGCTAACAATTCAGTAAGAATTTTTTATAAGGTTTATATAATGAAATATGTTTTCACAGGTATAATTCATGCCATCTCTTCTTATGTAGGAGATAAAAACCCATAATAAAAAAAATAGAGGCAATTTTAAGTGCAGTATTAAGTATATCATCTTACTATTATTACATATAAGATAGTTTTGGACATTCATGATGATTCATGCCTATAATTCCAAAATTCAGGATGCTAAGACAGGAAGATTTGTACATGTATTCTAGGACAGTCTTAGCTACACAATAAAAAAAAATACTTAAATAAATAATTTTTCAAACCCTAGGATGACCAGCATGAAACCATCCACGTTTATTTCCTTTTATTTTATTTCACTGAAGACTTCAGGGCCTCTGGGAGAACTGGGGGCCTGCTTTTCCTCTGTTTTTGCAAACCAGGAAGAACTTCTCACCCACCAGGAACTACCAAGATCAATCCAACACAAAGATGGGCTTTAACCTTAGCTTCATCTCTTAAGAACCAGAAAATTATTTTAGATGTTTTGGAATACTTTGCCAAACTGAAGACAAGGTATCAGGAAATTTCAACCTTTGCAAATTATTTCATTTTACTGCTTTTTTGATTAATTCATATATTTTCTTGCAGTAAGATTCAGAAATTTTGAGAATTATATTAATTATTTTAGAACTCCTCTTTCATTCCTATCAATTGCTAGTAACTTCTGATATTAAAACAATAATTTCTAATTATCTTTTTCTAAGGAAATAAATAACCCAGAATATGTTCTGAATAAGCAATAGCCTTTTTGCTTACCTGATGCATATTTCCCATGTAGTCTTAAATACAGATTTTAAAAAGGAAAGTTATGTAAGGTGTATCTAAAAATGCTTGCTCCCCTGACTCAGACTAAAAATATAATTCTCACACTTGGAAAATTAGTCATAGGTTGTTTGTCATAAGGAAAATTTTAAATATACCTAAGGTAACAAATGTGTTAGGTTACTACCTATATGTATTTCTGTGCATGCCAATAGTTTATTTTTTATTTATTTTATCCTAAATTAATTCAAGAAAATTAAAATACAACTCACAATTTAAGATATTGAAGGGTAATTTTTTTTTCTGTTTGCTTGTGTTTTTTTACTTGGGAGATTGAGTCCAAAATGAGAGATAGTAATGACAGGTAATTGTTAATTCCTGTTATTTTGAAATTGTTGTGTTGTTGTTTTTGCTGTTGTGTGTGTTTCACTGGTTTTTGTTTGTTTGTTTTGCTGTCATGCAATTACTTCCCATGATTTCGGGCATAGTTAACATTTTATTTTTTAGTTTATATTTCTTTTTTTTTATTCGATATATTTTTTTATTACATTTCAAATGATTTGCTCTTTTCTAGCCCCCCACTCCCCGAAAGTCCCGCAAGCCCGCTTCTCTCCCCCTGTCCTCCCACCCACCCCTTCCCACTTTCCCATTCTGGTTTTGCTAAATACTGCTTCACTGAGTCTTTCCAGAACAAGGGGCCACTCCTCCTTTCTTCTTGTACCTCATTTGATGTGTGGATTATGTTTTGGATATTCCAGTTTTCTAGGTTAATATCCACTTATTAGTGAGTGCATACCATGATTCACCGTTTGAGTCTGGGTTGCCTCACTTAGTATGATGTTCTCTAGCTCCATCCATTTACCTAAGAATTTCATGAATTCATTGTTTCTAATGGCTGAATAGTACTCCATTGTGTAGATACACCACATTTTTTTTGCATCCACTCTTCTGTTGAGGGATACCTGGGTTCTTTCCAGCATCTGGCAATTATAAATAGGGCTGCTATGAACATAGTAGAGCATGTACCCTTATTACATGGTGGGGAGTCCTCTGGGTATATGCCCAGGAGTGGTATAGCAGGATCTTCTGGAAGTGAGGTGCCCAGTTTTCAGAGGAACCGCCAGACTGATTTCCAGAGTGGTTGTACCAATTTGCAACCCCACCAGCAGTGGAGGAGTGTTCCTCTTTCTCCACACCCTCTCCAACACCTGCTGTCTCCTGAATTGAAGGGTAATTTTATCTCTGCATGCTTTAATGTAACTATAATGCAAAGTGTTGTGCAATTTGAGTGCATATGCTTCTAACTTATTTAAACACAGATATTTCTACATTTTTCATGTAACATTTCAGTCTTTAATTGATTTTGCAAAATTTAAAATGTCTGCTTGCAACACTTACAATTAAACATGGTTCAAACACACATTGATTTCATGACTTCATGCAATAATTTGTTTTCCATTTTAAAACTTAGTCATTCAACAGTTAATACGTCAATGACTCATTAGTCTTCTCCTGTATTTAATTTAAGGTAGTAAAATACTTTGAAGAAATTTCAAAGTCTAATGAAGACTTACTCTACTGCCAGTTAATGTAAATAGAATTGGACATGTTCATATGTGTTAATAAAAATAAGAAAATAATAAAAGTTTCTTGAGGCTAGAGTTTATAAAGACAAATTACTTTTAGTGTACATAAAGGATACATATGTACAGATTTCACAATGCCAGTTGAAGTTACAAAGAACTCAGACTGATGAATGGAACCTAGGGATTTAAAAACTACAACTGGCAGAAGCAGAGGGCCATGCAGGGTCACTTTGACTTGATTCTTAGGGTTAATCCTTGAATGGAGACACTGGGTTTGAAATAGCCCTAAAAATACTTTCCCTCCAACCTCCTTAATTAATATTCAATTTTCATTTATAAAAAGAAGAATGACAAGAGGTTATCTTCATGTATATTTCACGAATACACATGTTCAAGGAACTCTATCTTTCCCATATCTTACCTAACATTCTCTGCTCAGTCAGCAAATTTTGGAAAGGAAAGTAATTAGAAGAAAAAAATATAAAAATAGGTAATGTTCATTGGAAACAACACATGCTGCTGCCTTCTCTAGTCTGGTGAGGGTCTAAGGTTTTCTTCAGTGAAGGTAGGCAGAATTTTTCATTTTCTTGAAGAGAAGGGAAGAGAGTGGTTACTTTTGGAATTTTTCTTCTTGATTTATGAAGAAAGAAGGCGAGAAAAGTATCTGGTTTTGCTTCCCTCAATTGCATTCAATTCAGAATAATTCTTAGGGTAAAATGATGTGTTTTCTGTGACATAGTCCATGGAATTTCAGTTTACTATTTTGCTTTCATAACAAGATTTCTGTTCCCTAAAGATCTTTTGGGGATATTCATATTTTGTCCTTTAATTTCCACAAAGTCTAGAAAATAAATATGAGCATATTGTAAATATAAGAAATAGAGTAATACACATTGTCTTTAGATTTAGAAAGACATTCTTTTAAGCATTGTTTAATTTATAGTATTCTTTAAGAAATCATGTCTGTTTATAATGTACAATGGACTGGGAAGTTTGTAAATAATGGATCACTGTGTGAAACATAAATGAAAATAATGCTGTTTGAATAAAACGTTCGGTGCTTTAGACATGATCCACATGAGAATTGAATCATCAGTTTGAGAAGAGAATTCTTCATGTAATTTCAAAATACAAATTTAAAGTAGCATTTATGTAGTGGAACATAACAACTCATAAGCATTAATAATGTTTTTTCCTTAGTTATGTTATCTTTTTATGTCTGTGGAATTAGTTCACTTGGGCATTTGGTAATATAAAAGTTTTATTATTTAAAATTTATTTACTTACTTACATACTTATTTTACACTCCAGATTTTATTCCCTTCCTGTTACTCCGACTGTTCCACATCCCATACCTCCTCCCTGTCCCCTGACTCCACAAAGATGTCCCCATCGCATATTACCCACCCACCAGAACTCTAAACTCCCTGGTGCCTCCAGTTTCTTGAGGATTTGGTGCATCTTCTCTGGCTGAACCCAGACACAGCAGTCTTCTGTTGTATATATGTTGAGGGCCTCACATCAGCTGGTGTATGCAGCCTGGTTGGTGGTCCAATATTTGAGAAATTTTGGGAGAGGCGGGGTGTCCATTTGAGAATGCTGATCCTCCCACAGGGTTGCCCTCCTCCTCAACTTCTTCCAGCTTTTCCCTAATTAAATCACATGAGTCAGCAGCTTCTGTCCATTGGTTGGGTGCAAATTTCTGCATTTGACTCCTTCAACTGCTTGTTGGGTCTTTTGGAAGGCAGTCCTGTTAGGTCTATTTTTTTTTTTTTTTTGAGCACTCCATGGCACCAGTAACAATGTTCAGGCCTTGGGACCTCCCCTTAGCTGGATCCCATGTTGGCCAGTTGGTGTTCCTTCTTTCCTCAGGCTCCTCTCCATTTCCATCCCTGCAGTTCTTTCAACAGGAACAATTATGGGTCAGAGTTTTGACTGTGGGACGACAGCCCCCTCCCTTACTTGATGCCCTCCCTGTCTTTCTGACAGAGATGGGATCTACAAATTCCCTCTCCCTACTATAGGGCATTTCATCTAAGGTCTCTTCCTTTGAGTCCTGAGAGTCTCTCACCTCCTAGGTCTCTGGTACATTCTGGCAGGTCCTCCCAACATCCTACCTTCTGACGTGGCCTGTTTCCATTCCTTCTGCCAGTCCTCCGGGCTTCAGTCCGTTTCCCCCACCCAGTACCAGACCATGTTCCCTCTTGCCCCCTAACCCCTCCGCTCTACTTTCCCTCCCAGGTCTCTCCCTCCTTCCTCCTTGTTATTGCTAATATGATATTTCTCACCATGAAATGTATGCTTCAGGGTAGGAGCTTTCAGGAGCCTTCTGTCAGTTACAGATCAGGAATCTTTTGGCTCTGATTCAGAGGAACATGATGTCTATGTAGTAGGGACTTTTTTCAACTTCTGTGGGGTAATGACAGGCAATAGAATTAGAATTAATTTTAGGAATCTCTATCCAACAATTCAAATAACTGCTTTTATATACAGAATTGGCTTTTTGTTAGATGGTCTTTGGGTCTTGAAAGATTACCATCAGCCTAGACAGGAGAATTAAGTTTACACTAAATAAATGTATTTACACACACACACACACACACACACACACACACACACACACACACACACACATATATATATATATATTCATGAACATAAATCTAATACATTTACATGTATTAAAGAAGGGATATTTTGTAAATAGCCATTATAACCTTTTAAAAATAACTGTGAGCATCTTTTGTCTCAAAATTAAACTGTTGTACTATTATCATGTTTAATAAAATGTGATCTATTGTATATTCTTTGTAAACATCATTATAGATAATCCAATCTTTAAATAGTTTCAAAATCTTAATCTGTATTGCTCAAACCTGGATTTTCACTTCTGAGAGTCACTGCTGAGTGTTCTTTAAATGATAATTATTTATAAATTATCAAAGCACTTAAGGAAACATAAATTGCTGACAGCAAATGTAGGTTCTAGTACCTTGGTCTTGAAATTCTTATTCCTAGACAGAATGGAATTTTTCAATCCACAGTTTGCTTTATTTTTCTTTGTTTGACATTGTGCTATCTACTTAAGCCATAGCTATGTAAAGTTACACAAGCCACTTAATACTAAGTTGCGTCTATATCACATCACTTTGCTTTCTTAGTTGACACAAAATTTATTGAACATAATATGGAAATGAGACCATAATAGAATTTCAAGAAAAAAGAAAACAATAGGTCATAATGGATAATTTGTCCCTTATTATTTTTAATTGTACTTAATTTATGAGTAAGGTGTATTTTAAAATAGTATGAAACACAGATGTATGTGGCAAAACAATAAAACTATAAGCTTAGTTATTTTTGTCAAAGTTTATGCATCTCACAGTAGATATAAGATAAGCTCAACTCCCATAATCTTTAACTATTAAATAGCCTTCATATTTTTTGATATTTTTTTGCTTATCTAGAATCCAAGAATGATGATAGTGTCAATATAATAGAAACTCTGGAAAAGTTAAATCATACATGTTTATAAAATTCTTATATATTTATTATGTAGTTAAAGACCTATAATTCTTATAAGAGTTTTTGAATGAGCACAAATATTTTTAGCAAATATAAGGAAAGCATTGCACCTGTTAGCTATAAAATCAAGCTTTGCATAACAATTTCTATGTTGAAATACCAAATAACTTTTCCCTACATTGAGCTGCCTTTCGTAGTTTAATGTCTAATTAAAGATCAAATTACTCTAGTTCTTGATTATTTCCAAATTTGTACTCTTGCTATTTTTCAAAGTAGAAATTCTATACTATAAATCATATGACGATAGGTTTAGAAAACAGGCTAGATTGGGTTATTTATAGTCAGCATTCCCCATATTTATTTAGCATATTTTTAGCAATTATTCTTTAAGTCTCTGTAAACATTATGCAGACATTTGTTAGCAAATCTCAAGGACAATTTATTTAAGTCTGTTCTTGACATTTTAATTTATACACACTTATGACTTAAAGGTTTTTATTTATTTATATATTTATTTATCTTACAAATTTGCAGAGATTTAATTATTGTCAAAATTTTGCTCTCCTCAAACATCTAGGCCTTATACCATTCTGAACATGCAAAATAATAAAGCTGGTAGACTTGATTTTCTGTATCCCTCTGCTCTCTGAGCCTGGCTAGCCACTGTCGTAGTTAGCATAGTAGCCCAAGGCTTAGGCCTGATACAACTTGTAGATTTCTAGCATTATTTTACTTCACTCCTCCTCTGAATGGAGTTTACAATGGAAAAACAGGAAGGAAAACACAAATATTGTTTTGTTGTGTAAATGCAGTAGAAATCTATCAGTAGCAAAGGTGACCAGATATTACTCATCTTTCCCCATCCCCCTCCCAAGTGTTTCTATATGTAGCGCTGGATGTACTAATGTTTTCTATGTAGAACAGACTGGACTTAAACTCAGAAAGATCTGCCTTCTAGGTCCTGGTGTTAACAGTGTATAGCCCCATGCCCAGCCAGACCTCTTAGTAATATTTATCAGAGCAATTGAGGTTGAAGATATAAGAAGATCTAAAAGAACTTCTATTTAATAGTTTATGAGAGAGTTGAAATGAGGATCTATATGTATGTATATGTATATGTATGTATATGTATTTGCATACACACACACACACACATACACACACACATAGTGATACCAGCAGGAACATTCTAGTAATTTATGCAGGCATAAATTAGTTTAATTTATAATTAATCCATGTATAATTAATCAGTCACAGTGAATGTTAAGTACAGTAAAATGATGTACAGTTTATCTATTTTTGTGACATCAATATGAACAATTAACTAAGGATTCCTGAGTTGATGGAAACTGTTGGTCTAGTGGAAGTAAGTTCACATATGAGACAAAATGTGGGTGAAATTCAAGTGCAATACTAAGTCATAATTTCCTGTTTTTTTCTTTTGTTTTTTTACACTGATTTTTCCCATAAACTCTAGCTCTAAATCTAGGTTGTTAGCTGAATTTATTCATGTAGCAATGCTTAACCTGTTTTAATAATCCTGTTTATTTCAAATTAAAGTATGAATAATGGAAATATGCAAAAACTATTTATAACTTTATTATCTGAAAGGTAATAATAAGCTTAAAATATAGTTGTGAAAGGTAAGTAACTTGAATGGATTTTTGTTGTTATTCTTTGAACTCTGCTTCAATCGCAAGAAGGCCTCAATAAATTTATACTAATTTATGTCATCGGCTATTCTTTCATATAGAGCAGCACAGTTTTAACCACAAAGAAATGGCAGAATTGTAATTAATTTGTAATGTATT
Organism: Apodemus sylvaticus; assembly: GCF_947179515.1. Classification (NCBI taxonomy): domain Eukaryota; kingdom Metazoa; phylum Chordata; class Mammalia; order Rodentia; family Muridae; genus Apodemus; species Apodemus sylvaticus. The sequence continues at coordinate 25,921,266 of NC_067482.1, forward strand.
TTAAGATAACTATGTAATTGTCAGATGAGTGCAGAGAACTAGAAACATTAATTTAAAAAATACATCTTTCAAATACTATAGTCAAATAGCTAAAACTTTCCTAAGATGGTTTCCTTTACATTTTAGAAACTAAAATAACAGAATTTTTAAGTAAATAAATTAAAATTGTTGTGAATAATTTTGCACAATACTGAAAAGAATATTAAAATAAAAATTATTATATTTATCATGCAAAATCCCTTAGTTTGTGAAATCAGCCTTAGCAAATGCTTCTCCATGGAGTTGGAAGACAATCATATAATGAGCAAGATTGTCTGTGAATCTAGTATGTATTCAAGAACAGAAGGTTGTTATATGACTTTCATAAAGAATCTTATTCATCTCTCTGTGTGTAGTGCGAGATTGTCATTTCCACACAGACATGGCTTGGGTAGCAAGAGAACAAATGTTGGGATGTGTGAAGCCCTGGTCTGAACTCCTTGGGTGATGTTCACTGTGCCTATCTGGCCCAGCCTCTTGAGTGTTTCCCGTGTGAGTACAGTAATAAAGTAAATTGAAATCATTAGTGTTAAGAAATAAAGAAAACAGAAGAAAGACTGCAGTGAGCAATAAGAACTTTGAAGGCTTCATTTTCATGTTTCTCTTGAGTGAATGCATGCTCCTGTGAGGAGAGATAAAGACTGCAGGACAACTTTACCTGGTTTATCTGATTCCACATCAAACTGTACAGCCACTGCTGCTTTATATTTCTATACTTCCATGTTTGGACATGGGCTTTGTGAGGCCCCAGAGACAGCTTTGTGGTGGTAATAACTGTTTTGTTCTGTGAAGTACTTCTTTCTTTACTCGCGTCTCACTTCCTAACTAACCAATTTGTTGGATGAATCAATATTTGAAAAGATGACTATAAGGAAAAAAAAGTCTGTCTGGTGACTAATAACTTCACATTCTATGTGTGCAGTATTTATTATTCACTCAGTTTACACTTATAAATTTCTTCCACATGTGGAGAGTTCTGATCTGGAATGTTTCTAGATCTCATGATTCACACCAAAGCTGACCAATGTGATAGATTTTGAATTTTTGTTGTAATTATTTGTAATGATTATGCTTGGAGTTCTAGAGGTGCATTTGTATATTTATAGCTATTCAGAACTAAACTAACCTTGATTACATTCAATTCCTTCATAGGGTTAGAAGTGAATCAATATATATGTGTAAGTGATTACTAGAACATTCCTACCACTATACAGAGAGAAATATAAGCTTGGTGGGTACACTCTTGTTCCAGAGTCTTCTGACCCATAGTCTCCAGGTTGAGGAATGAAGTAGAATGGGTAAAGTGGATATTTTTATATTATTATAGAAGTGTTTATAGGGTAGAGTTTGGACTTGTTGAGATATAATATGAGAAGAGCTAATCTATTCCAAGGATGTGGAGACTTGGATATCTGTTCATCTTAGCAATTGGGCAAAAATAATGCAAATATGCCCTGAATTCCAGTAGCTGTTGTGACTGTACTTATTCCTTCTAGATTGTTTGTCTAATCAACTCAATTGATCAGTTTGTCTGTTTCTTCTTGTTGTCCTGAGAAAATTCATTTTTTATTATTATCTGAAATCTTTTGGGTTCTACGGCTAGAAACACATTCCTCAAATAAAACCAACATTTTCTTGTGAGATAGTTTTTACTTAACTATCCCACCTCTCTCCTAAAAAATCAGGGTCTGACATAAACTAGCCACTTAACTCTCTCACTAAGACATCAACGTATTTGGTATTTCTTCTGTAGTAGGGGCAACTTTTGCCATCACATTCATTGCTTTTGGAGACTGACTTAAGGACCATGTTCTCTTTCACTATATTGATATATTGTTAATATTTGATCATTAGACATTTATGCTCTTTTTCTCTATAATTGTGGAGCAACATACCAGTAAATTTCCACTTATACCAATATTTGATATGTTTGTTAAACTTTTAAGTATAAAACTTCAATAATATGAATATATGTCTGGAAATTTTCAGAACTTTTGAAAGATTTTAAAGACACCAGAATTATTACAATAAATATGTAAAAAGCAAATGAACAAGGAAAGAACACTGTCTTAACTCCCAATTTAAAATGGTTAGTTACCCCCTGCATACTTTCTGAATTCCATTTAGATAATCTGAAATCCATGGCCACAGAGGTGCTTTTCAGCTGCAAACATCATGTAAATTTTGAGGTGTATGACCATGTATATAATATTGTAGGAGACAGTACTCTTCTATGTCTCTCAATACTTTGTTTTTTATTTCACATATTATTTATTTAACCAAAGGTCAGAAGTTTTGAGATACTATAGAGGCTTCAGTTTAAATATCCAGCTTCAATCCTGTTTCTAGGCTGTTGAATTCTTATCTCTAGAAAGCCGGCTTTGGAGCTTAAGTGACAATTAATATGAGGAACATAATGAAAACAGTAAGCATGACTCTTATGTTGGCTTGAATGACAATGAGCCCCAAAGACTGATATATTTGAATGCTTAGTCACAGAGAGTGCAATTGTTTGAAAGTCTTTCAAGGGTTAGAAGGTGTGGCTTTGTTGGAGTAGGAGTGTCCTTGTTGGAGAAAGTGTGTCATTAGATTGTCATTAGTGTGTCATAGATCTCAAGAGTTTATGCCATGCCAGGTATTGCTTTGTCTTTCTCTCCCGAGGGTTCAGGATGTAGCTCTTGGCTACTGTTCCAGTGTATCTCTGCATGCTACCATAATGACTGACCAAGAATCTGAGACGACCTTAAATGCTCGCTTTGTAAGAGTTACCTTATCTTGCTCACAATATTTCTTTATAGCCATACAGTAGTGGCCAAGACAGAAGTTGACATGATCAAAATTAGTAAACTATATGTACTTGATGAATAACTGTAGGATAATATTTTGAGAAATGTATCTGAAATAAAAAAAAATCACACTTTTGATTTGGGCATAAAAATGAAAATATATCTTTACAAATAAAGGTCTGAAAGACCATCAAAATGCATTGCATGAATATTTTTAAAATTTTAACTTAAAGTGCTATCATTGATACATTTCATATTCTTTCTCTTCTACCAATTCCCATGTTTTTAAATGTGTCCTTGTTCAATAAACACACACACATACACACTGCATACTGTAAAGCAAACATCTTAGACATATGCATTGTGTAATTAGTTTTCTTCTCACATTTTAAGGATATAAGCTCATTTAAGGTCCAGAGAAGGTAGTCCATCTACTACCTCCTCTACATCTACAGAGGCTGGTAGTCATCTGTCTTAAAGGAGTCTCCAGACATGAGCAGCATCAGGAAGGGTGTCTTCTGCCATGGATCATGCCATTTTTACAATACATAGATGTGGACTAAGGACCAGGTAGTACCTAGGAAGCACTGGCTTCAGTGGCTCTTTTTATTCATGTTGTATTTATTTATTTATTTATTTATTTATTTATTTATTTTTACATCCCTAAAGATAGTTCTAGGAATTAGATAAGTTAAAATATAGAGGAAAAAAAAAACCTTGTTCATACCAACATTTTATTCAGTTGTATTAGATGTATCATTGAACATATATTTTAAAGGAGTGAAGACAGATAACTTCAAAAGTTGATATTATTTATATCAGAGATTCACATTTATAGCAAAATACATTGCAGGACTTTGGAAAGGTTGTTTTAGGCTGTGAATTTTAAAATGTATAATTAATATATGGGAATACAGCTCAATTTGGTCAAAATATCAAATTGCTGTTCTACCACTGTAACAAACACAGCCCAGTCCATATTTTTTAAGTAGAATAAAATAAATGAAATTAAACATGATGCTGAACCAATAAATCTACTACAAACTAAGCTCATGACATCAAAACCTATATCTAACTATCTATCTATCTATGTATCTATCTATCTATCTATGTATCTATCTATCTATCTATCTATCTATCTATTGAATATACATATTGAAAGGTATATTTCTCACAAATAACTTATTTAAAGGGAGAAGGAAGTCCATTTAGCTGGCTGTTACCCATCTAGTAAACAAAAGATTAGAAAGCATGGGTAAAATGATAAAATTAATATCCAGTCTTCTATAAACCCATTCAACTTGTTCATTATGTGTACAGGCTAATTTTGTGTGTCAACTTGACACAGGCTGGAGTTATCACAGAGAAAGGAGGTTCAGTTGAGGAAATGCCTCCATGAAATGCAGCTGTGTGGCACTTTCTCAATTAGTGATTAAGGGGGTGGCCCATTGTGGGTGGTGCCATCCCTGGGCTGGTGCTCTTGGGTTCTATAAGAGATCAGGCTGAGCAAGCAAAGGGAAGCAAGCCAGTAAGAAACATCCCTCCATGGCCTCTGCATCAGCTCCTGCTTCCTGACCTGCTTAAGTTCCAGTCCTGACTTCTTTTGGTGATCAACAGTAGTGTGGAAGTGTAAGCTGAATAAACCTTTTCCTCCTCAACTTGGTTCTTGGTCATGATGTTTGTGCAGGAATAGAAACCCTGACTAAGACATTATGTTAGTGTCAGTTATGGGATACTGACTTATAAAAACTTTAAGAAATTGATATATTGACACTATCACACCCTAAAGTGGATATGTGACTTTTTCTATAAACAAATACTACAATAACCATCTTTTAAAAACACAACATATTCTATTAGTATATTTTATATAGTTAGTGATTTAGGACAATTGCATACTAAAGTTTTGCCATTGGTTTTACGGTAATTATCTATTCTATACATTTCATTTATAATGAGTCCTGTGAAGGAGGAGAATAGAGTATGGTAGAGTACCAGAAAGAATTGTATGAAAGAGTGCTGTATTACTTCATGTCTTCTTGATATTCCATACCTGGTCATTCAATAAACCATGCCATTGTATTACATCTTATTGATCTATGTTACCTTCTCATAAGCAAAAAAATTTAAAAACCTCCTCAAATTATTTTTAGAATATGAAATTTCACTTTATGTGTGAAAATTCATTTTATCTCTGCAAAAGAGGAAGATGAAATAAACAGGCAATAGATCCCAAGGAATAGTGTACAAATCAGGGATTAATGATATACTCGTATGACAGCTAATACAGAATATGCATTATAAGTGTATTTCAGAGCTTTTCCAAATTAGAAAAGCCTACTGTCTGTCTGTCTTGTCTGTTTATCTGTATGTCTGTCCGTATGATGTATGCATGCATTTTTAACTATCTGTTGGGATACAAAACTTTTCAGCTGACCTGATTAATAGACACATCCATATTCTCTTTACAACTACGTTTCTAGACATGCATTCAGATATGATTTTGAAATTCTTTCAGAATCCATATAAAGGTTGCTTCATTTTTGATCATGTTCATATCTCATAAACAAACATTGTACCCTGAAGAGCATTTGATATCACAAATTTGTAATTTGTAATTCATTTGTTTCTTATTAAATCCTTTGTATAGAACTGGTTAATTCTCTTAGGTACGTTTGACTTACTAAGGACATTGAAACATCAAATCTCAGATCTGCTAAAGCACATTAATATTACTTACATTTCTGTCTAAAAGAGAGGATGTTAGTAAAATATTAATTTTCTGCAAAATCCTCTGCGGTTCAACAACCCACACTGTTTCATGAAACAAAATAAAAATTGAAAATTAAATAAAACAAAAATGGATAAATTGAAAAATTGGTGACATTTTTGCTTTCACTGCACAAAAATAAATATTTTCAAGTTTATGTTAATCAATAGTTCAGTAATGGCACAAATAGAAATTGGAGCTGAGTGTGCAGTTTATTTTTTCCTCATGCACAAGCCCCAAATGCACAAAAATGCATTCTTAAAATGTTCCCATAAAACAAAGAGATGAATCTACACCTGGTGAGAAAAGGAATCACCAGAAATTTTTCAAAAAGCTGAAAGAAATAAAGTTTCTAAAAGAAGTGTTAATGCATTTCAAGTACTCTTGAGTGAACTTGGAGTTGGGTACTGAAAACAATTATACTAATTAGCATGCTGTTCATTGTATTTTGCTCCTGTTTAAGATATGAGCGCTGTGACACAGGCAAGTCTGCCACCAAAGACACAGGAGTTTCTGCCCAGCGGCTGTTCCTGTCTACCTCAGTGCTTTAGGGTCAGTCCTTCAGAGTCTCACCCACAAAGTAAATTGGAATAGTAGGTGGATTTCAATCAAAAATAAAGTATGAGAAAGAAAGAGAAAAGAAGGAAGGAGGATGGAATTATAGAAAGGGCATGAAATTGATTTAGCAAACGATTCACCATTGACAATACAACTTACTTTACGAAAACATTTGTTAGAAAGCGTGTTTTAGAACAGACCTCAATTTTAAGCATGGAATTCTTTAGGAACCCTATGAGACGTCACTTTGTGCTTTGCAACTGGATATGAAGAGTGTTAAGTGGCTTCCTGCAAATCCCCATATTCATCTGCCAGAGTGAATTGTGTGTTTAATACACACTGCAATTTAATCCATTTAGACTGTTATTATATTGTGACATGTACACTGAATATCTTTGTTGTGTGAATGGAATCGCTAACAGAAAGAGGAGACCCCATTGTTTTGCACCTTACAGTCATGAGAAAATAGAGGTGGGGAGCTCTTAATTACCATACTCCCCTGTTGCAAATGCAGGGCCCCCACAGCGGTCTCTTTGTAATGCAAAGGATCTTGGCATCATGAAAGACAAGTTTGAAGGGACATTTTGAATGTAAGGTTATAACCAAAAAATTGGCTAAATGAAACTTTAGAATGTTTCTAACTTTGTAAAATTTAAGAGCATAATGATGAAAGTATTATGCAAAATATGTCTTAGCTAGGTTACTATGGAACAAAAAATATGTTTATAATGTATTAGAAACTATTAAATTAAAGACAATTTTGTATTTAAATTCAGTTTTACTTGTATTCTGTTCCAGATACATTTCTGCTGTAAGTCAGCCTTTTCAGTTGTATATACGTCCAAAATGTATGCATACTATGCATTTCTATGGGAGTCAAGAAACTCTCAGCACTTCCTTTGCCTTCCAGGCTACTATGGCGTTGGACTGATCATATTTCACTCTCCTTAGACTTATATATGTTTTATAAATTTAATCAAAGCATGGTATTATTAGGAGCATTAGTTATGAAATCAATATAATCTTACATTTTTGGAAACAGACACACCCCCAAAAGCATTGAGATATAATATAGTAAATTGAAATCATGCAAAGTGAAAATTACTTAAGGCAATATTAGAAATCACTTATTCTATTTAGAATCACTTATTACTTGGAAGACACTGATATATCTTTTCTTTATAATTATAAGCTGCTTAGTGTCTTTCTTGTATAGAAGCAGAAGTTTTAAAATTACATACTTTACAACGGCTTTAAAAGTGCTGTTGCTGTGAAATTGGTCTGAATATATTAGGTACTGAAGGTAAAAGGCTCTTCTTACAAGATTGCATAATGATAGGATTTATTGCACTGAAGTTCTATTAACTTTGATCCATTTAGCTAATGGGTCACAATTCACACTGGAAAGAAGTTAGTTACTGAGAGAAGAATTTTGAAAAAAGTCTCTTGGAGTGAATTCTTTTTAATTTTATTAGACATTTGAGAGTTTCTTGCAACGTATTTTGATAAAATTCACCTACCTTCACAACTTTGTGGCCATTAAAAAAGTACTTCAAACCAATTCATTCTGGCCAAATATTCTAGATGTGTGTTTTACACGGGGTGTGGTTAATTTACCAGGGGCTATACTCTTAGAGCACTGAGAGTCTATTTTCCCAATGGCTAGTAATTTCAATAGTTCAACAGCAGGCATGGTATTGTATGAGCAGCCCCCTTTCCATCTCTGAATTTGAGTGGCTTGTGATTATACAGGTTTGTGGGGAGTAGGAGAAAGCAGGGAAGAGAAAGGAATGTGTGTGTGTGTGTGTGTGTGTGTGTGTGTGCATGTTAGGGAGTAAATATACTAACACCTTTCAAAAAAGACTTACAGAATCCTACTATTCCAAAAGGTTACATATATATATATATATATATATATATATATATAAACACACACACACATACACACACATGCACACACACACACATATATACACACACACATACATACATATAGGTACATATACACAAACACACATGTATGTTCAAATAGAGTTACCCTATAATTGGGTAATAATGCCTGCAAAGACACGAAAGGCTAACACATTACAAACAACAACAACAAAGACCCCAAAACCTCACAAATGGATTACTATTTTGGAGTTGTTGGCCAGTGAGATTATATAACCCTCAAACATTTATAGGATGTTGCCGATTCTATTAGCTACTCTCCAGAAATTTTTGAAGTAAGACCTTATTGGTAAAGACATGAGTTATAGAATATGGAAACATGAAGGACGTATAAACCTGAAAGCTTCATCCATACTAGCCATCTTCCTCAATGTTCTATAATCTACAGGAGGAGAAAGTTAGTGCTCAAGGATACCCTGGAATGACACTTGTGAACTATTATAAAGGCTGGCCTGAAAGACATGCCCCTGGTGTGCTAGTGTCAAAAACAACAAGGAGGTAACCACTCACATTCTGATTTAAGCACCATTCCATAACTACATAACAGCCATTCCTGGCACTATTATTATGACAGTTAACTATGGCTTGGTTTGGTTATAGCCCGGTATTCAGGCAGCAGGGAGGAGGTTTTTCAGAGAAGGGTTTTAGTGTTACAAATCTTCTTTTTTGGGGGGAAAGTGAATCAGCTCTTATAGATGATATTCAGTGAAACAAGTAAAATAACTCTCTGAGACAATGTTCTGTAAAGCAGCAGCTCTTCATTCGGGAGTAACAAGGGCGATATAAACCTTGGAGAGTAGGTAGGGATTTTCAAGGATGATGTATTTTATTGGCTGGGGTTGAGGTCCTGGGAATGCTTCATCTGCATGAAGAGGCATCCCAGATGCTTAAACCTGAAATTTGGCCAATTGGCTACATGTTTTCCTCAAGGACAGAGGTTGGGGTCATAGAGCTACATGCCCCTGGGTATGCTGGCCAAGAATAGGGAGGGAGTGAATCTCACTCCAACTGGTCTCAAAATGAGATTTTTCAAGGTTTGGCTATGCTTTGATGTGATGTGTTGACCTTGCACTTGTTCCAGGCCACTTCCCTGGCCACACCTGCTCCACAGCTAGGCATGGCACAATACCTAGAAGAGAACCAATTTTTACTTTGTGGCTAAATGCACACAATGCTAAACTCATTACGGATACCAATGCATTTTCCCACTCTCATACATGAAGCTTCTATTTACAATAAATGATTAACTGATTTGGACAGAGATCCACATTGGGTGAAAGTTTCTCAGCTCCAAAGGAAGAATATATTACAGTACCCCTCCTCTGAGCTTAGGGATTGTGGCTTAAGAAGAAGCAAAAAGAGTTTAAGAACAAGAGGCATGGACGACTACAAGTAGACACTGTCTGATAGCCATAGCTGCACAGGTACACAAGAGAAGTCAAAGAATTTATGACAGCATGTGCAAAGCCTGTGCTAGCTTGGAGCTAAATTTTTTTCAAGACTCTATGAGTAGTCAGTGTACATCTTTTTTGCAAAAATTTAAGTAAAGACTTAAATGTCGGATCTTCATTATATAGCTTCAATTATTTATATAACATCAGATGATAGATCTCATATAATGAAAAATAGAAATTATACAGTATTATGATATTGATGCCTGGAGAGTTGGGCACAAAATTAGGGCATAAATTAACAGTGAACTAAATAATTGTCACATAGAATGTTGTATTTATAAATAATGGTAAAATATTACATTTTATTTTAAAATAATTAATAAGCAATGTCTTTGAATTATTTCCATAAATTTATTTATGGATCAATTAAACTATAAGAATATATTAGTAAATCTTGTTAATAATTTGCTTTTGCATCATTAGTATGAATATTCATCTATTCTTCTGAAGTTAGCAACATCTCAAAATACACAGTACTTTTCGGAAGGCCAGACATTCTGCTGAGTGGTTTATAAATAATGTGTTATGTGTTTCTAGAGAGAGTTTAAATTTATAATATAATTAATGTTAATATGGACCCCTAAAAGAAGGAGCTGGCACTGCAGCTCCTCATTGCCACCTGAACCAGATCGCCTTCTCTGAGGAAATCTCCAGTCATGTGAGGCTGAGATTCTTAAACTCAGCGTGGCAAAGGATTTCCACGTAAGCCATTATAAAGAAGACTTAGATTTTGTTAGGAAAGTGTTTTAACATAGATTTTTAACATACATGTTAATAGAGAGCAAGGCCTTTAGAAAAAACTATATATGTCAAAGACATGAGTCCACCTTCTAAAAAGGAAGTCTCATTTGTGTGTCTAAACAATAGTCACATATATACATATATGATATTGGTGGATTCTAATGATACTCTCTTTAAAGCATTTCTAAGAATGTCTTTTGTACTTGTGTTTTTGTTGTAGTAGTAGTAGTAGTAGTAGTTGTTGTTGTTGTTGTTTACATTTTCTTAGATGTAAGGACACAGTAAGGTTCTGTTTCTGAGATGACTGAGAAGGAATAACCGAAGTCACAGCTAAGAAAAATTTCCAGTAGCAATAGTTGAAGGGATCCATTATATTAAGGCACAAGGGAGTTCAGATACATTTTGGCTGCACACGAAGTTTAAACTCTTGAGATTCACAGAAAATTGCAAGTTTGAAGCTGGGAAATAGTTGAGTTAAACTTGAAGGTCATAAATGTCGTTGCTTTCATATGGTTCACTGCCATTTTAACACTCCTTGACAAACTCTATCTAAAAACACAATTTTCTCCATGCAGCCAATTTTCACAACAAACTTTGTTTATTGTGCTGAAATTGTTGGCTCTCAGCTGATGAGAACCTTCAAGTGAACCCAAGGGAAAAGTGTTTCTTCCTCTTTGCATGTCTTAGCAAGTCACTTCGCCTTTTCTTTTTCTCTTGATGGAATAGGACCCTTATCAAAACTCATTTTTAGAGGCTTCTTAAAAGAAATGATAAAGAACATGGATTTGTTCTAGTTTTCTTCTTGTTGCTGTGATATAGACCATGATGTAAGCCACTGGAATGATGGGGTTTATTTGGTTTATACATGTGAATCACAGTCTGTTATTGAACTAAGCCATAGCAGGAACTCAAACAAGACAAGATACTGGAGACAGAAACCAAAACAAAGAGCATCTAAGGATGCTGCTCACTGCTTTGCTCCTTGTACTCGTTCGGTTCTCTTTCTTATGACCCAAAATTTCCTTCCTATGCAGAAGAGGGACCAACAACTGCTGGACATTCCCTTCCCAGTGAGCAGTCAGGAAAATGCCCCACAGACAAGCAAACAGGCCAATCTAAGGGAGGCATGTTTTCTGAATTAAAATTTCCTTTTGCCATATGACTAGTTTGTATAAGACTGATAAATTATTGACAGGGACAGAGATGTCTATACATGCCCAGGTAATCAGAAAGCAAAACATTTGGAAGGTGAGTGTGTAATCTTAATGTACAAGGTCATATGGGAATGAAGGAATGGCGGGCTAATCTTGAGAGTCTTTGGGTTTTACAGGTGAGTTTCCAACAGTTGGAACTTCATCAGAGTGATAGAGTATAGGAAAGCCTTTTGAGGCATTATAGAAGTTTAATCCAGCCCTTTCTTTTGGTTAAAGGACTCACTTGACTACTTTGGTTTTGAAACTAACTTCATTATCTATGTTGGATTTCTGAGATGACCTTCAAGAGATAGGCGAGAAAAATTACATTTTGCTTATTTGTTCAATCAACTTGTAAATGAAATATGAATGTGATAGGAAACTGGACTGAAATAAATCTTATTTTTTTTGAGTGTGTTTAATTCTTTCTGAAGCATAGAAAAAACTAATTAGTGTAAGTGACAGATGATGTATCAGTTCAGCCCCCAGGACAAAGCCTTTAATAAGACATCTGGGACAAAAAGCAAACAATACACAGCCCTCCTAGTTCTTGACAGGAATAAATCTAATTGTGGACTGTGAGTTGTTCTTGTTTGGGATCATTTTCGTTGAAAGTTTATAGACATATAGATGAGTTATTAATGTATTCTATGATATCATTTACTTCCTGGGTTTTATTGTTGCTGTTTTAAGATAGGGATTTCTGTAGCTTAGGTTACCTCTAGTTGTTCTGGAACTTGATTTATAGGTCAGGATGTTCTGCAACTGAAAGATCCACTTGCCTGTGCCTCTGGAGTTTCAGCATTAAAGGAATGTACTCAGGAGGCAGAGGAAGAGGCAGAGGCAGAGGCAGAGGCAGAGGCAGAGGCAGAGGCAGAGGCAGAGGCAGAGGCAGAGGCAGAGCAGAGGCAGAGGCAGAGGCAGAGGCAGAAGCAGAGGCAGATGGATCACTATAAGTTTTAGGGCAGCCTGGTCTACAAAGCATGTTCAAGGACAGCCAGGCCTATCTGAAGAAACTGTCTCCAAAAAAAAAAAAAAAAGGATGAATGAATCAAAGAAAGATAAATGTCTTTTTAAAAATACTCATCACATATCTTCCCATATCTTTAATTTACACACTGATTAAGGCAGATAATTTAATTTTTGACATTTTATGCTATATAGGCTCTCTGCTGGTTCTATATTATCTTCTTACAATAGTGATTGCATAATATATAGTTTCACTTATTAATATATAGTTTATTTGATAATATATTACATGGTTACTTAAATTTCCTCAAGACAGAAGGAATAACAGAATATTAAAAGACATCTTTGGAATTCAAAAGCTAGTAATTTTATCTACTATTTTATATTTTTAAGGAGACAGTTGTGTCAAAGATAATTGCTTTCATAATTTATTATTTTTTAAAAGAAAATCTCAAAGGTTTTCAAGACATCCAAGATATAGATTAATAGAATATTTCACACCTATTATTAATCTGTGTATCCTGTGATTACCTTGTGTAATGAACATCTTTCACATTCATGGAAACATAGGTGCAGAACTTTCTTTGTAATTACTCAAGTGTATGAAAGTAATTTCAAGGGAATTCCTTATACTGCCACTAAATCTAGTGTCAAGAATATCCAATATACCTTCCACTTAGAGGGAGTGTAAGTAATTCCTCTTTACTTAACTACAAATATTAGTAAGCAATAACGTTTATGTTAGAGGATCTTAATGTTCACCAGTGTATTCAAGGATGCAAGTGAGAAACAGCCTTAAATGTTAAACTCTAGAAGCTTAGTGTCAATACAGTCCTATACATTAACGAGAACTCCATAATACTAGGAAAATATTAGAAGTAGGGCCTATTAATTTATGTTATTTGACATAGAAAAGAAGCTCAAACTTCAAAATTTTCAAATTGAAATTATGGATAAGCACACATTTTGGTGCACGTCCCTGTGGTTCTAAGATTTGGGAGACAGAGGAAGGAGAATTAATGTATTCAAGGCCGATCTGAGTTATATAACTATTTTGAGGCCAGTTTGGGCACACAAGATATTTAGACTGGTTCCGGAAATGGGAAAAAAGGAAGTGAAGGAGTGGGAAACAGAGAATTGGAGAAAAGGAAAGGAAAGAAAGAATATGCATCCACGTTTACTTCCATTATGGTTCAGTTGAGTAGACTACAGAGCCAATGACTAACTGTAAAAGTAAGGAGTGACTTTTGAATCTTAATCTAATTTACAAATAATCAAAAGAATCAAGACATTGCTTGCATTCAGGTGATGATAGTGAACTTTCTGTTTTCTAGTGTTAATGATGTTCCAGGTAGTGATTAGGCTCCTTCTGAATATTGCCATGTTGAATATCACCTAACTGTCTTCTTATATTATTACATCCTGTAGGATACCTGCATTATGAAGAGCATCAAAGCAATTCTTTCTAAGCTTTTGTGTGAGCTTGAAATTTCTGGCTATCAATCTTGTTTAAAAATTATTTTCTAGAATCATTTTCCCCACAACCCTCTGTGGTTCATTCTTCCCTATGGTTTCCAAGAAATATACCATGGATCAATATGTGAATTTACCTTTTAGTATAATGCAGATGCATGGACATGGTGATGAGTTGAGGCACGAAAAGGTTAAATCGATATAACGTGTCTCAATTTCAATTGTCTGATGATTTTGTGCTCTTAATTCTGCTTTTGTTCCATCCCTGTGCTTAGTCAATTGTGAGAAATTACAAAGTGCTTATGTGATCAATGGACCATTGTGAACATCCTAAACTCTCAAAACTCACCTAAGTCTTGGCATGTCTCAGCATGTTTTCATCAGTATGCTCATCCTGCCAATTTTGAATGAGAAAACTATGCAGGAGGATAATGGGACTGCTTGAATGTGCCACAAGCTTGAGACTGTGGAAAATATTAGTCTGTTTGCTGACTTTTTTTTTTTTTTTTTTTTGGTCTTTTGGAACAGGATAATGGATTTAAGATTTTTTATTGAGTATATTGTGTTATATATCTGAGATAGGTAGTTTTAGTTTCTATATTCAATAAATATCAAGGAGTGGAATCTCAAGATATTTTTCATTTAATAGAATTATTCTTGCAATAAAACTATGAAATGAAACACTCTTGGCAAGGCCAGTGGTGTGTGGCTGATTCTCCACATTTTCGTAAACACCAGCATGTGACCATTCAACAAACTTCATAGCTCCATTTATCATCAACATTTTATATTAAATCCTGACACTCAGAATGCCCTGAGAGTCACTAAACAAACAGGAAGTTTTAGTCCAGTATATTTTAGAAGTATATTTGTTGAAACCTTGGGTAGGAATTATTTTGTTACTTTTGTAATTCCTCAACTCCAGTAGTTTAGCATGTAGCTTTGTGCCTGGATGAGAGCAAAGAAAACTGATCTGAATTGAAATAAAATAAACACCATGAGCCTCCTCCATTTCTCTCAAAGAAGGCTTGGGAAATTAAATATAATGTTATGTCTATGTATACTGACAATAGGAAATATTTCAGAGTGATGATTTCACTCTTTATGTCCTCAAGGAAAGATGGTATAATTACAGAATTAAAATCTTTAGAAAAGCTGGGCAGTGGTGGCGCACTCCTTTAATCCCAGCACTTGAGAGGCAGAGGCAGGCAGATTTCTGAGTTTGAGGCCAGCCTGGTCTACAGAGTGAGTTCCAGGACAGCCAGGGCTATACAGAGAAACCCTGTCTTGAAAAACCAAAATAATAATAATAATAATAATAATAATAATAATAATAATAATGAATTAAATTAAAAAATAAAAATAAAAAATAAAATCTTTAGAAAAATCTTCAGAGGAAATATAAACCTTTCTATGTGGTTCAAAGTAAGCTTTGAAAACAGTAGCTATGAAATCTTCTGTAGAGGGAGCTTGATTGCCAGAAAATGACATTAGTAATGAATGTATAGAACATAGCCTATAGAAATGCAAAACAAGTGTCAGGACCACTGCTGCCGAATTTCCTTTAGAATATTTTTTACATGAAAAGAATTATGCGATTATGACAGTAGGCAGATGAACATTTTGCATTTTTTGTAAGTTTGGGGGCATTTGATAGAATACCCAATCAAATTAAAAGAAAATGCATCTGGGCTCACCTAGCCACAGTATGTGATGTGATAATTTTACAGTATGACACAGCTGTGGAAATCAACCTTTACCCCGGAGATACCCACCTTTTTCTGTTATTGGAAAATCATTTTGACATTACCCCTCTAGTTGTATACACAATTAGGTGATACCTTTTTTACCATCACTAGCCTATGGAGAGATTTCAGTTTGGTCAATCTAGACACAAAATTTTAAACCTAATCTCTGAACATAAAACAAAATCCTTTTCAGAGATCAAGAGATCTCATCTTTTTAATAATCAAACCAACTGACGAAAACCTCAGCCATTATAAAACTACTTAAAAAATTGTGGTTTTGCAGCTATAAGAAATGTTTGAATTCAGCCTAGATATCTCGGCATTTGCAGACATTTTTTTTTCTTTTGGAAAGAAAAAACATTCTATTATGACAGAGACTTAGTTCCTCTGAGATTTTTCCTTGAGTACATAGGAGTGTGCCTTACTGGGAAACTCACCAAAAAGCCTGTTAGTTAATGATATTTAATGATAAACACTTGATAAAAATCGCCACAAAAGAACTGTTTTGGGGGAGAGACCAGAGAGAATCCTCAAGTACAGAATAAAGGAATAGCTGGATCTGTTTGTACATAGCTCCCTTCCTAGGAGGAGTTAATCTGACTCGTGAGCTGAGTACTGACTTCAGTCGGGGTTCATGACATCCACTGCTCGCCACCAGTGTGGCAACTCTCACAATCAAAGCTCTCTCACCAAATCCATATGGATCTGCACTTGAAATGACTGCCAAATTTATGGAAAAAGCTCTCTGTATTTCACATGTGCTTTGTGCACCCCTAGGAATGAGTATCTGCGATAGCTCAGCAGACTCTAAATTAAATATGGCTTTCATCAATAAATGAACTGAAAGATTCAAGAAAAGTGATGAAAAATGTAAGAAACTTTCCTATAAAAGCTGTACAACAAAGTCATGACTTATTGAAAGAGAGAGAAATCATGTGACTAGTTACTCCTGTTTCAGAAATAATCCTTATCTTTTACAGTTAAGAATCATCTAAGAGAGGCATTGGTTGTGAATAAGGAGCTTTTTGAATACAAACTGGATCTGGAGGCTGAAAACATGGGATTAAATTCTAGCAACAATAATTCAGCACTAATTTTATTTTCTGGTCAAGTAGAAATTTGAAAAAAACTTCTGAAATTATTAAGTGTATTTGCAATACATTATATCCTATCTTCCTTAGAGCACAAAGGAATTGAAAATATTTAAAACACAAACATACACATGTAAGTATATATGTATATATATATATCCATACATATATATGTATATGTATATATATCCATACATATATATGTATATGTGTATATACATATATAAGTATGTAAAATAACATTCTCTGTGAGTTTTATCATCTAACTTCAAGCAATTTACAGCAGATGACATTCACTGCAGATGTGGCAGGTTACCATTATCATCAACAATAAATTCAAGTTAGTTTGTTCTCATACAACCAGTAAAAAGAGATGACTATGTTCTGAGTACAACAGGTAAATTACTTTGCTTGGGAATCTTAAAAACCACAAATCAGTGCTACAAGAGATATTGCTGTCATTTTTGTTTGTTTTGCATTTCTTTGAATTTTGTTTCAATTCTGATGCTCCATTCCTATAACCCTTTTTCTTCTGATCATCTATTAAATGTCTCATTTTTGTTGTTGCTAATATTGAAATATTTGACTGTCTCTGTCTTTAACTGTGCTTTAAATCCTAGTTCCTGTTTTTTAGTTTTCACCAATGTTTACACACAGACTGCTCAAACTCATTTCTAGTAATAACGATATTTATTAGTGGATTTTCATCTTTTCTTTTTCAAAACTTTTTTTATAAAACATTTTTTTAGTGGGATAATCTTACATTTACTCTTGTGGTTTTAAGTTTTGCTCATATGTTTACTGGTATTACATGAACACCTGAACAAAGTCAAAACACCATAATTAGAGAATAATGTTGACGCCAATTATTAATAACAATTGTCAATTGCTTCTTGGGTATTCCAAGTTTCTAGGCTAATAGCCTCTTATCAGTGAGTGCATGCCATATGTGTTCCTTTGTGATAGGGTCACCTCACTCAGGATGACACTCTCCAGTTCCACCCACTTGCCTAAGAATTTCATGAATTCATTGTTTTTAATTGCTGAGTAGTATGCCTGGTCTTAGAAAGGCTCAGTGCAGCAGTGTAGGAGAATACCAGTACAGGGAAGCAGGAAGGGGTGGATGGGGGAACAAGGGGAGGGAAGAGGGCTTATGGGACTTTCAGGGAGGGGGGATCCTGGAAAGGGGAAATCATTTGAAATGTAAATAAAGAATATATAGAATAAGAAAAAGGAAAAAATACCATGACAAACAAAAACTGTCATTCAATAATATCATAGAGTAGATATTGATTTTTAATTATAGTTTATAGGTTATTATTTTTAGATTCTAAGGAGTTCTAAAATATCTAGCTTTAAATACTTATCACTAAACCTATGTGACAAAGAGGAAGAGAAAAAATCATATACATCCTGATTTGTATTCACATGATATATCCATTCATAACCACTCTTGCAAGTTTGCTTCTCCAACTCTTCATTTTTTCATCATTTTTGTACAACTTAGAATATCTTATGCAAATTATATACATATATATATTATATTTCCAGCTTGCTCTGTAACCTTCACTAACTTCTCATTACATAAAACTGAGCAAATACAACCCATAGTTGCACACATGACATGGTAATATAACTGCGTGAATACTTAGATGAAAATTTACTTTATCTGATGAAGGACTGCAAACTTGTGGCATTAACTCTTTCTAGAGCACAAAATGCTCAACTACCACAAAGCATAACATTTCAATTATCCTTGACGATTTTGTATTTAACTCTTCGTCAATGCAAAAGAGACAATGTAAATCAGGTTCTTTTCCTGTTGGGTAAGTTACCACGGGGCAATCATATTATACTACAGTAAATATAGAAGCCCGTGGTACTTTTCCTAATTTTACTTCTACCCTAAGACTATGAGATAAAATATATAACAATTTATATGATTTTGCTCTCCCTTAAAATTCAAAGAATTGTCCAAATTTTATGCCGTTGTTCTCTTGGTTGACTTGTGATCATCATGAATTTGATGATGTGAGGTGAATTAGTTTTATTGGATGTAAGTCTATGGTTAGTGAATCAAGCATAGTTTACTCCTTCCAGATCTTTATGTCTCTGTACCATAAGGTGACATGGTTATTCTTATGGAGAGGAGAAATTATCTTTGTCATGCTGAGGTGATTTCTAACCCTGCCTGTGCCCCTCTCTGTGTTCTCTGCATGTGGCTGGACTTCCACTAGCGAAAGCATGGATTGTACCCAGCTTAGCTCTGCCACTTACAGAAAACATTTTATTGACATCATAATAGTTCTTGAAGGACCTCTTGAGGCTGTTTCATTTAATCTGACTGGTGGTGAAATAACACATATCCACACTTGTGATCAAATTGGTTTTATGCCTTTTCAAAGCTGGTATGTCAGGAGAATGACACATTGCCTGTATGAGAACTGGCTCTTGATGATTTTACCAGAGCACAGGATTATATCATATCATAAAATAAGCATAGGATTTGATGACAACAACATGCTCATCAGCATCAAAACAATCCTTTACTTCCACATTTTAGAAAACAGAGAAGTAATTGGGTTAAGAGAGAATGGAGCTTGAAGAATAAATTCCTGAATATCTTGAAGACTGTTAGGTAATTTGCACATTTTGCTCTCCTTGGTTGCTTAGAAATCATTTGTAAAGAAAGTTGTAAGCAGATAGGTTTTGAAAGATTCAAATGCAAAAATATTGTCTCCTGGGTGCTGTTCATTCTTGCTTCGTTTTGTTTTGGTTCTTTCTGCGTTGGCTGTTTCTCTATCTATTCATAGTATGAATAGTGACAATATCTTACGTTGTAATATTCATTGTGTGTCATGATCTTGAGTATAAAGAAATCATACTAAATAATTACCGTTATTTGCCACAGTACTCCGACAATCTTCCATAAGATGTTAGATAGAGTATACATTACATGTGATAATAAAAATTAAAAAAATTAATTACATTAAATATAATTCATCCAGTCTTAATTATTTTAATTTTTGATCTTGGCGAGTTCAGGAAAATGTTTAGTTGCATGCACATTTTTAAATTAATCATTTTATTCATTTATATTTCAAATGATATCCCTCTTCCCAGTTACCCCTCCAAAATGTCCCCAATATATTCCCCTGTCCCCCCCTTCTCTTTGCCTCAATGAGGGTGCTCCTCCACCTACTCATTCACTCTCACCTCATCACTCTAGCAGCCCTCTGTGCTGGAGCATTAAGCCCTCATAGGACCAAGGACTTCCCCTCCCACAGATGTCAGATAAGGCCATTATCTGATACATACATATATACATACATATATATATATATATATATATATATATATATATATATATATATATATATATATATATATGTCTGGAGCCATGAATCCCTCCATGTGTATTCTTTGTTTGGTCCTTTAGTCCCTGGGAACTCTGGGTGGTCCGGTTAGTTGATACTGTTCTTCCTATGGGGTTGCAATCCCCTTCAGCTCCTTCAGTCCTTCCTAGCTCCTCCATTGGGGTCCCTTAGCTCAGGGTGATGCTTGGCTCTGAGTATCTGCATCTACATTAGTCAGGTACTGTTAGAACCTATCAGGGACCAGCCATACCAGGCTCCTGTGTGCAGATGGGATGGTTCCCTCGGTGGGGGCAGTCTCTGGATAGCCTTTCCTTCAGAATTTAGGAACTTGGAACAGCGGTATGTCTATAACTTTTCTTTGGGAATCAGTAGTTCAATTCATAATAATGTGTTCAAATACATACTTCAGATACTTCCTCTCAGTGGATTATGATGCTGAATGCTCCCTACCATCCTTTACTTGCTATGTAAAGATACATGTTCTTTACTACTGAAGAGATGTCTGCACATGAAAGATTTGGGACTGTATGCACAGCATTTGAGAAGGTCACTTAGAAGGAAGGCAGTTTTTGGTTATGGGTAGGGTGCTATGATAGACAAGCCAAATAAAACTGTGTAGATAGCATATTTGCCTAAAAACTGAAAATAATGTAATCTAAACCTCATACATCCATCGCTTTGCCAGAAAGATAACATTTTATATTTATAGCTGTGTTCTTTCCGTTATTTGATGATTACTATGGCATGGTACCACAAGGAAGTTGCATGATATCTGAAACTTAAGAGTTCATGCTAAAATGTCTGCTATAAAATTTTATACTAAATTTATTTATTAATATACAAATATATACTATATAAAAGTATAAATAGACAAATATAAAATATACAGTATGCTTATATATTATTTATAAATATGATTTAATATAATATTAAATTGATATATGGTATAGAGCAAGAACCCACTAAATATTGGCAATATGAAAAATAAGTGAAATTACACTATTGTCTTTCAAGAGAGGAAAACATTTTGTAGATAAAGAAAGGTCAGCATCAGAAATTTAATAATGGAGATAGAAGCCTGTTAACCAGGCATGGGGGATTATGTCAGTGATGTAAATTGTGTGTTTATATTATCTGTGATGCTAGAAGAATACATACTCAGGGGAAATATGATTTACCTTACAATGCTCTACTCATTTATGATACTGTAATTCCATCTGCATATTAGACTTTTGGAAATTCTGATATATCTATATGAAATATTCTCTTAATTAATAAAATAATTTTATATACTGATTGAATAACATATTTGATTAATAAAAAAAGTTTTATAAATTTTACAAATAGTATGCCCACCATATACATTATTAAATAAAAATGTCCTATGAATTTAACTAAAGTCATATATAAAATTAATGATATGGGTAGTAATTATATATATATATATTTACATATATAATGTATAGTCTAAATAGAAATATGAAGTTTAAAATGAGTGTGTGTGTCTCAGATTTTTCAGAAATGTCAGAAGTACAATTGGCATAATTGCTTTTTACTTAACTGAAATATCCAAAGGTATATGAAATTCAAAGGAAGAAGAATAAAAACAGTTTTTAATGAACTTTGAAATTTGTGTGTCCTTATTAATTATTTTGTATCCATGATAACCTCTCTTACTAAGTGCTATTCCTGGAATTGTAATGATAGCCACTGATTTATATTAATAATTTCAAGCATATGGTTGCTTGTTACAGCTGTCCAAGAACACAGCTAAAAAATAAAATGAAATCTTACTTCACCAGAGCTTTTTATTATGATGGTGCCTGCTGCTATGTTGCAGAAAGATATTTTTTTCTGTTGAAAATGTTATTTAAATTTTCAGACAGCTGTGAATCTCTTCATATATAATTCATTTCAAAACATTTAAAGTCCTGCATCTGAACACTTGATCTGTGAACTGCAATATTTACACAGCCGGAGGGATTAAGAGAGGTGGTCCAGTCCTTCCCAAATATTTTGTTAACATTTTATGCAAACAGCTGTGACCTCCATTTTTTTACATAGAATGTTTCAGAAACGATTTAGAGTTTTATTGCTACCAGAATATTTAGTTAGAGCCCTGAGATTGTTGGAAATAAATCAGAAACCAAATATATCAAGAGAGACTTTGAGGACAATTGAACATTTGTTTTGAAATATCTAGAACCTTTATAATGTAAGATGTGGCAGAACTCTCGTTTTAAGACCAGTTCATTTAGGATAGGCTTAGACATCACAGGCTATTCCTAGAGAAATTATCATAAAATAAGATTTGTTTTCAACTAGCGCTCCCATATTCTACCCGAACTCCCACCTTTCTATCACACAGACTACAGATGATGGTTTGGAATATTCATAAATCCCTTTATCTGGTCAGCTTTTCTAGCTAACATATCCACTTGAATTTTTCAGTTTAGCACAAAATTTTGTAAGAAAGATCTAAAGGCCTCTCATTCCTGAAGTTACCATTGAATAGTTTTACCCTACAGGATGCAGAGAATAAAGTCAATAAGATATTAGTTACCATGCCATGGACAATATATTGTTTTTGTGGCAATTTCCTAAAATTAAATATGATTGTTTTTGTTCTTTTTCTTTTTTTTCATGAAAACATTTTTAAAATTTGGGATATTATAATTGCATTACAATAAGAATTCATCTGATTGTTGTTGTTTATTTTGGCTCTTGTTTTCCAGTTAAACATGCTTGAAAATAAATATTAAAGTGCAAATACAGGATAAATGTTTTCAACCCTTGAGCATGGCTGCTGTATTTTGAAGAATCTTAAATAATGGTGTGATCAAACACCAAAACTGTTTATATTGTCTCAATTGTTTTTGTCTGCTTGGTACTTTTGAAGAATTTTAAACCATGGTGTGGCCTAACATGAAGAGACTCTTTATACTGTCCCAAGTATTTTTGTCACACATTGTAAATTAATCACTAATTGCCTTTGTGTGATGAGTTGAAATTGGCCTTTTCTTCCTCATCACTAGCTAAGACATCTCACCTCCCACTTTTTAAAGAGGTCGAGACTCAGGCCTCTCATTGAATTCTAAATGAGGTTTGTCAGTCAAGCGTGGCAAAATCTAATCTCGTCCAAAGAAAAAGAGGAAAACGGACCAGAAAATTATCTGATTTTCCGATTTCATGGCCAAGGTTACCCCGGGAAGTGAAGAAAGTGGCATTTAAAGCCTGTAACTAAGGAAGTATGCCAAACGTAGCCGTAATAACGAATAAACCGCGTGGAAAGAGAGCGTTTTAACAATTTTACAGTTGCTAAGTGTGAAAATTGTAATGTGGTCAAGCTCCAGGAATCCATGGCAGTCTGTTCAAAGACTGGAACAATGCTCAACTAGGAAACATTCTCAGCTCCGTAACTCTTAAACACTGATGAAGTCAGCTTCTGCACTGGCTGTGCTGACTCCAGGACGCCACGCCCAGGAATGGCTTCATTAGTGATGTCCTCTGCTTGCTCTGTGTGGAGAGTGACAGCAGGGTCGCTGAGGACACAGGTAGACACACAGTGCAGCCAACAGTGTTCAGCTTGTTTTACCTGAACATCATTCCCACGTTGTTTAGAGTTGTGGCGAGGAAGGGAAAGGAAACTACTTGGACTTGTAAATATCTTACAAATTCTTCTTCCTGTAATTACACATTAGAAGCTGAGAGTCTGACTAATTTTACTATCCATATGGAAATATCTAATATGGAAGTCTGAAAATAAAACCAGGATGAGGAAACTTTGTTAATAGTACTGAGATATAGCTTAATCAAAACAAGAGCCTACCTCCACTACTTCCCATGATAGATGATACTGATGACCCCCCAAACACTATAAATGTTCATATTAGAGTTTTACTAATGAACTACCTCATAGTATGTAAAAACATAATAAAATCCATATTTAATTTGGCATGCACACTCTTAAATTGTTCAGGGAAGTAGGGATAATCGACTAAATAATTTCAGAAAACTGAGTGGTAAGATACTATCTTGCTTTCCATGAAGTTTAATAAAGATATATAAATCTTGACTTTTCTTTTTACCTTTCATTTTTGGCCTTGATTCATGCATACACACTGAGTTATTTGGTTTTTTGTTGTTCTAGAAATATCTTTTTTATAGAAACCTAATCATTTTTGTTGTTCTAGAATTATCCTTCTTATAGAAACCTAACCATTTTCTACAATGTTGCCAGAGAAGAAGTTCAATCATTATAACATACAAAATAGATGCAAAATACATCATCATATTTTGAAATATTTGAATGTTTATCAAGAAAACCCATGTTTAGAAAGCAAAGTGAATGGGAATCACCTATTTGTATTTATTTCTATATTTCACAATCAATGATTTTGATGATTGTTATAATGATTATCAGTATCAATATTAAATGCTTGTTCTACATGTTATGCTTTGAGGAATAATCCTAAGTGTATATTGTACATTACTTGCAAATGTCAACTATTTTAGAATTAAGTCTTTTATGAAATAAAATAGTAATATTTAGTAGAAAGATTTATTAATGTAGAGGGTGCTCTATGGACATCCAAGAAGCAACAGTCACACAACCTTCAGGAGATTATAAATGCTGCATGAACTAATTTCAACATGACTTAACCTAAGCCATGTTTATAATGGTTTTTGTTATATAACTTTAAACATTAATCTTCTTATGTAAAGAATTAAAAGCAATATTATGACCCTGTTCTAGATTAAGCCTTTATTGATCTTTTTAGTCATAAATAGTTAAAATAGTACTAAATATATTTAGGGTTCTGGTTTTTCTTTTATGAAACCTGGGTACAGGTTGTTATACATCTTTTCATATTAAAGATTATTTTTTATAGTAACCCTGCTTCCATGGTTTGCCCAGAAACCACTCTCTGCTCAGCGGAAAGTCACTGCATCCTGTCATTTCTGTTGGCTTGTTTTTCACACAGCACATCTTAAGAGTCTTGAGTGAATATTAATTGTAGTTTGGTGGATTTATATTTGGCTTGTTTTTATTACTGGTGAATTTTTTATATTTATTGATTGTTACTTTTTTGATATCTTTAACTGGGTGTCTGATGGCAAAATTTTCTCAGATTACTGTGAATATCATCTTGAATTCTGAGGATGTTTTGTGTGTGTGTGTGTGTTTGTGTGTATAGAATTCCATGTTACCAATGATTTCAGGAGGTCATTGAATTCATGATGATCTTCCAGTATCCATGATTCCTTTTTAAAATTTAGTTGTTAGTCAGCTTTTCCAGACTTTAATGAAATCTGAGCTTTATCTCACTCATCTTTAGACATATTTCAGTTTTGACTTTCTGAAATCACACACACACACACACACACACACACACACACACGCGCGCGCGCGCGCACACACACACACACACACACACATTTGTAAAAAATTGCTGTTTTCACTTTTCCAATCCTCTATCATATCTAGGTTGTGTTACTTCAAGAAAGAGGATACACAACTCCTTCACTAAGGTCAGAAGACAACATTTGTGCATGGTCATTATGCTCATTTCTCCACATAACCTTGAAACAAAGGCCAGATGATGCTTTTACATTCATGACGGTGATGCAGATTCAAGGAACATATATTGAATGATATTCATGTTCTTCTTTTCTTCTTTTCTCTCTTTCATGAGAGCCCAGATCCAAGACAGTGATTACTTGTTGAGTGTAAAAAAGTTAAACATTTTCCTAACATTTTTTTCTGATAGTTTCTGCTTAGAATTAGTAGTTTCCAATGTTTGTTTTGTCAGTCCTTACCAGTGTGGCTAGTACTCAGCTACCACCTACCGCATAATTGACAGACTTCCATCTCTCTACAGTCTGCATCCCTGTGATGGTAACCTCTTAAGTTCCAGTGCATTTTGTGTTTCATGACCCTTTTTTCTGCCTTTGCTATCCATTCCTTTTACTAAATTTTACTTAATTGCTATACCTAGAAATGATTTTCTTATTTATAGTCTGATTCACGAATTCTTTCTTATACTATGTCAAATTTGTAATAATATTCATGGATAGATTAATTTCCTTGTATTCTGCATTTCTAATTCCCACCAGGAAGTGAGCTAATTTGCTAACTCCATAATAATCAAGTAGGAACTTCCAGAACTATCAGAACCATTTTTCTTCTGTTGAAGATAACTTAAATGGCTTTGCCAGAGTGTTAGCTTTCACAGAATAATAGAAAAATAAAAATTAATAGGTTTTCTGAAGCATTTTAACTGTGGAGTATGTCAGGCACACAGGTATGGTATATTAAGCAACCTTTTGGAAAATAGCTTCCCTGTCTCAGTTGTTCATTTTTATGATCTACTTTCTTTTGTTCTCATAACCAAAGTGATACCAATAAAGTCATTCTTGTTCCTTCTTCTTTTCATTTGCCTTTGAACTCCTAAAAGCTATCCACTTGATAGATGGGCTACGGCAGGTAGGAGAGAAGTCTACTGAGCGCAAAAAGTCAAGTTGAACCCAGAATACTTTCATCACTGTTCTCTGCTTATGCCTGTGTATTTTAGATACTTCTTAACTGACGACACGCAATCACCTGCACAGACCACTCCTTTTTCCTTTCTTGGCATTGATCCAAGCCAGACATTTTGAGCATCTGTTAGTGCATCTTCCACAACAGTGAACACTATATTTAAGGTTGTAATAACACTTCCAGTCACATGGGACCTTATGAATAATAATTCTGCTATGAATGAGGTTGAAACTGTCAATGAATGAATTATGCAAATGAGTTACTTTGTAAATTAGGGCGCATTTTTTTTTTTAGGTCTTTAGTCATTAGAATTAAAAAAAAATTCTACCTTTGTGAAGAAAGTACTTATTTTCATAACTGATGGGAAAGAAATTTGTTTAAAATATTATTAGGTTACATTGTTGTTGTTAATTTACAACAATGTTTTGGATCTTAGAGTTGATATATACTGGAATTTTTCTTAATATTCTGAGAAAATTTCAATAAGCTGAGTTCTGGTATTAAACTCGAAATACTGTCATTTAAATGATTTCTAAGAATTAATGGTCATTTGTAGTTTCTGCACATCAGACTTTAGAATACATCGCACTACAGACAAAATGAACACCATCTGTAATTATTATAAATGGATGGCTCAAGCAGGTAAAAGTTCAGACAAAAATATTTTCAAGTTGAAGTGAGTTAATACGCCTTTATTGGTAATCTGAACAGATCCCACATCTCGTTAAAATATTAATATCAAATTATCTTTTATCTGATATTTTATATTAAACAGAAAAAAGTCAGTCATGTGTCAGGTAATAAATACTTATTAAGACAGTATAGCTACGATTAATAAGCCTTAAAGTCCCAAATGAACACTAGCACTGTACTTGATGTACAACATTGAGAAGGTGGTATGCCACCACCACCCCTCTCACTGTGGTATATGGATTCACAGAATTTAAACAAATACAATATATTAAAATATTTACCAAAGTGTATACCCTTGTGACAGTAGGCACCTGGATCAAATCTCACCCAGATCTCAATTATTTCCATATTTACCATTGCTACCTTCTGTCTAAAAATCAACATTCATGAATTATGGCAGAAGGATGATTTCTTGGAGAGACGTGAATATTTGTTTTCTTGACTCTCTGGATCCATTTTGTGGTGTCACTGAGTAAGATAAATTGTGCGTGCATGTCTTTAACCATGTTCTAAAACTGACTCAAATGACTCTTGTGAAACTCTCAACTTGGCACTGATGGCCAATTGCCATTGCTGACAGCAGGGTTTCCTTCCAGAATATGCCAGTTGGTTCCAGTGTATGGAATGATTGGCCATAGAAGAAGTTCCTGTTGGATTTAACAATAATGATAACACTTGTGCTGTATATATTTATTTTTGCTACACCCATCCAAAATGGGTGCTCTGTTTAAAATATTCTACTTTACCATCATCCTGGATCTAGTTTGAGTTTCAAAACCCTATTTCATTTTGCTCTGTACATGAGACTTTATTTTATGTAAGTAGTTTTTTCTTATGGCTTTTTTTTGTGAAATTGCATTATGAAGACATTTATAGGCATTTTCTCTTCAGTCCTTTATATCAGAATGTGACCAATAACCATTTACTTTTGGGGAATATATCTCAAGACTAATTTTTATATGTGATTTTTAAAATTTGTTGTGTTAAGATATGCTAATTCAGGAATCAATGCATGACTGCCTTAGTTTCTGTACCAGGACTTACTTGAAAATGCAGATCTCATATGCTTAAGGCCACCTAATCATTAAGAATTACCTTCAGTAGTCTATTTAAATTTCTTCCAAATTAGAAATGCAGGTAGAAAATAAATTAGAAAAGTAAGCTGATGAGAATGTAACTGGAATCAACTTTAATTCAAGAATCATAAATGTTTATTTTACATCTCCATGATTACTAGAACAAGAGAAATTGAGCCTGAATTAAAACTTAGATATTTTATGCTAATATGATATCATGATCATAGTACCCACTGCAGTTTTTCATTCAGCAAGTCATTTTCTACCTGGTTAGGTTTTTATTTGTCTTTGTTTTAACATAGTTTACAAAACAAAAACCAAAACAAGGAAAATATACAACCAAGCAAGCAAACAAATAAACAAATAAAAACCAACCAGCCAACCAAACAAACAAACAAACCAAGCAGGTTAGACTACACAGAAGAAACTCCTAAATAATGTAGAGTTGCTGTCTTATATTCTGTATGTAAATTACACTTTCCTCAAGTCTGGGGCAATCATTCTGCTTCAATATTTCAAGTATCAGAACTAGAGTCATGCACCAACATGCCTAGACATATTTTTGTTGCTGTTATTGTTAGAAGTAGGAAAAATAATGATGGGAGAAAAATATGAATGGTAAAGGACAGGAGATGGAGAATAAGGAGATTCTTATGGTAGGTGATATAGGAAGATACACACACACACACACACACACACACACACACAGAGGGAGGGGGCTTTAGCTAATGCTTGGCCTTTACAGCTGGTTTCATTCATAGGCGTTCAGAAACCATGTGTCACCCTCACATATAAAACCGATTATATTAAAACTTAACTGATTGGCAACAATAATATGAACTATATATGGGACACTTCTATACTGAAAGAAGAAAGAGAATATTTCAGAATTTCCTTTTTTCTAATGGAAGTACATCTAACAGGTAAGATTGTTAGATGCTGCATGCTTTCTCTAACTGATCACTACATATTCCTGGAGTAAATTAAAATGTTCATCGTTATGACTAGAAGTCATGGTTATGAATAAAGCCAGTTAACAAATATGGAAGAAAAGTTAAAGACAGAAATTCCTTATAAATTCATTATAATGATAAGTTTAGAGAGTTGTGGTGTGTGTGTGTGTGTGTTTGTGTAGAGACAGAGGAAGAGGAAGAAGACAGAAAATTTGAAAAAATTGAAAATTGCTGAATCCTGGTGAAGTACTTGGATATACCTTATAGTTTTCTTTTGATATTTTTCAATATCCAAAATTAAAAATTATGGGAACATGGATGATAAGAAATTTTCTATGTAGTCTGGGTCTGTACCCTAAGGATCAATATATCAGATACACCCCTTATCACAATTCTGTTTAACCCATAGATGCTTTCAGCTACATTTTAAGTTAATAATATAAATGTTAAAAGGGAGGAATTCATAATGTATTTTGAGACAAGAAAATTACTGTGAAATGTAGAAATGTTCATTTCAAACTTACATATACTTCGGAATGGTCTGAGGCAGGAAACTCAGAATCTGCCTATTAATCTTGCCACTATTAAGTGATGTGATAATTCTCCCTGACCATTGATGGAGACCTGAGCTTAGCTGGAGCCCACATGTTGTTTCTTTGGTTACAGAGGATTAGCTAGAAATTTTCCCTTGAGTGTTTGAAATGCTTTGTTTCATACAGATTAGACTTCTGCCTAATTTTTGGAAGAAGTTGTTCATCAAAGGAGTCTCGACAAACTATCCTTGAGTCTGAAGTTCTCCACAATAACAACAGTGTGGAAAGCATTTTGTTTGTTTGTTTGTTTGCTTTTTACTATTGTTTCATCTTATTTTACTGACTTGCAGCCCACAGTACTATCTTGATGACTCTTCCCACGTATTCTGACTTGATATGACTACTGATAAAATTCTATCAACTTTCATTGATTAACCAATGAGATGGCAACATATTCTTCCAAAGTGTTTTTGTTCGTTGATGTCTATCCAACTTGAGAGGCCTCTCCCATCTAAACCAGCTCTTGACTGAGACCGCAATATAAAATGGCATCATTTCTACAATCCAGTCTTCATTGTCTCCTCTGATTCTAGTGCCCAGAAGAGCAAGTGAATGAGGATTAGGATGCAAGAATCAGTTTACGAATGGGTTAAAGCTAAGAAAGTAACTAGGATCATTGGGGACTGGATTCAGAAAACTTGGCCCAGGAACAGGGTAGGGCTGCCATGGCCACTAAGTCAGTCAGAACACTAAACAGGCAGCCAAAGAGCAGCCAGGAGAGCTAACACACAGATCCAGTTTTACTAGTCTATATCTACAAAGGGCTTCTTGTTTCCATTTTCCAGAAGCATGCAGAATAGTGTTCCAGAGTTTAATCACTGGAACCCACATGGTAGAAGATAACTGACTCCTCAAGTTGTCCACTGACCTCCATATGTGCACACACCATAATACATGCACATGTACAGACACAAGCACACACACAAGACTGCAGACAAATACAAATGTTTTACAAAGACCATATTTTCAAGACTTCCAGATATATGTTTTGCAATTTAAAATAAGGCACAGTAATATGTTTTAGCATAGGGCTTCATATATATTTGCTAGTCAAACAAATAAAACAAATACTTTTAAAAATTAACTGATTGGGAGTAGAGATTTGATTGAGAGACAGGAAGCATAATCCCTTAAAAGGAATGTTTGAGAAAAAGAATATAAAGCAGTCAGTTCAAAGACGGATTGGTTTCACAGTACTAAGTCCAGTACCAGCTGGTCCTCTAAGTACCTGGTGAACTAAGCCAGATGCTAAATAAATTCTATCACAGTTAATCATTGTGTTATTGGTGGTGTAATAGAAAACCACAATCTCAAATATCCACCAGTGTCTTTCAAATGTTTCACTCCACTATAAAAATAAGTAATATTCTGTTATACTTTATGTTTTTTTCTAATTTTTTAGATTGTCAACAGATCAATTGTATTTTAAACATTAATGGAAAAAACATACTTTTAGAAGTTAATTTAAGGAATAATAAACAGCTCAGGGGAAGAAGGGCCTGATTCACTACTGAATTG
This sequence comes from Apodemus sylvaticus, assembly GCF_947179515.1. Classification (NCBI taxonomy): domain Eukaryota; kingdom Metazoa; phylum Chordata; class Mammalia; order Rodentia; family Muridae; genus Apodemus; species Apodemus sylvaticus. The sequence continues at coordinate 25,952,789 of NC_067482.1, forward strand.
TCATATAGCATTGCTGGAGTCAAAACCAAGCTGCTGTCAGAGCCCCTGGTCACTGTGCATATAAAGCACACTGCCAGGGAACTCACCTCTTTCAAAATCAAGTTTTTCTGTGACCTTATTTCTTGCACTGGAAAAAAAAATTTACTCTTCTAATTGCTCTTCCATCTTTAAGTATCCTCCAGTCAAAATCTTTAAAAAGTACAATTATTGTTGTGGCTGGTTCATTTATGACACTCAGGAGAAGCTATTGTACATTGTTGGGATTTGTTTCAGGAGGGTTAATTTCATGTGTGCAGCTGACTTTGTTGGCAGGTTTTCACTCTCAGCTTTATATGCTTGCAGAGGACTCATCATATGTAATTGTCTATTTTCCGAAAAATTTAATACAAAATATGCCTCAGAATAGAATAGCTTTTGTCTATCACCTGTTTGGAAGTAAAACAGTAGGCATGCCAAAGCGTTATAAATTTAGGTTAAATTCTCCCAAGTTTTTATATAGCTTAAAATGTTAAAAAAAAAAGGTAGTATTTCTAACAGGATTCATATTGACAGAAATAACATTGCCATAAGACATTAGTATTAGGAGAGTTACTCAGCTTTTAAAAACAATTTAAAATTTAATCTGAAACATAAAGAAATATAAGTATTTATAATATCCCTTCTGGAGTTTTGTTATTCATTCCTCTGTGAAAGCTATATTATTCTTTTTAGGAGGTATGAGATAGGAGGGGAGAGACAACTGCTTTGTCAACATCTCAACAGCTAGGAGGTTGAACAACTGGGTTTCTACCGACTTCAATTACGTTCAGACCATCCATCTCCCTATTTTTATTTGTAACGATAACACAAAACTACTGCCACATTACGTGTGATTTGGAAGATACAGCTTGTCTGTATAACAATAATCAGTAGATACAGGAGGAAGGCAATGTGTAGGGGAAAGTGCAGAGTGCTTGAGCAGGCTTCACTTTATGACATCATTAATAGACCTTGTTGGAGCTGCATCTCTCCAGTCACCAATCTAAGGTATAAAGAAACCACTGTATTCCTCCACAATCTTTCTGTCAGATACAAGAAAGCATCTTTATGATGATAGTAGAAAATTTAGAGATTGTTCCTTTCATATCCAATCTACCTAAATATGGCACCTGCCTTAGAGGTGTGCTGAAAAATGTTATATATAGTTTAATCCCTATGTGTGTATGTAGATAAAACAGGGACTCTATTAAGAATGAAAGGAATGAAGAATCTGGGCTAGGAATTCTGGTCAGGAGAAGGGTGCATCTTTTAAGTTGGCAAGATTCTCAGTTTGATCCTTAGCAATAAAAAAAAAATCATTTGTCTGGCTTGGTTTGGGCTTTACTTGATCATAGGGTACATTTTTATTGACTAAGAACAAACCAGCAAATTAGAATTCCTGTCAACCTAATTTTAAAACCAAATTAATACAGTAAAAAGGAAGTAGAGGATGATCAGAATCTGCAAGTTGTACTGCTTCCATATCTAGGGCTTTGAATAGTATTAAACAGGAGAGGGAGGGTAGAGTGACTATTTTGTTCTTGTATATTTGTGATCATAGTTGTTAGATGACAAACTCAATCTTTTACTAATGAGTTTCTAGAACAGAAATTGGGTCTCGTTTGTTGGAGTTGGATAATGCTATAATGGACTTTTCTACTGGTATATATTTTTCCTGATTTCTATCTGTTTTGTTGTTGTTGTCATCTTGTCATTGTTGTTGTTGTTTTGGTTCAGTGTTTTTGAGAGAGGGTTTTGATCCCTGTGTCTGCCCCTCCCTTGGTGAAGCTGAACTGCAGGGAAGGGAGTTTAGCAGCTTAAGGTGGCTGCAGGGGAGAACATCAGTAGGCAATAAGCTCATTGTCAATGAACACAACCAAGAACAGCTTAAGAGACTGGTTCATTTATTGTTGAGCGAGGGGAGAAGGGTATATATGCTCCTGCAGAGGTTGCCTGGGTCGAAGGGGCAAGGTCTTTGTGGCTGGGCACCACTGGCCAGGGAAGCTGTATTGGAAGATACGTCATCTGCGAACTATTGGGCTGTGGGGTCCAGGGGAAAAAACTTAGAATGTCAAACAACATAACTTTCAGGGTAGTAGACTGGTCCTAGGGTTGCTGGTGGGGGAACCGGCTTTATGGTGCCAGGTTGGGAGGGGGAGGTAGCCTTCCTCATGTTTGAGGTCAAGGGGTGAAAGTGTCTCCATATCTTCCTCCCTATCTTCCCTTCCTCCATATCTCCGGGCCATTAAGGTCCCACAGGATCTCTCAGTATAGCTTTAAGGGTCCTAGAACTAGACTATAGACCAGGTTAGCTTCACACTCACAGAGATCTGCCTGTCTCCTCCTTCCCAATGTTTGGTTTAAAGATATACGCCACCACCACATGATAATATGTATATTTCTTGAGGGGTGGAAGTTGGACATAAGTTTTAATTTCTTAGTAATATAGTGCTAAGTTACATGGCAGCACTTTGGACTTCCATTTAGGTTCATTTATTCTTCTATTATTTTTTGTTTGTTTTGTTAGGAAAAGAAATGGTGAGTTTTTCAATAATAGCTAAAGTCAGAGTTTCTCAGCAAACGTGGTATCATTCTTTTGTAATGTCATATTGTTTTTTAAGGCAAAAAAACAAAACAAAAACAAAACAAAACAAAACAAAAACAGGAACAGGCTCAGAGATTGGGCTCACTGGCTGCTCTTCCAGAGGTCATGACATCAACTCCCAGCAACCACATGGTGACTCATAAAAATCTATAATGAGATCTGGTGCTCTCTTCTGGTGTGCCGGCAGAACATTGTATACATAACAAATAAATAAGTCTTATATATATATATATATATATATATACATAATGCTATGTTAATCATTTTTAGCTTAACCAGCATTTTCACACATACAGCTCAGATATGTATGCATATCATAATAAAGAAAAAGTCTCTCTTAGTTTGCGTGGGATAGGGATTGGGAGTTCAAGGAAGGCTTACTAGGATCAGCTGAAGGAAGGGAGCAGGGGAAAGTAGTGTGGTTCTCTTTCCATGATAACATTTTAAAATTAGGTGCGCGTATCTGTTTGTGAAGATGGCATACTTGCATGGGACAGTCTGATCTTTAGAGTCAAGGCAGAAATGTGTCACTTGTAACATTTTCATCCTTCCTATGTGTATCATTGCAAGTATAGAACAGTAAGGGGGAAACATTTTAAAATATGAGTTCTCCATAGCTAACATGCACATATAGCAGACCAGCAGTGTGCACTACAACCATTATGTCATATATAATGTTTTATGCTTTTTTTTCTCTTTTTCTGTATTTTTTTACGCACGAGCTCCATTTGAATAGTCTTACAAATTTCCCCATTTAGTGAACAGAAAGAAATGAAATATTAATAACTTAAACAATTTAGCTGACTTTAGAATTACAAATGCAGAAGCCCTCATACACCGCTTGAGCATTTCAATTTGTTCCAAATTGAACATAAAACGATCATGGGGAATTAACAATAAATATATAGGGAAGCCAACATTTCATATTCTGCATTTAGAAAATAGTTTCAAACTTAGAGAAAATTGAGACCTTCTGAGGATTACAGGCCTGAGACTGTTTTACACATATTTATTGACACATCTTGTTCAATTCTGAATTATTCTTTAAGGCAGCTAAAATTTCTTCTTCAGATACTATTATCTGTGAATGGAACTAGAGCTATAATAACAATGTGTAATTTAATTTTGTTATCTGAAAAATTTTTACCATTAATTAATTAATTAATTAATTTAGACATTTAATTTTCTTAACTATCTCACTAACAAAGTAGTGATACAGTAACTGTAAGACCCAGTAGTTCCCTAGATGTTCCCTGACTTTAAACCCGTAATGCTCCAATTTGATTTGAAGATACGCTAAGTTGAGTTACATGGAAAATAATGGAAAAACAAGTGTCCCATATCCCATTTTCTTAAAACTGAAAGCAAATTTTGGCTCAGTTTCTTACTTTCTTTCTACCACAGGGATAAAATACAGATATTCAGTTTCTCTTAGGAAAAATATGTTCTAATTTTTAGATCCCAGGTGTTTTGTAGAAAATTTGTCCCTTTAAGTCATAGTTTGACCCAATTAAAAATGAGAATGATTAATTCACCTCCCTTTTAAAGGATTTGAAATTGGTTTGTGATCATGGTAACACCCTTATAAGATGTGCACATGTTATGTGTGTCACAATAAATTAGATATATGATACCAGAAAACAAACTTCATTAATTACCTATTTTACTTTCATTTGAGTCCTTTGCATGATTTTGATCCTGAGATATTAATGTAAAATGTTATTATATCCTTAAAAATATTATATATAGATGTATAATTTTATGTTTCATATTTCCATTAGTTTATTTTGAAAGATTATGACTGTGTGCCTTTCAGATGGCTAGAATTGCTGAATAACTGTCAGTTCACACGTTTTAAGGTGTTTTTTGGTATTAACACAAATACTATTATTTTAGTAAAATCTTTTAAAAATCACTTAGAATATAAGGGCTTAAAAAGTTTTGTGAAATTTTTTACTCAAATACTGTAGGGCAATTTGTTATTCATAGAATGATTCAATTAATATTTGGGAGTGTGTAAAATAATTACATTTTATATAACAAAATCAAGGAAATGTGCCTGAGTGTATAATATATCAACATTGCATCTCTGTATTATGAAAACTGAAAGCTGTTTTCTTCCAAGACTTAGGTAGAAGCAGAGGTTTCCTTGCTGTACAGTGAACGAGCCAATTATAAGAGATTTTGATGCTTGTCATAGTGCAAGGAAGGTTAGTGAACTGAAGAAGCCAGATCAAAGTGATAAATTGCTTATCTGTTGCTTTTAAAGGGATCTGGATGGGGCAATTATTGTCTCAATACACTGTGCATCTGACGCAGACCCAGCATGTTCAGGAAATGTGAAAGTTGCTGAACAAAGGCGTCAAACATAACAATTATACTAATATACTAACCAAAGTAAAGTGCTGTGTTGTTTTATTTCTAATACATAAAAATATAACTATTATTTAGTACTTTTATAAAAATATGACGCGTTTTCCTTTAGTGTGTTTTAAAAATATTTAAAAATAAAATATTTTTACAGAAAGTTTAATTTGAAATTTATAATATCTTTCTGAGCAAGTTTGATACCTATACAAATAATATTAATTAGAATTATTCAATTAGATGCTATCCCATGATATTGTTTCCCCTTCCCATATCTATCCTACAGTTTTGAATTTTCTGGACCCAAATACTGTACCCTTATATAAAGCATATATTTGAATAATATGTCATTATTACTTAAGATATTGTATATTTAAAGTTAAACAATAAAATAGTATCATATTCATGTATTAAGTTTAATGAATTAATTTATAGTGTTGTACAGCAATTAAATAGAATTTCTTGGAGTGATTTTTTAAAAAAAAAGTACAATTTATTTATCTTAAAATGGATAGTACATGCATATTTCTTAACCTAATTGCATGCAATAAAATATTTTTTGTGATGTCACTTTTTTCCTTTTTTTTGATATTTTCTTTATTTACTTTTCTAATGTTTTCCCCTTTCCATGCCTCCCCTTTGGAGACTCCCTATCTCATCCCTTCTCCCTCTGCCTCTATGAGGGTGTTCCCCCACCCACCCACTCCTGTCCTCCCACCTTGGCATTCCCCTACAATTAGGGCATTAGACACCATGAGGCCCAAGGGCCTACCCTCCCACTACATCCAGTAAGTCCACCTTCTGTCACACATGTGGCCAGCGCCATGGATCATTCCATGTGTATGCTTTGGTTGGTGAGCCAGTCTCCAGAAGCTCTGGGCATTTGACTTGTTGACACTGTTGCCCTCACAATCTGGCTGCAAACTCCCTCAGCTCCTTCAGTCCTTTCTTCAACTCATCCATCAGGGATCCCTGAGCTCAGTCCAATAGTTGGCTTGGAGGATCTGCCTCTGTATTTGTCAGGCTCTGGTAGAGCTCTCAGGAGACGCCATATCAGGCTTCCATCAACAAGCACTTCCCGGCATCCACAATAACATCTGGGTTTGGGATCTGGCTGTATATGGGAAGGACTCCCAGGTAGGGCAGTCTCTGGCTAGCCTTTCCTTCAGTCTTTGCTCCATATTTTGTCTCTGTATTTCCTTCTCTGTGTATTTTGTTCCTCTTTCTAAGAAGCATTGAAACATCCACATTTTGGTCTTCCTTCTTCTTAGTCTTCATATGACCTGTGAATCGAATCTTAGATGTTCTGAACTTTTGGGCTAATATCCAATTATCTGTAAGTACATACTGTATTTGTTCCTTTGTGATTGAGTCACCTCACTCAGGATGACATTCTCAAGTTCCATCCAATTGCCTATGTATTTCATGAAGTCATTGGTTTTAATAGCTGAATAGTATTCCATTGTGTAAATGTACCACATTTTCTGTATCCATTCCTCTGCGGAGAGATATCTGGGTTCTTTCCAGCTTCTGGGTATTATAAATAAGGCTGCTATGAACATAGAGGAACATGTATCCTTATTACATGCTGGAGCATCTTCTGGGAATATGCCCTGGAGTGGTATAGCTGGGTCCTCAGGTGTGCTATGTCCAATTTTCTGAGGAACTGCCAGACTGATTTCCAGAGTGGTTGTACCAGCTCCTCTATAGGTATAATAGTGTTCCTCTATCTCTCCACATCCTCTCTAGCATCTACTGTCACCTGAGATTTTGATCTTAGCCATTGTGGCTGGTGTGAGATAGAATCTCAGGGTTGTTTTGATTTGCATTTCTGTGATGAATAAGGACGTTGAACACCTATCATTTTGGGCTCTTACAATTTTTCCAACCATTTTTCCACATTGATTTCAAAGTCTGAGGTAGGACGCGCCATAGAGATATCCCAGTAATAGTTGAGTATCCCACTGTCTCCTATTAATTGCATATTTGCCGGTATTACTTGGGTCTCTGTATTAATCAATATCTACAATGGAATGCATTGTTTTTAATACTTCAGAAAGCAAATAGTAACAACAGCAAAGCTCTTCTGGTCTAGATGATTCCAAGATTACCACAGCAGACACTACATTTCAGCCATTGTGGGAAAGAAGGCAAGCCAAATGTGGAACTTCTTCCTTCAAGTAATATTATCTTTCTTGGGCAAGTTCCTAGATGGCATGCACTGCTTCTACATGAGAGAGAATTCCTCATGAGTGGAATTCTCTCTTCTTTGATTCCAAAAGCAGAACAGAAACAGATGCCTTAGAGGTCGGCACATCATCACACTAATTATGTAAATTATATTTCTAAAAGGAAAAAGGAATATGCAGAATGCATAAGGAGCCAGACATATTCATATCAGTATGTCAATTTATATTTCAATGCATTTTAAGTGTTTTATTTGTGTATATTCATTTGGGGGACTTTTGATATTTAGAACTTGCTCAACTGTGACAAAATATTGAATTAGAAAATACTGCTTTCTCCTGGCAATCTTTGTTCTCCTTGTTAATATCTTTCTGATACAATAAAAAGAGATTGCTTATTTCTTGGATAGTATTTAGTCCATTGCCTATCACTACATTTCTTTTCTTTATTGAATTCCAAGTAAGTGCATTGTAGTAAAATAAGGGTTATTTATTATATCCATACTGTGATCTACTATGTTTGAATATCCTCAAGTGAAATGAATTATATTTTAAGATTAAAAATAACAATATACCATCAGCATGTATGTAACTACAATATGAACCAGGACAATTTTATGAGTATTGATATAGAAAGACTAGGTGCAAGTGTCCTTAGAATTTTTCTGTCAGATAGGTGTGGTGGCACATGACTTTAATTCCCGAACTCAGGAGGCAGAAGCAGATGATCTCTGTGAGTTGGAGTCCAACTTGCTCTACATGAGTTCTAGCATACCTAATGCTGCATTGTGAGACCCTGTCTCAAAAGCAGACAGGAAGAAGGAGAAGAAAGAAAGAAGAAGGAGGAGGAAGAACAGGAGAAGGAGAAGGAGGAGGAGGAAGAGGAGGAGAAGGAAATGAGATGAATCTTTTTTCTTAATTTTCTTCGTGAAAATTTGTGTGATCGATTTTGCTATACATTTGAACACTACATATGGATACTTATATAACCTTAAATGCACATAAGTTTAAGCACATAAAAAGGGTATATAATTACAAATGTCTTTATTTATGGCCTTTATAAGATATAAGTAATTTATTAATATGAATATCAGTAAATTAGTTTTATTTACATGTAATAGAAACCTGAATCTGAAAAAAAAAGTATGCTTAAATAAGTCATGTCAAATACTGAATTGCTGCCAGTTCTTTAGAAGGGTTTTATTTTTATAAATAACTCTTAAATACCTCTGAAGTGTGACATATGTTTAATTTGTAAAACACAATGTCTATTTTTAAAAGATACACACATTCGATCCAATGAAAAATTTAAAGTTGTGACATAATTTAATTGAAAACAATTTTTGAATATTTCTAAAGCTCAGAAATCACTTTTATGTTACCCTGAATGTTTTCCTAAAGGCATCACATCCCTAGCTGCTTATCATGGACATTGTTGGACGCAGGTTAAGGTTAATTGTAATTGCGCACAGTCACCTGGACGACGCTGTAATCTGAAGTAGTCCCTCTGCTGTGTCGGCTCGACAGTATATTATTTCTAGGTATTAATGCCAGGATGCTCCTTAAATTGGCTGTGGCACTAGAGAGGAAGTGATTTACGTGCTCGATTTAGTGCTCTCCTCTAGCTGTCTGCCTCAGGCCGCTTTCCCAGGAACAGCAGAATGTGAACAGAATTAAAATCCAAACGTAACCACAGATGGAAAGAATAACATGAAATAGGTTGATGAAAGAAATTCCTGCCCTGCATATTTGTTGACAGGTGTCTTTTATTCAAATGTCTGCATATCCAGGAACATTTAGTTCACTATTGAGAGTTCCTGAATTAAACATTAAAAGATAAATTTTACTGAATGAATATGGGTATAGACTGAATTCTCTGAAGACGTTTTCAACCAGTATGGAAGCTAAACATTTTTTGTCTTCTGAAGATTAAGAAATGATTGAGGAAAAGGTCACTTAACCATAATTTTACACTTACACAAAATAATATCAGTAGAACTCTTGAAAAAACAAAAAAATGTAATCTTTACAAATAGTAGCAATTTTAAAGTCATGTATTGATTTTTTTCTGATTTAGCGCTATTAGCATAAAACATCTAATGTTTTATCCACATATGTGATTTAAGCCAGTCTTCTTTGTTTTAATTGTGTTTGCAAACACTGAGAAACAGCTTCCTGTCTCTCATCATGAAAGAAATGGCTGGGGGGCAGGGGAGATGGCTCAGTGCTTAAGAGCATTTACTGTAGAGGACTCTGTTCATGTCTTAGAACCCTCGTGGAAATACAGAAGCATATGTAACTTTCCAAGATATTTAATAGCATTTCTAATGTCTGCAGCTTCTTGAATACATGTGATACATATAAATATATGTAAATGTGTGCATGCACACGCGTGTGTGTGTCCATGCATGCACCTATGTGCGCGTATACACACACACACACACACACACACACACACACATACACACTACATATATGAAATAAAATAAATATTTTTAGCAAAAAGATATACCTAAGAAACATTTTCTAGCTTCTGATATTTTGGTTATACAGTTTACACACAGGAAGTTCACACCTTAAGTTTCTACCAATATAAGATGAAAATATTATGCCTATGGGCACTCATTTCATTAATTATTCAAAATGCCTAGAACTTTAATTCCTATTATACTTTCATTTCTGATATTTAACACTATTTTCATATAATGCCATCACACTTACTATACAGATCTAATTTAGGAAAAATATTTACATTTTTTGAAATGGCTTCTTCATTTAAAAATTGGACTTTAGATTTCTAATCTTTTCACCAATCCTAACTTCTCTAAAGTTAAAATGTTCTCAAAGTTTGCCTGTTTCTATTTAATGTGCCTGCTCTGTGTGCAGATATGTACTTGTGTGTGTGATTCTCTGCTTGACCATATCATATTCACATACTCATCCTACAAAATATAGTCAGTGAATATTTCATGAATAATTTTACACCTTCTTTCTGTTAACACTATTATAATGCTTTTGAAATGCATTTTGAAGCACATCAATGTATTAATTTCCTTATAGTATAATATTATACCGTTTTGTTTTTAATACTTTTTATTTTACAAGGCACAACACAGAGAAATGATAAGCATTCTGTTATACATGTCTTGACAGATATATTACTGCCATTCTAGAAAATACTGCATATTTAGTGTAATGTAGATATTACTGTCAAACACTCTCCAAGGTGTGTGTCTTTAGCATCTGGCAACTCTTCATCTACTTTGAGAAATTGAATTATTTTAGATATATTTTTCATCTTTTATATTTGAAAAGTAGCTAAATTTTATATTTCCCAAGTTAAAGGTTATAATTGTCATCAGTTGGATATTTCAAATCCTCATCTTCTCTGATACTTCTAATTTGAAAGTTTACCAGTTTTAAAAAAAATGACTTATTTTTTCTTATCAAAGATAAAACGTTAGGCAAAAGGGTAGGAATATAGGTATTCACTTAAATTTATTATACTTTTCTAACAAAGTATAATAAATCAGTAGAAAATTTATAGTTCATTCCTTTCGAGTGTAGGTGATTTGACCTACAGAAACAAGTATTGCTGACATTTTGAAACTAATATTGAAGTCAGTTATCAGTATAATTTTGAACTCTTGGTATTATTCAAAACAAACAATGAAATTAAACAAATTTGAGAGGATTATCCATTGTGCTCCACTGGACTCTAAAATTTTACAAATTGTATCATTTCTAAAAACTATGATAAAATTGAATAGCAACAATTATAATGCTACACAATCAAATTTGATTTACAATATTGCTTTAATACTTTTACCCATCTTGTGACTTACAGTTAGGAAGGCAGTAGTTCTGGAATTGTTTGAGAATGGATGCAGCTGTGTTCTTTGTTGTCCTTGGTCTTCTTCTGTTGGTACTCTGTATATTGCAAGTACTTATTTAACAATTTTAAGTAGTCTATGTGCCCATTATGGTAGCAATTTATCTAACAACTAATGTCATTTGATAAATCAAAAGTAATAATACCAACAATTGAATGTTTGTTATATGCCCAGTATTGGGCTAAGTATTAGCATTCTTCATTTTGACTACAGAGTGAGAAACCTAGTGTTTTCATACAGCATTTTAAGAAAACAAAACCAAGATTTGTGATTTGCCCATGTGACAAGACCATCTAAAAGAAGTCTATTTCTAACTTTATTATGAGTGTATAAAGATAATAGCCAGCTACCAGTAATCCTACCAGCTACTCTCAATAACATATATTTTTGTTTGGTGATAAAAAGAGAAATAGAAGAGTGCTCTGTGCCAAGTCCCTGCAATTTTTCTAAACACAAGAGATATAAGAATTTGATAAGCTATACTGCTGTTATTCTTACACAATTCCTAAGCCCATATTTTATTGGTTTATCCATACCAAGAGACTTCCTTGAGAAAGTGATGAAACTGTGTTTTTAGTAGCATCGTTTGGTGTTTATTTCTTTATGTTTTCATTTGAGAAAGTCTGTGTGCTTAAATGTGAGCACTTTAAGGCAGAAATCACTGCTCTTTAGAGTATAGTAAATAGCTTTACCGATGATTCCAGCGGGTGCAGTAGGTTACTTAAATAGGCCACAGATGTGTGCCTGTTCAGTTGGAGGACAGGAGGAGACATGTTGAAAATAGATTCGTAAGCACTACAGACAAAAAATTACAAAAAAGGAAAGCAAGTAAAAAATTTATTATAAATTTTAGTTTTAGTGTTTAGTACACTGCATATATCCAGGATATAGTGACCTTAAACTTGAGAATGAATGAATGTAAAAATGAAAAATGAAGTTATATTAAGTACTCTCTCTTTTAGAGCCACATTGAAAATAAGGGGATTCAAAATGGGTCACAGCATCGCAGCTGCATGTCAGCCATTAACTTAAGAACTTCAAGTATATCTGCTTGGCAGCCTCCAGCAGATGTAAACTGCAGAATTACAAGCTTTCCTTAATGCAGGTGTTTGCCAGAGAAGTAAATTGGAGCTGAGCAGATGGTGGAACATTCATATGCATATATGTATACATATATGTATACATATACGTGTACATATATGTATACATATAAAACAGTTACATGAATTTTAAAAACAGTGGGGAGGAATATACCAGAGTGTGTTAAAGAAATGAAAGGAAAGGAAGAAATGTTGTAATTAAATTTTAATTTCAAAAATTATAAACAAGAAAAGGAAATGATAACAGTATTTGACTGACAGATAGCACAGAAGCCAGTGGATTTTCCTGAGCCATCAAATCTTTCTTTAAGGAACTGGATACCTGTGAAAAGAGAATCACAACCACCTCTTCTGGCTTGTAAAAACAGCAGGTTGATCTGTCATCTGTACTCACAAAGGCACTTTTAGCTGCTTCAAAATCTGCTGTAAGAATTCTGAAATCTTCACAGATACAGGGAATGATATGGACTTTAAGATTTAAATGTTAAAATTGCAGAGCATTAAAAAAAATCAGAGATTGGGTTCCAATGTATACCTGGAATATTTCAATTCTTTTTCTGTAGGCCAGTTTTATGAAGCGAATTCAATTAGCATTTCCCCTTTTCACTGTTTACTAGCTTTCACTGTTTATTTGCTTTTGGTCTTTTTGTTATCTTGCTTTCATTATCATTTTTTAATTTTATTACATTAACTAAACATTTGTGGATTTTTGTATGTGTTTGTATTTGTGTGTCTGTGTGTAATTATATCATTTCCCACTATTTGATTCTTTCACCATTTTCAAATCGCCAAACATACTATCCATACAAATAGAAACTTTACAGAGAACTTAGAGAAATGATATATAAATGTACTCCAAATACCAGAATTATATGGCTGTTATCAACAAGGTAGAGCTTAATATAAATCTACGTGGTAATAATAAACTAAGAGAAACTTGGTGATTTTTTCTTTATATATTTTACTCTTTTTAAAAAATATGCACATCAGACAACATTGGTACACTCTCAATTCCCATGGTATCACTTTTGGAGATAAATTCAAAATAAATCATGCAATACAAGACAATTTTGTTCATATAGCCATAAAAGTGATGTTGAGTCATTTTGGCTATAGTTAGTGGGATGCCAAGGAATCAAACGTGAAGAGGTTATAAATGGCAGATTGCCTTGAAAACTCAGAGTTAGCAAAGATGGAGGTGCGCTATTACGCCTAAATCAATCTGAAACTAAACCACTCCTCTCCTCTTTCTGCTGTAGTGGAAACCTACATTATTTGTACCTTTGCTTTAAGGCGTGCAGAGTTCTCTGAGATCTAAATACTGGAAGAAATGTCTAAGAATCTAAACCTATTTGTCAGTACGAACCACAAAGTTCTGGCAGTGTGGCCAATGATTAATTTGAAAGTCTCTAAACTTTGGACAACAAATCATGATGGGTGGCTTGCATTAGAAAGGGTTCATGACTGCTCTTTTAATTATATATGAATGCAGGAAGTATTTTACTTACCAATAAGAAAGATGGATTAAAGTGGCTAGAAAATGCAGTGAGTGTTAGTTTATGCTAGGTCTAGTAAAAACACTGATAACAAGAATGTTTGTTCATTTACATTGACTACTTGTTTGGAAGAACTGAATAGTCAGAAATGGAGCACACAATGTTTTTCCTAAAGTGGTCTCAATTTCTTTACAAAAAAGAGTCACACTTCTCTGTGGAGGATGCAGAACACAAGCAGAAAATACCTGATGAGACCTCAGTATTTCCTATGTACCTGGAATTATTTACGTTAATATTAGATATTTTATGATACATAGATAATTATATATATATATATATATATATATATATATATATATATATATATATATATATATATTCTAAGATTATAAAAGTTTAAATGGGAGAAATGTTAGAATATATAATTATGTTCAGAATCAGAGCTTGCAATGCATTTATCACAAAACTGTAGTAACTAAGCTCATTTAAGTGGGGCACACCCCACTACTTTTAACCACACCCTCATTTTCTGGATTTTGCTTTTTTTCGAGACAGGGTTTCTCTGTGTAGCCCTGGCTATCCTGGAACTCACTCTGTAGACCAGGCTGGCCTCAAACTCAGAATCTGCCTGCCTCTGCCTCCCAGAGTGCTGGGATTATAGGCGTGCGCCACCACTGCCTGGCGCAACCCTCATTTTCTATCAGAAATTTCATCTTGTATTGAGATATTGCTTAGTCCTTTTTAATACTACCAATTTGTCTCAATTCAGTGGTTGAAGAATCTGGTGATCAAAATACGTAGAGCACTATTAAAGCAACAAAACACATTTAATCAAGTGTGGCAGTTAGGAATGGATATTTACAATAAATAATGTTTAGTTTCTTTAAAATAACCACATTATAATAAAAAGACAGCATGAAAGTGAAGGGATGGATATGTACATACAATATAACAACTAAACAATATATTTATGGTATCTATTATGACTACTGCATAAATATAGACTACTATGTTTATTAGTAAATGAAACAGGATAAACTTAAGCTATGAAAAATAAAATGTGTATATATACAGATGCAAACTTGTCAACATAAGATTTGATCTAATGACTAGGCAAGCCTACAATTTCAATAAGTAGTATACATTTCTATGTAGTTCCTAAGTATGTAGGTAATAAATACACCAAAATCATGAAGAACACTGCATATAATACTAAACAAGTAAGCCTCATTTTTTTCAATTTAAAACTATAGAAGATGATTTCGTTGATTGTGTGGATGATAATGAAGTACATCCTGTACCATAAACAAGTCCCTAAGAATTTTAAAGTATTTAGCTTGGACTAGGTAGATTCTGTTCACAATGATTTCAAGAATAGCACTAATTTACAACATTCTACTGAATGTTTAGGCTATGGTAATAAGCTAAGGGTGAAAAATAAAATTCAAATACCTTTGAATGGAGGACACAATTGCCAACTTCAGAACCTCACAAAATTATTAAAACAATAGCTAAAACGTAGTAAGTGAATTTTAAAGCACCTAATTCAGTGTTGTCCATGGGCATTGTATCAACAGTACATATATATGTAAGCATATAAGCTGAGTTATATAACTGTGAAGACTTAAAATTCCTATTATCTGTTTTCTGTCATCTATAGAATCAGGAAAACTTGTGATGTGTCAAATCGAACTCTAAAAACCTGAGGACAATGGCCCATGAGAATTAAAAGATGATACCCCTGTTCAGAAGGCAAGCTATAATTTGTATTTCTGCTGTATTTTGTTCTATTCGGGCCATCACATTCTGATGCAGCATCTGGCATTGTTGAGACTGATCAACTACATTGAGTGTAGTTATCAAAATGCAAACTACTTTTGGGAATACCAGTATAATAATTCAGAAATATTCTCCTACTAGCTTCCTGGAATCAGTCCATTCAAATTTTCAAATTTGCAGGTAAAACTAAATATTATTTATTTATCTATATGAAGACAATAAAATTAATAACTATTTCTATATGCAATGTGAATATCATGGAAAAGTGAAAATTAAAAAGTGTTTTACTGAAAATGCCCTAAGAACACAATAATACTTATATGTAAACTTAATAATATATGTAATTTACCATCAGAAATTGATAATTATTAAAATAAATTTTAGGTCAAATTAACCTCTTACAGGAAAATTGTTAATATGTTTGCAGTCCTGAGAGTTTTTAATAAGCACAATACAATTATACTTCAAGCTTTTGTATTCTTTATTTGTAAACTAAAGAATGAAAAATTAAAATTTACATCTCATTACCTAGCTTCCACTTTACAGTCTCTGATCCAGATGAAATGTGATTTCTGGCTCTAAAAGTACCTAAAACCAAGGATTTTCAACCCATCCCTGATAGAGTATAAATGCTCTTGATCAGATAAGTCTGTTTTCATAAAATCAGAATAGATTAGTTTTTGCCTAATGAATTGAAATCTATCATAAGCTAGGGAAAGTAGTACTATGAAAAGATGCTGGTGAGGATGTGGAGAAAGAGGAACACTCTTCCACTGCTGGTGTGGTTGCGAGCTGGTGCTACCACTCTGGAAGTCAGTCTGGTGGTTCGTCAGAAAACTGGGAATAATACTTCCAGAGGATCCCATTATACCACTCCTGGGCATATACCCAGAGGATTCCCCAGCATGTAATAAGGATACATGCTCCACTATGTTCATATCAGCCCTATTTATAATAGCCAGAATCTGGAAAGAACCCAGATGTCCCTCAATGGAAGAATGTATATAGAAAATGTGGTATATTTACACAATGGAGTACTATTCAGCCATTAGAAACAATGAATTCATGAAGTTCTTAGACAAATGGATTGAACTGGAGAACATCATCCTAAGCGAGGTAACCCAGTCTTAAAAGAACACTCATGGTATGTACTCACTGATAAGCAGATATTAGCCTAGAAGCTTGGAATATCCAAGACACTATTCACATATCAAATAATGCCCAAGAAGAAGGAAGGAGAGGTCCCTGGTCCTGGAAAAGCTCAGTGCAGCAGTGTCGGGAAGTAACAGGACAGGGAAGTGGAAAGGGGTGGATTGGGGAACAGAGGGAGAGAAGAGGGCTAATAGGACTTTCAGGGAGGGGGGACCCAGGAAAGGGAAACTCATTTGAAATGTAAAAGAATATATTGAAAAATAAAAAAGAAAGATACATGGATGGCATGTATAGTCTCCCCAATGGTGTAGTCTTAGATGCACTGCCAAACACATTGCTTACTTGAGGAGTATTTCTAGTTGCAATTGCTGGGTAAGATGACAGTGAGGACTTTAAGGAGGTTTGTGGACTCTACGTATTAGGCAGGAGAGAAGGCAAGAGCAACCTAAGCAGAGAACTATGAAATGTCTTTATGAGAAAAGCTAGGTGAAATGTGTATGAAAGTGCACTGTATTCCTGGCTTTCGTTGAAAGTCCATTTGTATTTAGTCATCATGAATTAACAGTCAACAGTGTTTGCATTGTTTTTACAGCTATATTCAACTTCAGAAGTGCAAAATAAAATAAGCATAGAATTTGCATTTGGATACAAACAGACAGAGGTGAAAAGGGAACTGAATATGCTTAATGCAATGCATTTTTACTGGAAATGACAACAGCAAAACAGAATATCATGGATTCGAGAAACTATTTGCAGCCAGAGAAAAGATGTAGTTAGACATCAGGAGAATGTGAGGGGTGGTAAAAGCTAGGTAATGCGATTTTGAATTTCAGATACAATTTGCTGGAGTTGATAAGCACATGGGGTCATTTGTCTGTGGGAGTTGGTAGTCTGTGAACTATTGTCTTTTGTAAGCGGGTACAGGGAGCTGATTGCTGAAGAAGAGCTCAAGAGATTGGGGTATTGGATATTTTAATTACCAAGGATTTATTTCAAGGGGCAACTTTGAAACCCTCATAATATGCCAAATGCTATAATCTTTCAAGGATTAAGGAGAGTCTCAAAGAAGCTAACTGCTCATATGATTTGATGGCACTGATTGAATAATATCTTAGGGAGGAACACTGGAGTGGCCTGCGGTTACATATTTATAACAAGGCTTCTAGAATATAGTTGATCAAAACCTTCAGATAGTCCGTAAAGGAAATTTAATCCAGGAACAAGGCTGTTTTGGCAAGAGATCAATCCACTGACTTTCTAGGTCCATATAATCCAGGTAGAATGTATTACAGTATGATCTGTGCAGAATGTAGACACACCCTTAGTATACACCTTTAATCCCTAACAATGAAGGGAAGGCTAGTTTGCAGAAAGTGACTAATATCACAGAATAGAAATAAATATAGAATAGAAACTGACTAATTTCACAGAAAGAGTTCACAGAATAAATCACAGATGGGATCTGCCCAACTCACTTAAGAACAGATAGGAGGAGAGTCTACATAAGAGCAGCACAGGGACAAAAAGTGTGTGTGTGTGTGTGTGTGTGTGTGTGTGTGTGTGTGTGTGTGTGTTCTGGCATTTTTTTTTTTTTTTGAGATAGGGTTTCTCTGTGTAGCCCTGACTGTTCTGGAACTCACTCTGTAGACCAGGCTGGCCTTGAACTCAGAAATCTGCCTGCCTCTGCCTCCCAGAGTGCTGGGATTAAAGGCGTGCGTCACCATTGCCCGGCTTGTTCTAGCACTTTTACCAGGAAAGTTTTACAGAGATAGGGTGCAGAGAGAAGATAGACACAGGTGAAGACAGAACTAGGTAGAAAATGAGAAGGAGCCAAAAGGTTAGAACAAAGTGGCAGAGTTAGTCTAAGGCCTAGCAGAGCAGTTCAGTCAGAAGCTGAGAGAAACTGGAATGAATCAGTCAGTTGGAAAGGTTAGATTATGCAGAGGCTAGAAGTTTCCTGGATGAGACCTAGGGTTAGTGAGAACAGAGGAGGAAATGCTCTGGGCTCAGCTATTGCAGTGTGTTCTCACAGCTTGGGTACGGCTCTCGTCTCATCCCTCCCTCTGAGGAAATAAAAGCAACATTTAGATTAGTCTTCTTACTAATAAATATACAAGTTCATCAATGTGTGGCATGAACACCTCATTTTAGTACACATAGTTCCAGCAAAGGCTTCTTAAAAACTGGAGAGGACAAAGCTCATTTATCTAGAGGCAGGGCTAGTAGATGATGAGAGCATTACCTGGGATGTTAACCAAGATAAGATTGCATATAGTTTCTCTCATCATTTTCTTAAGATAATTTTGTAAGAAGTATCGCAAAAGGCTTAGGGAAAAACATTTTATGTTTAACCTAGAAGTTGGTTACATGCTGTCATTTCTCTGATAATTAACAGCTTTGCCAAGATTCACTGGAGATAGATACTGATAGAACTTTTCCACCCACTGATAAGAAGGAGGCTCATGCTAAGGTGTTACTCTTTAAAGAGGATGTGAAAGGGGAGAGATGTAGAAGCTATGGAGATAGCTTAGGAAAGCTAGGAAACACAAAGGAAATGTACCCTGTGAAGCTCACTGCCACAGCGAAGGTAAAAAAGAGACAGCTGTTATCAGACAATTTGTGTTATCAAGAAAAAACATGTCTTCATAATAGGGAAAAGGAAAATAAATACAAAAAATGTTTGAACATACAGTAAAATTGCCTGTGAAATTGCAAAGGATCAAGAGTCAACAGATCAACAGACCAAAACCAAACTCCAATGTATTAGGAATCTTAAGTAGAAGAGATTTATTAAAAATGACCAAATGTATACAGAAATATATTTCAAAGAATAAAAGACAAAATATAAAAACATTAGGCTAGTCAGTATAAAATGTGTTAGTACCTTAAATAAAAATAATTACAAAAATGCAAGATTTTAAAGAGTTTAGAAAGTTTAAGATTTTATTCATTTGTGTGTACACACACAAACACACACACACAGACAGACAAACATGTTCATACACATGTTTAGGTAACAAGGTGTCATATAGGTAGAGGTCAGAGGACAAATTGCAGGACTCAATTTCCTTCCATTCCAATGTGGATACTCTTTCATGAAGAGTCATCGCTGGCCCTAGAAAACTTTGAAATATTATACCATGAAATGCATTTCACTGAGAGCATGATCTATTTTTTGTGTAGCTTTATAAAATAACATTATGAAATAAAATATATCAAAACTATATAAATTGTATGCTTTCATAAATTAAAGTGAAGCATGGGGCTAATATCTAATATGTACAAAGAACTCAAGAAGGTAGAACCCAGAGAACCAAATAACCCCATTAACAAGTGGGGTACCGAGCTAAACAAAGAAGTTTTACATGAAGAACTTTGGAGGGCTGAGAAGCACCTTAAGAAATGTTCAACATCATTAATCATTAGGGAAATGCAAATCAAAACAACCCTGAGATTTCACCTCACCCCCGTCAGAATGGCTAAGGTCAAAAACTCAGGAGACAGCAGGTGCTGGAGAGGATGTGGAGAAAGAGGAACACTCCTCCACTGCTGGTGGGATTGTAAGATGGTGCAACCACTTTGGAAATCAGTCTGGTAGTTCCTCAGAAAACTGGGCATGACACTTCCAGAGGACCCTGCTATACCACTCCTGGGCATATACCCAGAGGTTTCTCCAGCATGCAGTAAGGACACATGCTTCACTATGTTCATAGCAGCCCTATTTGTAGTAGCCAGAATCTGGAAAGAACCCAGGTGTCCCTCAGTGGAGGAATGGATAAAAAAAAAATGTGGTATATTTACACAATGGAGTACTATTCAGCCATTAGAAACAATGAATTCATGAAATTCTTAGACAAATGAGTGGAGCTGGAGAACATCCTAAGTGAGGTAACCCAGTCTCAAAAGATCAATCATGGTATGCACTCACTGATAAGTGGATATTAGCCTAGAAACTTTGAATACCCAAGACATAATCCACAAAATAAATGATGTCCAAAAAGAACGGAGGAGTGGCCCCTGGTTCTGGAAATACTCAATGCAACAGTATAGGGGAATACCAGAACAGGGAAGTGGGAAGGAGCAGTAGGAGGAACAGGGGGAGGGAAGAGGGCTTATGGGACTTGCGGGGAGTGGGGACCCAGAAAAGGGGAAATCATTTGAAATGTAAATAAAGAATACATTGAATAAAAAAGATCCATATTTGCAACTTTTTTTTTTTTGGTGTTTTCGAGACAGGGTTTCTCTGTGTAGCCCTGGCTGTCCTGGAACTCACTCTGTCACACTGTAGACCAGGCTGGCCTTGAACTCAGAAATCCACCTGCCTCTGCCTCCCAGAGTGCTGGGATTACAGGCGTGCGCCACCATCGCCCGGCACAACTTATTATTTTTGACAAGGCAACTAAATAGGAGTAAAATGAAGACATGAAAAATCATCTATGTAAGTTCTCCCCAGTGGCAAATTTTCTAACCACAATTTAGTCCAATTGCTAAGCTACATAGCACTTGAGATTCCCTATTGTTCTACAGGCACAGAGACAAATTTTTACACTATATTTAATCATGGTTTATAAAGTATTCTAGTTTCAGTAAACTATCGATACCTGACTGGTGACCACTCTCTTTTACATTCCAGAGTTTTGACGCTGATTGATTTTATTTTAAGAATAAATCTTAATTAAACTATTCTTAAATCATTTCTCCCCTTTTCTCTCTTCCAACTTTCTATGCATCATTTATTCTCAAATTTATGGTCTTCTTTTAAAAATGCTTGTTAAAAGCATGTATAAATACAAAGATCAAACCTTTGTAAAGACAGCTGCCCTATATCTGTGTCTTCACATACTTTCCATTGTAAGAAATACTCCTCCACTCTAGTCTTATCTAATCATAACTATCTCCCACTTCAAATATCAGCTAACTTGGAGACCAGGATTTGAAAATGATTTTTTGTGAGACAGAAAACTTCAGTTCTTGACAAATGTTCTTTTGAAAAACTAATGCCCATACTATAAATAAAAAAGCAAAGAAATGTAAAAGTACCTTAAAAAAGAACACATATACATGAATCCAGAAGTATTCTAATTTACATCTTCTTTGATTAATGTCTATTTTTAATATATTTTTCATTATTGGAACAGATAATTTTACATTTTAGGATATAGTATTTTCTTAAATTCAATATTGTACTTCACAATGATGACAGAAATGGTGCCTCCTAGATCCTTTTTGAATTATGTTTGAGTAAATGTGTCCAACTTTAGCTTTGCGTAACATTTTATAGATACTAAAAACACATAACTTATATTCTTAGTCCATTAAATTTTTAAATTCTAATAAGAGTGAATTCATTTCTACTGACTCTTCCCTAATTGGATAATACCCTAGTTTGGTGAACACTGAAGGTTTGAAACAGAAGGCAGTAATATATTTATTACCAGATTTTGTAGTGGCAACAACAGTGGAAAAGTAATTGATGCTGGAATAAATAGTGTTTTACATAACTTAGGATGCCAATAATAACATGCCACCTTCACTGTTCTATTGCTCTGAAGAGACACCATGCCCAAGGTCACTCTTAGGAAAGAAAAGGAAAGAAAGCATTTAACTATGGGCTTGCTTACAGCTCCTCAGGCCAGGCTGTTATCACCATGTCATAGAAAAGCTGTAAGGCAACAGTAGGTGAGAGCTACATACTGATAGACATCCAGAGAGAGAGAAACAGAACAAAAAAAAATATAGACAGACAAACAGACAGACAGACAGACAGACAGACAGACAACAATGAAAGACAAGACACAGAGACAAAGACTGGGAGTCAGGGTAAGAGACTGGGCAACAGAGTCTCCCTTGTATAGGTTTTCAAAACTGCAAATCATACCACCCACTTCCTCCATACCTATCCAAGTCCATACGTATCCCAACAAGGCCATACTTAATAATCATTCTTACATCCGTATGCACTTAGTTAAAAATCAAATAAATTTAGTGCAGAGTTATCATTTGTTGGAGAATATCTTCATAATATGTTGTGTAGAGCAAATAGAAATATGTTTATTTTCATTGTGAAAGTTAGTAACAGACAAATTGGAGAAGACTGATGAGAGAAGCAGCCAGTCCAGGTCCTGTTAAGAGAGAGTTGAAGCTTCTCTGAACACTCATAGCCATCATTATCAGTCCTGGGAGCAGTGTTGAGAAATTTTAACTGTGTCACCAAATTCCTGCTTGGAAGTTGTACATTCTCAAGATACTGGTTTTAAAATCTGTCTGTGCTGCTTAGCTTTGTACTTTTAACGTGGAAGGATGAATACTATTGACCTTGTTTTATTAATATGCTAATAAAATGAACTTACTCTGTGGAATCTTTCACTAGCTAGCCTGGACCAATTAAAAAGGTATAATGCTGTTTTATCCGTGTGTTTTCATTGTCATAGGACTACAAAGAATGGCGTACATTGAGAAATGGTGGCAGAATGTTAATCATCAAATGACAAAAGAGGAGAAACAGGCTTTGAAATATAATCTAACTTGGGTTCAGATTATAACCGTGAAGTCCAAGTTTCCATATCTCAGCATCAGGACCTGTTTTGCAATCATTCCTAAAGGCAGACTTTTAAAGCTATTACTTTTCTGACTTCACTTTTCTTTCTACTACGGCTTTTGAGAACAAGACAAGACCCACTGTGGCTTTTTTTTTTTTTACCTGATAGTTAAGAAATAAAATAAACATGAGGAGTACTTGAAAAGCCTTACAGAACTGATCTTATTAAACACAGAACTGAATAAGTTAACTAAATAAAGATACACATATGTACATTAAGATAGAAAACCGTGAAATGCAGCTTAAAGCCATTCTGAATGAAGCTTTTAGAAATCAGGTTTGCTCTTGAAGTACCGTTCCTAACAAGTATTGTAAATACCAATGCAAAGTTGTTCAATTTGAGACCCAGTGAGACAGTTGCACATTAAAAATTATGAACAAATGAAAGACAACTGTTAGTAGATACACTACATTAGATACTTGCTATTGCAAGTTGATTTTTCTTTTTCAAAAGAGTAACTTATAGTACAGGTAGTTTGTAAAGTTTTTTTAATGACTTCATTCATTTTAATTCTCATTTTATAATTGGAACAAATGTGATTTAGATCTAGTCTATGTCCTTCATGATCTCTATAATTTTTGAATTTGTATCCACAGCACCAAATACAGTATATGCTATACTAAAAGTAAACATTCCCACAAATAATCAAGGAAACAGCATTTTTAGCATTTTATCTCAGAATGATAGTGTCACTGCTTATCTGTACAGTTCATTATTTTCTTGAAAGATCATGGTCACTGTTTTAGTGGAACCCATATAAACAACCAGGACAATGATTTCATGACTTGGTTGCATATAAATTTTTCTCTGTTTTAGAGTTGTTCAATTTTTAAGGAGAAATTTTCATCATTAAAGTACCATATTTTAATCTGTATTTTGAAACTATTTCTATATTTTGCTTTTAAAAATTAATGAAATGCCTGCAGAACTGTTCACTGAGACAATGAACTTCCATTTAAAGAATAGGGAAAGAAAAGTTCAAAATAGGAGATGATGTTCTCTTTTTAGTTTAATAACAAGACCCTGCTTATATATCTCATTTCATAACAAATAGCAATATACTAGATGCTCATTCCTCTCCAGGGCCATTTTAATTACATATTTTGGGGCAATTCATTTCACAGCTCACAAAAGGGTTTTATGGCAAATCAAAAGGGTAATAAAAGCAGGGTCACCGCCTCATAATATAAAGAGTGGACTCTCTGTTTACGTATAGACACTATTAAGCTTTTTGTTCCAGTTATAACATAATCACTTGGAATGATTTTTAATTGCATCTGATCTAGCTGTTCAATAAACAATTATGCTAACCTGAAAGTTACACTTAAACACATTAATTAAGCCATCTACCTTAAGGAGAGAATCAATAAGTCTCATAGGATTATTTTATAGTGTATTATGAATATATAATGGAATATCATTATATTCAATAAGAAAATGAGAAAAACCAGTATGCTGAATATTTATAAACAATTCGTAAATAAAATATCCTTGTTGGAAATAAAACTGTAAGTGGGTATTGGCACTACTTTTAATTTAAGGAATGTAGTAAAGTTTCATTAACTATTGCAAATACTGTGGTTGTTTTGACTCTAAATCAAGTAGCATCCGTCCACAAAAATCTCCTTTATACAATCTCCATAATAAACTGATTCTGAAAGGCATCGTTTTCTGCACATGTTTCAAATGCATGGTGCAATGTTGAAAGTTGTGGCAAATTATAGGGTCAAATTTTCGAGGCTCCAAACGATGTAGAGAACTATCTCCTCAGTGTTCTAATAATCCAGACTTTTAATCAAGGCTTTACTTTAATATTTGAATCAATTTAGACTACATATTTTTTAAAAAAGTTAAAAGTTAATGTGTTTTAGTTTAACCTAACTTGTGTGTCCTACTTTTAAGCAGAAATTTTGCTATGGTATATTCAGCAACCCCCCCCCTCTTTTTATACACAATTGAAGATTGAAAAAATATAATGTATAATTCATAAATGGTTTATACTAATGAAATCAAATCAATCTTGCAGCTTTTGTGGGGTCTGGTTTATTCCGTGTGTGGATGGGTGGGAATGGGCTTGTATGCAGGTGCACATGAAAGCCAGAGGGCAGGTTAAGTGTCATTCCCCTGGAGCCATGATTTTTAAGCCTAAATTCAATTCTATTCTTTCTTGTCCTTCTGCTTTCGCTGACTGATTGTGGTGATCCTGTTTGCTTTTGGGGGACTTCTTTGTTTTGTTGTTTTTTTCCTAATTTACATTTTTAATTCAGTTTATTTCATGAGGTTGAAATGTTTACATCATTTCCCCGTTTTCTTTCGTCCCTCTAAATACTGCCATAAACTCCCTTGTTCTCTTTCTTGTTTCTCTTTTTATTAACTGGTTTACATGCATACTTGCATGTGTTTGCATAATCATATATTGCAAAATACATGAATATTACCCTATAAATCTATATAATATTTCATGTATGTATGGTTTCTGGACTGACCATTTGGTGTTTGACATTTTATTTTATTAAATTACTTTATTTACTTATGTACCAAAAGCTGCCTTCCAAGTCTTACCCACTCTCACTTGCCCCTGTCTCTGAGAGGTGCTCCCTCACCTGACCACCCACTCCCACCTCACACCCACCTCACCCCCACTAGCAGCTCCCACTGAGGCCATACACGGGAGTCCTCTGTTGCACATGTGTCCGTGGATGTTCCTAAGTTTTTGGTTTAGTCTCTGGGAGCTCTGAGTGTCCAGGTTAGTTGATACTGTTGTTCTTCCTGTGGGGTTGCAATCCTCTTCAGCTACTTCAGTCCTTCCGCTCACTCTTCCATATTGGTCCCCATGGATGTGTCTGTCTGCATTTGTGTCAGTCAGTTGCTTGTAGACCTTATCAGAGGAAAGCCATGCCAGGCTCCTGTCTACATGCACAATACGGCCTCGGTCATATTGTCAGGGTTCCGTGTGCGCCCAAGTTGGGCCAGTCACAGGGTGGCCTTTCTTTCAGTCTCTGTTCCATTTATGTCCCTGCATTTCCATTAGACTGGAACTATTCTGGGGTCAATATCTTGAAGATAGGTAGGCGGTCCACTGCCTCAACTGGGGGTGAAGTCTAATTACTGGAGGTGGTCTCTTCCGGTTCCATCTCTCCACTGATGGATGTTTCCAGTGTCATCCCCATTGAGTCCTGGTAGCCTCTCACATCCCAGTCTTTGGGACTTTCCAGACATTTCTCCACCCCCAAATTCCCACTGCTGCATATTTCCATTCATTCTCCTGGCCCTCTAGGGACACCCTCCTGCCTCTCCTTATACCTGATCCTGCCCCTCCTTTTCCCTCCTCCTCCACTTTCCCACCAAGATCCCTCCCTCCCTCTGCCTTCCATGATTATTTTTGTTGCCCCTTCTAAGAGAGATGGAATCATCCACACATAGGACTTCTTATTGTTAGGATTCCTATGGTCAAGGAGTTGTATCGTGGGTATTTGGAACTTTTTGGCTAATATCCACTTATCAATTAGTACATACCATGCATGTCCTTTAGTGTCTGGGTTATGTCATTCAGGGTGATGTTATTGTTCTTAATAGCTAAATAGTATTGGACTATAAATGAAACACATTTTCGGTATCCATTCTTCAGTTGAGGGGCAACTGGGTTGTTTACAGCTTCTGGCTATGACAAATAAGGTTGCTGTAATATAAACATAGTGGAGCCTGTGTCCTTGTTGAATGGTAGAGCATCTTTCAGATATATTTCCAGGAGTGGTATAGGTGTGTCTTCAGGTAGAACTATTCCCAGTTTTCTGAGGAACTGCTAGACTGACTTCCAGAATGGTTGTACCAGCTTGCAATTCCACCAGCAGTGGAGGAATGTTCCTCTTGCTACACATCCTTGCCATGTACTGCTGCTTGGGTTTTTAATCTCAGCCATCCTGACTGGTATAAGTGGAATCTCAAGGTCATTTTGATTTGCATTTCCCTTATAATTAGGGTGTTGAGAATTCTCTCTTTAGCTCTGTACCCCATTTTAATTGGGTTATTTGGTTTTGTGGAGTCTAAATTCTTGAGTTCTTTGTGTATTTTGAATATTAGCCTTCTATCAGATGTATGGTTAAGGAAGGTCTTTTCCCAATTTGTAGGTTGCCTTACAGAAGGTTTTCAGTTTCATGGGGTCCCATTTATTAATTGTTAATCCTAGAGCCCCCAATACTGGTATTTTGTTTAGGAAAGTTTCCCCTGTGCCAGTGTATTTGAGGCTCTTTCTCACTTTCTCTTCTATTGTATTCAGTGTGTCTGGTTTTATGTTGAGGTCCTTGATCCACTTGGACTTGAGCTTTGTACAAGGAGATAAATATGGGTTTGTATTTTTCTTCTCTGTATTTCTATTCTTGTATGTGTTTGGTGCATGTGTGCATACATATATTTTCAAAGGTGTGTTCTCAATATTATTGCCAGTCTCTCTTGCACTGTATTCTTTGAGGCCAGTTCTCTCAATCAAACTCAGAGTTCATTTATGTGGGTGGTACTGTAGCCCGCTTCATCATGAATTCTTTCTTTACGTTTCAAATCTGGTCCTTCTGTGGTCTATCAAGCATGTTAACTACTGAAGGTCTTCCTGCCCTTAAAAAATAAATCTATGAATGTCATCAACTACCTCGTTTAAAAAGTATTTTAGATATAGTTATTTTATATATGTAAGTGGTCTGCCTGCATGGATGCCTCTGCACCATGTGCATGTGTGGTACCTGAAAAATCAGAAGAGGCTGTTGATTCTCCTGGAATGGTGGTGAAGATGGTTGTAGCTGACAAGTGGTTGCTGGAACTCAACCCTAGGTTCTCTTTAAGAGCAACGCGCCCCCTTTTTTTAATTCTTTTTTTTATTCGATATATTTTTTATTTACAGTTCAAATGATTTCCCCTTTTCTGGTCCCCCACTCCCCGAAAGTCATATAAGCCCCCTTCCCTCCCCCTGTTCTCCCACCCACCCCTTCCCAATTCCCTGTTCTGGTTTTGCCTTACCCTGAGTCTTTCCAGAACCAGGGGCCACTCCTCCATTCTTCTTGTACCTCATTTGATGTGTGGATTATGTTTTGGGTATTCCAGTTTTCCAGGCTAATATCCACTTATTAGTGAGTGCATACCATGATTGATCTTTTGAGACTGTGTTACCTCACTTAGGATGATGTTCTCCAGCTCCATCCATTTGCCTAAGAATTTCATGAAGCAACATGCTCTTAATGACTGAAGTCTCTCTAGGCCCAAACAACCTCAGTTTCGAAGTAGATATGTGACTGCAAGTTAGCTTATTTGTTCACAATACCTTTTTACAGTCTTAAATGAATGATGAAAGCCATTGTTTCATGTTTAATCAATATGTAATATACATTGCAATGTATATCTTAGCCATTTGTACCATCTTTGTAAGATCACTTTGTTTAGTTATATGACCCAAGTTTCATTGGGTTATTTGTTTTGTTGCTACTTACATTTCTTGGTTCCTTGTATATTATAAATATGAATTTTCTCTATGATTACCAGAATATTATATCATGAACTGACAACAACTTGGCTAGTTACCTGCCCAAGACCTGAAGAATCCAAGCATGAAAATGGGTCAGTAGGGCTTATGAAGACCAACCCATTGCTGAGGAACTGTTGACAATTAATATAAGGTTAGAGGTTAGAGAGAAGAATGTCAGTTCTCTTCATGGAATTTAACCCTGATTGTCTGAGCATGTACCAATAAATATTTGCATGCCTTTGCACCTAAAGGCAGCATGAAATAGAAATAGTGGATTTAAAGGAAAACACATGACACTAGGAGGGATGTGTGATATTTGTTTGTCTGAAACCCATTTACAGGTATGTACATTTCTCAAACAATAAATGAAACTATAATTAAAGCCCACACCAACACGTCAACAAAGCCCATCTTTCAATATGCTTTTATTTTAATTATATCACTTTGGGGGACCATCTTTAACTCTTAGTCTATTCTTTCTTGCTTTTACCTGCAATATTTATTATCAGTGTTAAGAGACTGGAAGAAAACTTGTCAAATGTAGGGAAATTGTATGCAACTGGTCTGGATGGAGATTGTAATAGGAGAGCACATCTGAAAGGAGTTAGAAGTATATAGAGATGTATAGGACATGCAATCCATGTTCATGAGTAGCACTGTTTCCCTCAAGAAAGTGTCCTTAGAAGCTGCTGAGAGCTGCATATGGCAAAGTGGGAAATGAAATCTTGATTAAAAAACAGCTTCAGATGAACCGCTTCAGTAGGGAATGTGTCCATCTGTGATTTAAAGTTAAGATCTGAAGATATATGGATAGGATAATGATTTATAATTTTTCACTATGTTCATTATAAGTATGGAGCAATACTCTAAAAAAATTATCTTCATGTCAGAATAAACTTATTTAGCAGCTAAGTACATGGATGCTGACTATGTCAAAAAGTTTGTGAATTCCTGAAAAGTTCATCCTATAAAGAAGAGAACAGGTTCCAAATTCAAGTACAGGTCTAAGACTGATATTTACTTTATAGGAAGAAAGGCCTGTAGGATGAAAATAGTCATCAATAGGTTTGGTGACATGAAATAAGAATAAAAAGTAGTTCCCTCTCTCTCTCTCTCTCTCTCTCTCTCTCTCTCTCTCTCTCTCTCTCTCTCTCTCTCTCTCCCTACACCCTCTCTTGCTCTCTCTTTATGACCTTTATTATTTCAACATAGTGACATATTACATGACTAGCAACAGGCAAACAGAGCTTATAAACTTTGCTTTAAAAAATAAGAGAAGCAATTTCAGAATAATTGCATTTATGTTTAAAAAGAGTAAGCCACACGTTGCCTACGGCATGGCTGTGATCTCAGTTGCATGTCTCTGGAGTGTAACAGCAGCGTGGTTGTCATCTCACAGTGTGTAGTGTTGAATTGTAGAGTTATGACCGGAAGGAAAATAGTAATCCTGACTTGAATTAACTTTCCTGAATAGTACTAAACCACACAATTCCCTCAAGGCATTTGGTTTACATTTTACCTACCTCAAACAAAATAACATACTAAGTATTGTTCAATATTTTTCTTAAAGCTTTTAATATCAAATGCCCTTCAGTCTGAGAAAGAAGGTTCATACATTTTCAGTACAATACATTTTAGTCATCTTAAATAATTGCCATTTCATTTTGCTCACTAAACTGTCATGAAATCCTTAAATTAACCTACATCTTCTTTGTCTGACCCACTACAATAACAAAAGGTCCAACTTACTCTTTACTCACTCTGGTGCATTCCCACACATTGGATCCCTCTGCTACTGTGCAATGCCGTTGCACTCCACTTTGTAGCCTGCATCATCACTATGAACATGCAAAGTTCCGAGTATTCAAAACTTTCACATGTCTTGAAAAAACTAGTTTCATGCACATATGTTCTAAATTGGGCTCTGTGCTCAATAACCGATCATGAGTTGAAACCATTGTGAAGTAAATAATGGTATTACAAAATGTGAATTGAAGCCAAGTGAGGACGGCTTGAGGATGAGTGTTACTAAAATGTTGGTGGGGAGATTATCAGTGTCTTAGATAGCATCTACTAAGCTTCCTAATGAAATCCATTATGTGGTAGAATTGAATCACTAAATTTAAATTGTACTTTTAAAAGCCTAAAGTCACTCATTGATGAGAAGAGATTACCTTAAATGTGCTCAGAAATCTATGTTAACATATAGCTAAGCAAAACATCTGATACAAAGCCTGTTTCATGCACGATATATGTGTGGTAAGTAGGAACAGCAGTTAAATTCTCCTCTCCCCTCCAGAGTGAGAAAACTATCACATATCACTGTCCTGAGAAAATGCCCAAATTAAATAGTGAAAATATATCTTCTATTGAATTCACATTACTTTTGCACCACTGAACAGTCTAAAATATCAAAGGTGAGCTGTTATAGTTCAGAGTCATCTGTAATTAATAAAGACGAGAGGATGTTATGAACTGTGATTTCTTCCCTCTGTGAAGTTTTACTCTTACTATTTTTTCAAGAGATTTTTGGATTGATTCTCTTGTTTCATCCATTTTCCATATATGTTCTGTCTCTCACTTGTCTTTTCAGAGAGTGTCTCCTTATAAGCATTGCTAAATTCTTGTCCAATTGGAGAACTTTCCTATTTGAAATAAATAGTAGTGGGAACTCCCCTGCTACTCTGTGTCTGTGCGTGTGTGTAAGAGTTTGACCTGTGGAAGTAGATTTTCTCTTACTATCATGTGATTTTCATTGATCAATCTAAGATTATCAGGTTTGGTGGAAAGAAAAAGCTTGAATCCACAGATTCATCTCATTGTGCCTGGCAGGAGCCTCTTTTCATAGTTTTAGGTGGTTTAGGTGGCATACCTTCAGTCCAATAACTTACCATATCATTCTTCCTATCATAGTCATATGTTTGACTATTGATGCAATAAATTCTCCTAGAGGCAAAGGCACTTTGATAATATTTATATTTCATTGTCAAGTTCAATAGTCAAGCCATTATTCTTCCTCATTGAATTTTTTTTAACTTAGACATTAAAGGAATATTTTACGTGCATTTATTTTTTTCCTGCATCCATACTTTGCATGGTAGGGAGTTAGCTGCACTGTCATATATATTATCATATAAAGTTTCTGTGTTAAAAGTTATTCATTAGAATCAGGAGTTGGGATAGTGAGACGGCATCAGTAGGCTTGGATGAAGATAACTGACACCGGCAGGTTTCACTCTGCCCTTTAGTTACACTCCCATAGCATTTGTGCATGCAATGCTTACACAATTGTCTCCCCAAAAAATATAATGAATATTTTTAAAATAAAGTTTTCTTACATGAATTACATATGTCAGATGTGTGGACTGTCACTTTATGCCTTTGAAATAGAATAGTTTAAATTGAGAATGGTTGTGCTAAAAGGATAAAAGAAGAAAAATTGGATAACAGCTACGTATGATATTGGCAGCTACAGCAATCCCATTATGAGTAAAATAATATTTAAATCTTCTAATCATTTAACTACTAAAATGACCTAATACTATCAAAAAACTCCTATCTCTTAAATCCTTTCACATTTGGTATGAATTTGTAAGAGCATTAGACTTTCACTATGACCATAATTAGATGAACTAAAAAAAAGTACCTCATCATATTTTGCCAATTCCTGATTATTCAGACTGAAGGCAGAAAGCCTCAGCATGAATTACTAAAACCTGAGGTCATTCATAGCAGAAGAAAATTACTCTGGGCTGATTATGTCTATCCCATTAAAGTTTAAGTACATTTTTGAGCTTCAGCAAAACCACCGTCTATACTTTAATATTCTTCAGCATATATATTCCTATTTTCACATATGTATATTGAAATCTATATTCAATATTCAATATGTAAGACAATAGAAAATTAGATAAAATATATTAGCTTCATATGAATAAAGTCAATTATTTAAAGTACCAGTATAGGTTTCCTAAAATTGAGCCTGTGAGAGCAATCGGCACATTAACATTGGGGTTTATTAGCCATTAGAAATAAAAGAGAACATAAACTACTATAGATTTCTTGAAGTAGAATATCCACATCATGAGACTTTCCTTAATGACAAAGCTTTAGAAAAAGTTAAAACAACTAACAACAAACACTTTCCGCTTGTTTGTAGATGTGTGTACATATGATGTAGTAGCAATCTTCAGTCTGTCTCACCAACTCCCCTGTATATTCCTCGTAATTACTGGCACTTGTCATGAAGAAACAGTGGAATAATTTCCCTGAAGTCAAAACTGAGTAACAAGAAAGGCTTTCCATTTTCATAATTATTACAGATTTTGT
Source organism: Apodemus sylvaticus (assembly GCF_947179515.1). Lineage (NCBI taxonomy): Eukaryota > Metazoa > Chordata > Mammalia > Rodentia > Muridae > Apodemus > Apodemus sylvaticus. The sequence goes on from NC_067482.1 coordinate 25,985,822, forward strand.
AGTGTATAGGCATTCATTATATTAGAAAACATAAATCCTGAGTAATAAGCAACATAAAACACAACTGAAATAGTGCCAAAATTTGATATTTTTGAAATTTCCATATAGCATAGAAAATATTGCAAATGATTATGCATTATAACAGAACTTGAGAAACTTTTAGTATATATTTACTACTTATGTTTTCAATCATTTTGTGTATTGGTATAGTGTGTGTGTGGGGGGGTTGTATATATGTGTGGACTCAATTTTTTGTTTGTATACAATGAAGAGGCCCAAGGTTGAAGTAAGCTGTATTTCTTATTTACTTTGTGGTTTATATTTAAAGAAAGGCTCCTTGCTGGACTTCTGTTCATGGATTCCAGGGTTCATGTTTTGGTTAGTCTAGCGAGCGACCCGGCTTGCCCTGTTTATTGCCTTTCTCCACTGGAAATCACTGGGATTACTTTCAAGGCATGAAGCCTACCAAGTATTTTAATGTTTGCTAGGGACCACAATCTCCATATTTGTAGGAGAAATAATTTATCTGCTGATCTATCTCTCTATGTCTTGATTTACAAATTTTATAATAAAAGGTTGTAAACTCTCATATACCGTGCAGTCTAAAATTATATATAATACTTGTATTTTAAATATAATTTCAGTAGTAAAGAGTAAATTTTATACTTACTAGACTCTTCCCTTTGAATTGTAGACACACCTAAGTATGTTTCTGTTATGAAATTGTTTTACATGCTCCAGTTCCTACAAGCCATTAAACCATGGACATTCCATACATGTTAACTTGAGTTCCTGATTATCTGAATGGTCTGATAAGAGTCATCAGGAAGCTCATGGAAAATTCGTGAAATTGATGCAAAGACTGTCTTCTCTTTAACTTGTGTATATTCTAGTCAAAATAATACATTATTCACACGAGCACTACCTCTGTTCCCAGGAAAAGCTTAGTTTCTCATTTCTCTTGACAGTGTGCAGACCTGGGTTCTTCAAAGCTTCTCCTCACAGCCAGACCTGCAGCAAATGTCCACCTCACAGTTACACCCATGAGGAAGCTTCCACCTCTTGTGTCTGTGAAAAGGATTATTTCAGGAGGGATTCTGATCCGCCCACAATGGCATGCACAAGTAAGGAACCCTGTGGCTATTGGGTGATGCAACCTTTCACCAGTTTGAAGAAACAGCATGATGGAGCCTGTTGTGTTTTCTTAATATTTTTCTCTAAAACAGGCATGCTTGCCCTTCACAGTACAGTTGTTCCCCCCAAATTTCAAATTCCTTTAGTAAGCATTAAATAATAAACATCCTTTTACTGCTGACAGTTAGAGCATCCATTCCTCTGACTTCAACTTCCAACATCCAAGGCGCTATTAAACAGTGACTCTTTTATTTTTGTTTATTGCTTATGTGACTAAGCTGTAGGGCGATCCAGAAGGTCATTTGCCAAAACACAGAGGCAGTCTGGAGAGCATGATCATGAGGTGGTAAATTAGATTAGGACAACAAGTAAACCCAGCTTTCAACTTAGATGTTCATGTATCTGCAATGTATCTTTCTTAGGAAGAAATGTTAACCGTTATCAAAGCTCTACTTGTTATCAAACAATCAGTGGAGATAGATAGTAAACTTTATTTTCATTATTTCTAGTGAATGAATATGCATCCAGCCAAGCTTTATAATTTTCATATTTTAATATATTTTTGGGAACCTACTGTGGCTATTTACACATTTGCTTGCTTGGTGACTCTACTTTTAGATAGTTTTTCTAACATAGTGTCTGTAATAAATGAAATAAAGGAAAAGAGAAGAAAAGTGAATATATCTTCTTTACAGTGTGTTTTCCTCGTGGCATCTCTTGACTTGCTTTTCAGTTCCCAGTTAACTGTATACACTCAGTGATGTTCATAATACTATAAATGGTATCTTTGATATGTAGTCAGAACCAGTACAAATAATGTTATATAAAGTAAGCACAAATTTCAGTGGCTGAATTGCATGCAAAACTGAAATATATCACTCTTTGTGATTCAAAACTACTGATTTTGTTAACCAAATACCTTTTCAGTAAGTTACAGTGGAAAAAGACAGCTTTTGTGTTATAGTGGAATTCAACAGTGTTTAACATGTAAACAGTTAGAATTTTCAAACAGCAAGAAATTGGTGGGCCAGAAATGAGTGACACACAAAAATATGGCACCGAATCCGAAGCATCTTGTAAATGATTAGAATGTTGTGTGTTTAACAGCCACAATTTCCATCTTTTAACATAAATGTACATTTATGTTCATTTATTTTGGGACTCAGGAGGAGGCTGTGATTTGGTGGTAAGAACTGCTTAGCACTTCTTTGGAACTAAAGCCCACAGACTTCAGATTTTCTCAGCCATCAGCTCTGTGAGATTCTACTACTGTGTTCACAGGAATAATAGTTAATGCTCATTTCTCACAAAATACCACTCTGAGTGTGAATGTCTGTCTTCAGTTTGATTCAGAGCACCACAACTGCTAATTATCCTCTTATGGCTTGACTAATTAATATTCAGAAGAACATCTTGAACTTTTTTCTGCCATTGGCATTTTTTACATGTATTTATGATTTTGATTCCTTTTAATATATAAACTCTGTTTCCAGAGTTTTATAAAACGTTAGGATGAAATCAAACAAAAAGAAAGCAAAGACTCTCATGAAGATACTTAAGCCAGGAATTCTTCTCATGGCTAAACATTGGTCCACACATCATAGCTCTTGTTGGGACCATGCATATTTTAGATGTACACTTATTCAGATGCTCTCAGTTTAGTTCTGCTTAATACTGTCACTTGTGTTGATTTTCTTGTTAACTTGTGACCTAAAGTTGTGGACATATTGTCGCCAGAGTTCAAAGTAAAAAGCCAAGCAAACTTTTATTGATTTAAGGCAAAGAAAGGTGAGAAATTCAGTTCAGCTGGTAGCAATACATTGGAATCTGACACAATTCAGGAGCATTTCTTTTTTTTTTTTTCAAATGTTAAGGCCATTATTTTTTAACCTAAAGTTAAAGTACCTCCTATTAAATAATCCAACCTCTACTAAATGATGATGTATTCATATATTTAGAAATGGCTCAGAGTCAAAGTGACCACTACAATAGAGTTATAGAAGACATAATGCATGTTACGAGGACTCAGAGACATGCATCCTTGAAGAGTGGTTGGGGAAAGCCAGCAGAGACCTTAGATAAGGAATTGTTCTTCTAAATGGAATTGTAAAAATCTCATAAATGGTAGTTTTCTGTTAAAATTACTTTCAAGTATGTTTTTCAAAGATGATGTATTAATGTTGGGTTGAAATAAACATTGAGCCTTATATTTGGGTCACATGCTTGTAGGCTAATTTAGCCAGATTATTTTAAGGCATTTAATTCATTCTTATCATCTATTAAAATGCCACAGGATTCCATTTCATCACCATTTGAGAGATACTGAATAGATCTTCAACAGGCAGAGATACTCATTCTGATTCTGAGACAAAGACAAACACAAATCACACTTATTCAAGAAGATACAACCACATGACATTTAAAGCTCACAGAAATTTAAAATTTAAATATTTAAAATTTGACATTACACCAATTCATTTTAACTTCCTATTGGTATGTGAATAATTAGGTTATAAACCATTTAAAATGCTTTTGAGATTGTTTTTAGCATTTAGCTAAAACCCGTTTATGCAATCAAAATTATCTTTATAAAAATGAAATGTGCAGTAAATATTACATGATTTAAAAACTGCTATAGTATTATTGTGACATAATAAGTGTCTATAAAGGATTTTAGTTGAAAGAATTTCTTGATTTTTGGAAAGGTAGGTGACTGGAGATTAAATGTATCCTGAAAACCTGAGCACCCTTCACTCATTTTATACCATCTTTACTAGAATTTCAACATCTAGTAAACCTTTGAAATAGAACTGCAGTAAGCAAAAGCACCTAGTTTAGAAATAGTGGTCTTGGCATTCATCATAATCCCTGAGCAATGTTCACTCATGAGAAACTTCAATTCTGTTCACTATCTATACATGCTAGTGTCAAGCGCTATCCAGAAGTTGAACGAATTTTCCTATTCATGTCTAGCTCCCAGAAGGAAATATATATCCAACATGCAAATAATCAAATGTATCATATTTTTAAACATAAAAGTTTGTTCAACATTTCTGTCAATACATAAGTTTATTCCATGACTATATACATATATATTAAAGAAAACATCTGACTCTATTTAATAAGTTTATAACCCTCCCAAAGTAAATTTATTTTTATGGTGCATAAAACACCATTTTCATAAAATATATTTTTAATTTTTTTATAAATTATGACATAAAAATTAATTATAAATTTACTTTTTCTTCAGGCAAGAGATTAGTGTGGTAAAGGGCAACTAATTAATACCATCTTAAATATGTTTTTCTCACTTTACTTTGCAAACCAGGACCCCCCTCAGCTCCTCGGAATGCCATCTCAAATGTTAATGAAACTAGTGTCTTTCTGGAGTGGATTCCGCCTGCTGACACTGGTGGACGGAAAGATGTGTCATATTATATTGCATGCAAGAAGTGCAACTCCCATGCAGGTGTGTGTGAGGAGTGTGGCGGTCATGTCAGGTACCTCCCCCAGCAAATCGGCCTGAAAAATACCTCTGTCATGATGGTGGACCTACTTGCTCACACAAACTATACCTTTGAAATTGAGGCAGTGAACGGAGTTTCCAACTTGAGTCCAGGCACGCGGCAGTATGTGTCTGTAAATGTAACCACGAATCAAGCAGGTAAGTGTTGTGCCCAACCCAAATGTATATTTTAGACTTTGCTCCTCCAATTGAATCCACAGCTGAGGACTGGACCTATTCAGTTCTGTGAGAGAATGTCCCCAGCATGAACAATATCAAGACCTAAAAGGAACTATTTCTCAAAGTATATTTTTATTTTAAAGATAAGTTAAGGTTTTTTTAGTACAAACATTCATGACCCAAAGAAAAGAGAGGTATGTTTTAATAAAATATTTCATTAAATATACATTTTTGACTAAATCATTTATATATCATTTGTAAGAATCATCATATATCAAACATATTTTAATGTATTATACATAATATATAATACATAAGAAAAATACATAGTGTATGCTTTTTGCTGCAAATTTACATTTTGTTGCTTTGTTAATGTACAGAGATTTTTTTAAAAATTAATTTGTATGGCATGCTTTATCTGCTTTTTGGTTTCTTGCTTTACAGCTGTATTTTGTTTGCAAATTTTACTGGCCTTTTATTATTTTTTTTTTAATTTGTATAAGAAAACATTGGAGTCTGTGCCTGTGCTGGCAGATGACAGCAGTCACAGTAAGCATTTTAAGGGCTCACTAATGTGAACAGTCATTGGAATTTGGAAAAATAAAGATTTTAATGCTGCTGCTTCAAGCTTCTAAAATAAAATCTTGAACTTTTTAACCATACTTGATTCTAAAATGAACTACAAATTATCATCTTGTAAATAATGAGAAGTCACTGAGATGTCACTTCTCTTCAGAGAAAGTTAAGTAGTTTCCATGATACTAACATCTTTATAAGAAACTTCTTAGTGATAAGCTGTATGAGAGAAAGACTTTGTTTTTAGGGACATTACCAATGAACAAAAATATATTGTACTTGTCTTTGATTGCCTGGATTCTTCTGATTATAAGGTTATAATCAGATTATAATGATTTGAACCTTCATTATGTAAAATAGGAAAAAAAGTTATGTTTCATCCAGTAGCCAGGGTACATCTCACCTGTAATTTGTAATGTTTGCCAACTGAGAAGATATTATATTGGTTGTCAATGTATAAATTGATCTCATCTTTTAAAATCACTGCCAATTTGATTCTCAAATTTCAAATACTGTTTTGCTCAATATTTCTATTAAAGATCAAGGAGGGCTCAATTCCATATAAAAGGTTAATGTCAAAAAACTCTTAAGAAGTTTTCTTAGGTTCTTTAGGTTCAACTAACATGACTGAATCTTCATAAAGTTCCAACATTATAGGAAGTGAATTTTAGAGTTAGATTTGATGATAATATTTTTAAGGATCTAGTTTAATGAAGAATTTTATTTTTAAATAAAAGTAATTTTAGTAATTTTAACTTAAATTTTAAATTTCTCAATGGGTTGTTTTCCAAAATGTTTACTTTTTGTGATTAATTTTGTGGTTTCAAAATTTACTAACCTCAACAGATGTTCTGATATCTTCTGATTGATATAATTTTTGCATGTGTTAAAACATGAATAAATTTGGCAAAAAATATAGGTGGAAAATTGATTATTCACTCAATAAGAGAATTTTGCATTAATCTAGGAACAAAAACTGATTAGCTAGAATTGTCTATAAAACATGAATAAATGACTAATGCATGAATATTTATACAAAACTAAAAGCATTATACAAAACACGATTGTTTGAAAATGTGTTTAAATATAAATGATACTTTTCACACTTAAGCTAATAAAATACAGTTTTAAAAAAATTAAGTAGTAGAAAAATCATAAATAAATAATTGTATGAAATAATTCTAGTAATTTTGTTATGATAGTCTTGATTAATAAAATTAACTCGTGGGAAAGATAAGTAGAAAAGTGAGGGAAGGAAGCTGTAGAACAGGGGCAATGAGTTTAGGTGTTGGGAAGGAAACTGGTAAGAGAATAGGGACTGCATATGTTATATATAATACCATAATTTCCACTCATCCAAAGTGGAAAGAGAATAAAGAATGGATATGAATTCAGTTACAATAGGCATGCAAGCACTTAGAAAAGAAACCAAAATAATAGTTTTTCATGTCCTTGTCTAGCTCTATAGATCTTAGTCATCTAATTATAACCTTTTTGAAATTTAACAGTATTTATCAAGTACATATTTAGATTTGCTTATCCCATTGACATTTTTTTAGTCCTATACTTTTAAGAAATCTGGAACTGGAACATATATATATATATATATATATATATATATATATATATATATATATATATATATATATATATATTTCAACAGGTATTTAAAAGCACATCTTATAAAATAAAAGCATTTTACTGAAATAAGTTAACTTGAAAGTTTGTCTACTTACAAAATACTGTATAAGTATGAGAGCCTTTAACACATATTTAATTATGTGGTTTGAAATAATTTTTCAATGGCCATATTTAAACCGATTTAAAACTTCTACTATATGCACATATATGTATTTTATATCAAACAATAACCTACTTCTAGATAATGTCTCAAATTATTATTCATTTTATTAAGATTCTCCATAATAATGGAAATTATAGTATGAATATGTATGTAAAGGGAAAGAACATTTTATCAACATGACTTACAGACTGTGGTCCAGCTAATCCAACAATGGATTTCTTTGAGTGGAAGGTCCTAGCATACAGTAGTTGTAACTTCATGAGGTAAGAATCTTGAAGGAGTAGGTTCTAATGGTAGTGAAGAACTGGATTTGCTAAGAAGCAGGCATAGAGTCAAAGCTTCCTTCTTCCATGTCCTTATGTAGGCTACCAGCAGAAGGAATGTCTAGATTGGAGTCATGCCTTCCACCTCAGTAGATCGGGATAGAAGGTGTGGCTTCCTACCTCAAAGATCCATACTAGACATAGTTTTTTCCCTTCAAATTATGCAAAATCCCTCACAGGTTTTCCCACCCTATTTTGGAGTTTTAGTTAATTCTAGATGTAGCAATGTTGACAACCAAGAACAGCCATTACACTAGCTAACATTCAGAAGCACAGAATTTTAAGTTACAAAGGAGACAACATTCAGGAGAAGACCTCTTATCTCAGATGGATCCCTCAACACTCCAATTTCTTCATACAATCAGCATTGTGTCTAAAATAGTTGGTTTCTATAATGTGGAGAGCTGTATTTGCTGCCTCTGCTTTAAACAATTTATGACACACATGTTGAACCTGTACGGGTTAATCATAATTCTGTAGTTAATACTTCTTCCACCCTCTCTTTCTCAAGTAAATTTAGAAATAGCTAAAGATGTATAATTAAATCAAGAAATAGATACATGATTATATCAAAGAGTCTTCCTTCAAATTAAAATGCTTTTCCATTTAGGTAAAGGGCTGTGAAGTAGAAATATGTATTCCAATATGAAAAGTGTTGAGAAGTCCTGATAGAATAGATCATTGAATTTGTACTGCTCAGATTTTTATTTTATTAGTGGTACAGATCATAACATTATTCTAGTCCAGGCATGCCTATTTTCTGTATATTTTACAACTCAGCTTTTACTGCTTATTATTGGATTCATAATTTTCTTCCCCTGATGAAATATTATAGATTCCATTTGCCTTTCCTATCTTGAGCCCTAAAGTAATCAGGAAGTGGTTTCAGTATAACTTCATATTACATGACCTCTAGTATAGATATCAGAAATTATTAAGGTTTAAAAAAGTTTTTACTATGCTTACATATTTTCTTTGATCTTATAAATAAAATGTCTTTTTCATTCTATCTGAAGATATAATCAGTGTAAGTTGTATGGGTCTTAAACAAATTCCATTTTAACATTTGTGAATCATTGAATTTCTTTCAATGTGAGTTAACTATTTGTGAGTCATTGAATTTCTTTTCCAATGATAAATTAAGGAATTCTCAGTGGATCAGGTTTCATTCCAGATTTGTTAAATAAACTGACTGATATTTCTTTGCTGTGCCAGCTTCAAAAAGTAGTGTTAATCTACAATCCCACATGTTGAACAGAAATATTTCCTGTTTCTTTAAAATCAGGATGCATAAAATTTACTCTCATGCTTATATCTCCCATGAGTTTAAAAATTGAATTAGAGAAAAATGGAAAAGTCATATCACAGAAATATTTATGCCTATAACAAACATCAGTAGTTATGTTATTGCTGTGTTCATATAGAAAAACAGTAATGTTCTATTTTCCCACAGGTTCTAGTTTCAGGTTCTTAGACAAGCAGTGTCTGGCATAAGTTCCATCTCAGAGAGTAGGTCTTAATACAATTGGGTAGTAATTGGTTAGGCATACATTAGTTTCATTATATTCTCATATTAATTAGGAAGGTTACCACTGTAGATATCAGGGTTTGTAGCTTGCGTTCTCCTCAGGCAGTGTATGGAGTACCTTCTAGTACTATGAAGAATAGTCAGTAAGGATGACAGATCTAGCTACGTACCAGCCTTGCTTCTCCATGTTCTATTATCCATGTAAGCATTGCTTTCAGGAATAGGTCCTTGTCAACAGTTTGTGGAGAATAATCAATAGTATTGACAATACCTTACGTTGTTTGGGCATTTCCATGGGACTCATTTGGCTAAAAATTCAATTAGAAGTAGCCCATTCCTGGTACTGCCGATTTTATTTATTGGTGAAATAACAAATTGGGGATTTCCACTCTCCCTGGTATTTGGTGATTCTAAATCTTGTTTTTTCTCATATATGTATATATTTCAAGATGATTCTACTGTAACATTAATCATTTTGTACTTACAGACACTAAAAGCAATGATTATTCATTTTTTATAAATATTATTAATTTTAAACATGCATTAATAGCAGGTAATGCTTTGGGGAGATAGGAAGTCATTTTCTTTAGTGATACTATCATTGTCAAATAACCTATGTGCATAGTACGTGGTGGAGGTAAGGATGAATGAGTACAAGAATATGTAATGTTGAATTTGTCCAGAAGATCTTATAAATATGTATGAAATTGACAAAAAAAAGCTCAATAAAATATACAAACAATAAAATCAATATAAAAAGTTTCAACAGTAACTAATATTGATGATTTTACTATGATAAAAATATTCTTTAGCTCTGTGTTACTTATTTACAAACATGTATGTTGTATTAGGGTTCTTTAGAGTCACAGAACTTATGGGTAGTCTATATAGTAAAGGAATTAGTTGATGACTTACAGTCTGTAGTCCAATGCCCCAACAATGGCCAGCAGTAGCTGTGAATGGAAGTTTAATGGAGATCTAGCAGATGCTCAGTCCCACAAGGCAAACAGGTGAAGGAGAAAGAGCAAATCTTCCTTCTTCCAATGTCCTTATGTAGGTCTCCAACAAAAGGTATGGATCAGATTAAAGGTACGTGCTGCCATGCCTGGATCTTGGACTTGCTTTGTCCCAGTTGACTTTGTGACTCAGAGATCTCCCTGTCTTAATCTTCTGGGATTCATAGCACTATGCCTCAAGATCTCCATGCCAAGATCCAGGTCAGAAACTTATATCTCCAAGCCTCCAGATTAAGATCACAGGTGAGCCTTCCAATTCTGGACTGTAGTTCATTCTAGATATAGTCAAGTTGACAACGAGGAATAGCAGCTACATGTGCTAATAGTTGTCATATGTATATTGTATATTTTAATCATACAATTGTATTCTTTGTCAATTTAATACATGTGCATAGAGCATAGTTTTCCCTTGTTTTCTATGCTCCTTTATCTCCTCCCTATCCAGATCAACCCCAATCTTATCACTGCCATTCCATTTCTTCTTTAAGTGACCCTTTTAGTTTAATCAAGGTCCTCTGAGTATTGGATTGCCACAATCAATTGGAAAATGGTGAGGGGATCAGGAATTACACTGCTGAAGCACATGAACTCCCATTGCTCCTGAATCTGTCAGAGGAAAATAGTCCAGCTTGAGGAGTGGAGTCCTGGGAACCCTACTTTGGTACATGCCTGACTTGATGAAACTGTTCTTACGCAAACTCAGGAAAGGGATGTAAAGCTGCTTTGAGTTTGTAATTTTAAATATATTTTATCTAGACATTGGTATCTCATAGTATCTACCCCTCTCTTCCAGCTCCTTTATTCTTCCACACCAATTTCACAATGTTTCCAGTACCTTAGACGGGATGCTACACTTCATGGCTTAGATAGAAATGAACACTTACCTTTTATTTACTCTTTACACTTTATGTGGCTTTGAGCCTCCCTTTCACTCTTATTCTCTGAAAACAGAGACTTTTTGATTATGGATGAAAGTAGCATTTGTCTGTGCGGCAAAACATACATATGTAGGAGGCATTTTTGGTGCTCTACCAATTTTGCTAGACACTACTATCCAGTACTCACTTAAGACCTATAATCTTCCTTGGAATGGATTTTTACCTGTTTTACAGCAGTGGGTATTTCTTTTCTTCACTGTGGCATCTCAAATACAATAATAACGCACATAGTACGGCAGTAATGCTACAATGTTCAACTGGGTACATTTTGCTATTAGGTTGTGTAATGGGGTGTTTTCCACCCTCTCTCCTGTTACCAGAAATAACGACTCAGACTCAAATATATTTGCAACTATCTAGCCCATTTAGCTTGGTTTGTTCTCTGACTAGATTATAACTTAACGTCCCATTTATTCTAACCTAAGATCTGCCACGTAGCTGGCTGTCTTCCTTCATGTCTCAGGGCAAACCCCTCATGCCTAGCTCAGTCCCAGAATTATTTTTGCCTACCAGCTGTTCCACCCTTTATCCTTTCTCCCCTTTTCTATTGGCCATGGATTATTTTTATTGATAGCCAATGTATCCATATTATCATCAAGATATTTGCTCTAGGATTCCTCCTTTTAATCCAATACAATTCTCCTTTTCTTATAATAATAGCCTACACACAACAATAAAAATATGAAATAATTGTGAAAATTATTTGGTAAGATTTACATTCATAATGTCCAGTCTATACATATTTGGCAAAATTGGAGAAAGTATTGTGTTTTCTAACCTGTCTTGGTGTTTAATGGTCTGTATCTAAATTATTTTCTATCATAACATGCATAATCAACCTATAGACATCTTTATTGTCCTAAAACATTTTCTTATATCCTAAACAAGTTACGCTTAATTGTATGATTATAACTATCTAGTGTTTAAGCCCATCTGAGATGTGAGAAAAATTGATATTACCTGAATATGTATAAAGTAGAGGCAAGAGTTTCTGCGAGTATAGACAGTCTGGATGGTTACCCAAAATTGCGCGTGTGTCATTGGAGCATCATCTTCAGCCTTCTAGCCCAACATACCTGAAAGATGATTTTGTGAAGCAGGAATTATGAAGCATTGCTTCTCTTGCCTTGGCAAATCTCAGCAGCCAGTTTCCCTGTGTCCATGTTTGTCAATTTTGAGCACCGTGTTGTCTGCAGCTGAATCCAGGACTGTCTTGCTCAGGGTCTACCTTGCTATGTTTGATGTTCTTTACAGCAGAAGGGAGTCTGGACAGGAGCAGAAATCTCTGTCAAAAAAGGTTTAAATTAATAAACCTTGTTAAAATGCCATATTCTGTAGGTCTCTGATATTTTTGAAGACCGTCTATTTAATATCCGAGTTGGAAAATATTGCTTCTTACTAGACTAGTATTTAACCACACTAGTATTTAACATGGTCATAAGCTTGATTAACTATCAAATTGCATTTCTTAATTATCCTAAATAGTTTGTATTATCAGCTTTCAAAAGGACAAGAAATTAACACTGCATTTGAAGAATTGTATGTAGTAACAGTACCTTAAATAAGAATTGAAAGCACAGTATATGTAGTATGTTTTCGCAAACTATAACCACAATTTTGCATCAATATACAAAGATCTATACCAACATAACTAGATATTATCTTAATTTTGTATCAATATACAAAGACCTATACAAATGTAACCAAATGTAACTTTAATTTTATATCAATATACAAGGATCTAAACCAATGTAAGATTTTTTGCTTATTAACGCTCTTCTGTTTAAAAGTAGATTCAACAATCTACCCTTTACACCTATTCTTCTTGTATTATTTCTATGTCCCCCACCTTTTTTTTAAAAAAATCTCATTCTCTTCTTACTTAACACTAAGTAGGAATAAAAAAGAAAGAGAAAATAAATTACTAAATATATCCTCTCTTGTTTGTTTCCTCCTTGACAAAGATTACTACAATTTGTAACCACTCCCCTTAAATGAAGACAAACACCCATCCACCCCACCTTTATGATTAAAGCCCATCCATCCCACCTTTGAGAATTGATGGTATAATTTTGTATAATTGCTTCTGACTGATTTGGAGGCACATTTTTGGGCCAAAGAAAAGTAGGATATGGTCATGTCTTAATAAAGCAAGCTATAACAAAGTTGTCAGATCTCTACATAGTATGAAAGTACATGGTTTAATTCAAGTCCTAACTGGAACAATCTGTAATGTTGGACAAGCTAGATAGCCCCTTTGAAATTGTTCCAGATGAAGATTCTTGAGGAAATAGCTATCAAGGCAGTCAGTAGGTGAATAGGTGTCTCATAGAGGCAGAGGAGTGGGGGTGGGGGAGAGGGAGATGGGTTGTGGAGGAGTAACCAAGAAGGGGGATATCATTGAAAATGTAAACATAATAAATAAAGTAACATAAAATAAAAAATTTCAAAAGAAAAGGCAGCCATCATGTATAATAAATGTACAAAATGCTATTAAATTCAAGGCAAAAGCCCATTGAAATTATATCTAAATATATATCAATAGTATGATGTATCAATATATGTATAGATTTTAGTTCTCCAAACTGTACAAAATGAAAGGTATAATCTGTTTTGTGACATTGTTCTAAGGTAGCATAAATAAGAACAATCTGGATTCTTAATTTATATTTCTATGGATTGCCATTCTAATTCTTGATAAGCATATGCGTTTCTCTATTCTGGAGCTATTCTCTCTGATATTTTTCTAGGTTTCAGATTGGACTCCTCAAAACGTTCCTTATTCTGATTGAAAAATCCTCTGTTTTATTACCTCTAATCTAACATCTACTTTCTCAGTCTCTAACTTTCTCCAAATTTGCTTTATTCTGATCTCTGCTAAAGAGAATATATAAATCTGCAATCATTGCTCATAGAAATAACCATTCGTATGCTGACAAGCAAAACCAAAACAAATGGAATCCAAATGCATTGTGTGGTTGTGTTTCTCTTCATTTGTAACACAGGAAATATATTTCCTTTTAATCTTAAGTTCTTTCCTTCTTTAAGAGACTTTCTACCTATGACTTCTACATTTAGTTTCTTTCACTCTGTGGTGGCTCTCACCACTCACTGCTCTGTGGCTGGTGACAGACAAGTCTCATGTCAAGCATCGCATCTCAGTGAAGTTGTATGAGCCTCCCCACCCCCGCCCCGCAGCAGGATGCACCCCCCCTTTGGTTTGCACTTTTTATTGGAATTTTATTTATTTACATTTCAAATGCTATACCCTTTCCCAGTTCCTCCCCTGGAAACTCCCTATCCCATCCTCCCTCTACCTCCTTCTATGAGGGTGTTCCCCCACCCACCCACCGACCCACAAGCCTCCCTACCCCCCAGCATTTACTTACACTTGGGCATCTGGTCATCCCAGGACCAAGGATGTAGTCCTGTAGGATGCCTCCATGCAACTTTACCTCACCATTTGCCAGAGTGCTGCCCCCTGCTGTTAGCTTCTGGGATAGCAGGGCCTACATGAGCCACTGCAATTTCAGCTCCCATCTCAAGTATCCCGACCTGCTTTGCACGTGTTTTTGCAGGCTAGAGCACATACCTGGGAGAAGAGGCTGTGAACTGAAGCTCCATCCTATTCTCTCTGAAAGTCTCTTATCTAGTTAGCACGTTGATGCCTGACATTTCTGTCCACCTTCCATGTCCCAAACTTTGGGCTAAGGCCTAAATACAGTGCCCTAATCTTGGATTATGTGTTTTGAAACAATGGATGCCACTTGTACGTGGGTGTTATTCTACACATGCCGCTTTCCCCAGAAATAAAAACTCTGAGACTCAAATGTATTAGAAATATCTGGACCATATAACTAGTTACCCAGCTAGTTCATAACATAATATCCCGCTTATTCTAACCTAAATTCTGCCATGTGGCTGGTTACCTTTGCTCAATTCAAATTCATGTTTGCATAAAGAATGTTGACATCATTTCTCTCTTAGTTGCTTACATCAGCCAAGGGCGAACTGGGTTTTTCTGAAAGGGAGGCTGGAATTAAGGTGGGGAGTGGTAGGCGGCAAGAGAAGAATGAAGCCAGGACAAAAGTTTTGATCAAGACTTCAAGTTTAATTTCCAGTTCGGCGTTTGTGTAGGTAAAGACTCATCCTTAGTTTCAGCTGAGTTCTTGTTTCAAAACAAGCGCAGCAGACAGTTTTGTTTCTGAGGAATGTGGTAAATGGGAGACTTCCACATGGTCCAAAGACTCCACCTCAGGTGGGCTAGGCAACTGTAGCAAACAAGGTCTGATTAGTCCACTCAAGGTTGGGGGAAAGGTACAACATAGAATGATGGCCAGCAGAATAGACTACTCCATTTCAATTCCAGCTTGATTTCTGTATATGGCATAAATAAGGTGGCTGGTGTCTTTAGTAATAGAGTCTGGTGGATAAACAAGAAGGATGGTGAAGATCTGCATTTGGGGGTTGGGCTTCCGGAGCCTCTCTAGCCAATACCACAGAAAATATACCTAAAAAAACAATTGGATTTTGGAATTCTTGCAAAAAATAAACGAACCAAACAAAACAATGAAACTGAGAGGTTACATTTGTAATTTTTGCCTTTTTCTTTACCCTGTACCCAGTAGTTTTATTCTCATTGAAATAATATGTACATTGAAGGATTAATATTCTCATCATTGTCTGTTTAAAACCTCAAATTACTGGCAATTCTATTTAGGATTTCTGTATATTATCCATTTTATGCCTTTCAATGATATTTTTATTTCAGTCATATGAAATGCGCTAGTATCTCAGTTTTTATCCTGTTGATGGCAGAAGAAAATAATATTTTATGATCTAGGATGGCAATAAAAACTAAATGAATTAATCTCTATAAAATAGTTATTAATTTGCATGAATTATAGTGGATACAAAGCAATGTAAAGGTGTAAGTATTTATGAACTAAATCAACAATATTTTGCAATATGCTTGATCTAAACCCACTACCATAAATATCACCTACATTTGAAATACTTGAAACAATATTCTAAAACAATGAATATTTCTATAATTTTTTTCTGGCTTGCTTTATTGTGATTTAGCAGGTGGTGTTGGATTTTTTTGGAAAACTTCAAAATTGATTTTTATTTATTAAGCTAAAATTTTGCTATAGACTAGCCTCATTTCTAAGCAGGCACTACCAAGCCCTACATTTCTTATCTGTGTTCCCTCACCATCTTTCAATATCGAAGACAATTGTCTCCAGGAAGTTTCATCATCTGTAAACTCATTCTAGAGCCAAGATGTTTATCTACATTTTTCTCATTAGCCGCTAGCAGCATCTTAATGGTATTTTATTGTTACTGTGATATTTAGAAAAACAGAAACAGAACTAAAAGATATGAAATCATTTCTCCAAGGTCAGAAATTTACTTAAGAACTAGGAATCTAAATCCCGGAATTCTTACTCCATGATCATTATGCTCAGAATCCTACATGTGGCTGTATAGGTGTGGATGTGGTTCTTTCTACCAGGATTTTTTTTTTATATATTTGTACTCTAGATAACACAGATCTCTTTAGACTGCTCCTTCCGCCTAAAACTTCTCTGCGCTTTACATGGATAAAGTTTCATGAGCGTCACTTTGAAAAATAAAAAGCTGCTACAACATTTTGCTACCTAGTCAATATTCCTAGATTATAAAGAGAGAGAGAGAGAAGCAACTAGGACATCTCCAGCATTTCTCTGGGTTCAGAAGACTTATTAAAGATTTCATAGGTTCTACATTGTTAAAATAAGAAGCATAATTCCAGGTATGAGTTGTGACAGTGAAATTAATATTTTCTATTGACTTTCTTTTTGTTTCTTTTGTTTTGTTGGAATTAAACCCTGGTGAAAATTGAAAATGTATTACATTTAAGCATTCATAACTTGAACGCTAACAATATATATATATATATATATATATATGTATGTATGTATGTATGTATCATGCATCTCTGTGTCTCTGTTTCTCTGTCTCTCTGTCTATCTCTGTGTATGCTGTGCATGTAATATTTTAGATAATGTCTTAGAATTCTTTGAATAACTCTGTACTTAATAATTTATATGATTCTCTCCATCCATCACTGCATCTTGCTTTTCTTCCTTTCTCTCATTAAGGATGTTCTTTCATTAAGCATGCCTAATTGATATTTCATATGCTTACTTAACAGAAATGTGACCTAAGATATATGAGGTCTAACCAATTTCTTAAAATATTCTTTAAATATAATTTTGGCAAGATATTTGAGGGCAGCTCTACAGAAGTGTTTAGAAAAGTTATTGATATGCTATTATTATACATCCTTTTACTCAATTGTCTACTGCTACAACAAAATACCTAAGAAAAATAATTTATGTGTGATAAAGATAATTTTGCCTTACCATGTTACAAGTCTTATCCTATGCCTGGATGGACAGAGATGGGACCACTGTTGGCATCCCATGTGGAGAAAAGAGTATAGCTTTCTCATCACCCAGGGAATAGAGAGGATATGGAAGAGAGCCCATGGCCCACAATGCTCTCCTAGGCATGGCCCTAATTATGAAAGGATTTCCTAGTAGACCTCACTTCTTTTAAGTTCTACCATTTCCTGATAGTATCAGAAGACAGCCCAACCTAGTAATACACGTTTTTTTGACAGTATAGGTTTACTGCCTATACTTCATGGTATTTTATCATTATTGGATTTGATTATTGCACGTCGTTCTTTGCGAAAGTGCGTGTGTATAAGACTCAATCAGTCTTACCTTACTGGACCCCCTGAGTGGACCACTCAGAGACGGAAAATTGATGCAAAATGCATGAGGACATTTTTATTAAAAAACTAGCATGCTAGGGCCTCTCTGCATAGGAAGAGAGAACGACCCCTATACAGTTTTCAGGGCAGCCGCCATTAGACACAATGTGATTGGCAGAACAAAGTTACCTTTAAATTATTTGGTTGTTAGGTGATGAGGTAGGTGGCCAAGGGTCAGTCCTCAGGAATTTGTCCCCCTCCCCTTTGAGGTCTGAGGAATGTAACATAGCCTCTGACCTTTTTAAAGTTCCTGAGTTAACTCTTTCATCATCTTTATGGACTCCACTCCTTGATTTTCTGATTCAACTTATACAAAAAAGGGAGTAAAAATCTGCCTAGTCCAGTCATAGTCAGAGTTATATACAAAAAAATGTAAGGATATATACAAACAAATAGACACAGACAAATTAGTATGCTAATCCTTTTTAAATTAACATCTGAGCAGTGTCATCTGCTAAATAATTACTGGGTACAAGCTTCAAATTGGGTTTTATGTGAATTCTGGCTGATAACTTACTGTCATTCCAAATGAATTTGGTATTTTCTCTACAAGTCATCAAAGTCTAAGTAAGTTCAGAGTCAGAGAGTCCAGACTATTAAAATATTCAATCATTCATCTCATTGACATACACTCTATGAACATATTTGCATAAAGATGCATATTTTATACTTGAAATTGGAAAGTGTAGAAAATCTGTTTATAACTTCAGTTTGAAATATCACTGCCTTTTGTCACTGGTTTACAAGAGTATATTAGTTAGCGTACTCATGGTATTCCAATACCATGCAAAATGTTTAGTGTGCTATGTACATGTAGTATTACAGTGATCTCATACTTATAAAATCATGGTTGCATCAAGCATATGAAGGCGTCCTTTGTGAGTTTCTAAATGATGTTTCTTCAAAATAAAAAATACATTTTTTTTTGTTAACTATACTTTAAATGTTTTACTTTGGTATTTCTTCTGAATTGGTCATTATGCAGTCAAATATCAACTATTTATTAAGCCCATTCTGCCTTTATTCTGCACTACTGAGTATACTGTTTTGCATATTCTTCTGAACACTCTGTAAAATAGTAAAGTAGTCAAGGGCATATTCAAACTTTAGAGGATTTTAATTTCCTGTGGAAGAATGGAAAAAGAAAGCCTAACAAAAATTAGACATTGGGCACCTGGGAGAACGCATCAGCTGTTGACAGTATGTGTCGCTCTTACAAAGCACTCAGCTTCAGTTGACAGCATAGATGCAGAGGCTCCCATTCACGGGTAACTCCAGGTCCCGTGGATGCAATGTTCTTTTCTGACCTCTTATGGCAACAGGAATGCACATACTGCTCAGATACATCACGGCAAGAAATGACGCATGCAAAATTAAAATTAAGTCTAAAATTAAATGTCAGGTAGTGAAGTCCATACTGATTATATCAAGTCTGTAATCATTTAGGGACAGGATCAACTAACTTGTTGATTCCATGTTTCTCCTCTGTTACAGATATGATTCTGTAGTATTTACACAGAATTAGTTTAGTCATGATATGCAGCTTTTTAACAAGAAGTAAGGCAATGCCTTTGGAGTCCCCTATATTGAGAGAGACAGACAAAGGGAGAGGGGGAGGAAGAGGGGAATGGGGAAAGAGAGAGAAGAAGAGGGAGAGAGACATAGACAGACACCGAGAGAGACAGAGACAGAGAAAGAGCACACTTTTAACTGTTTTAGCAGTTTTGTTGTTTTCTCTACAAATAGTTGTTCCTTGTTTTGAGATATCTCTATTTTTGATGGCCTCTGTGTTAAATGATATGCTAATTTTAAAAAGTTATAAAAGATATATCATGAAAGTAGTAGGTTAATGGAACATTTTTCAATTACTTTGATATCATAGATTTTATTACTGTCCATCTCTGTGAAATATTGTCTTAATACATTATAAGTAGCTTCTCTGCTTTTAAGTTTGATTTAAAAATACCAACAATTTTACAAGAGCAAGTGATTTATGTCTTTAATACAAACACTTTGGGATCAGTGACAAATGGTAGGGCCAATGAATGTGAGTTCAAGGCCACCCTAGCCTATTAGAGAGAATCAGTCTTAAAAGAAAAAAAAAATCACCTCATAAGCTGTTTTATTTTTATTTTCCAGACATGAAATGATTTATATTAAACACAATATTCTTTCAGTACTAGCTAGATTTTTTCACTACCTTTTCCTTGTCAGTAGGTAGGAAAGTATTAAATCTTGATACCTAGTATGCTTATACATGTGATCCATACTGTAATGTGATTATTAAATCACAATTCAAACAATGACTTCATTTAGACTTGTGGAATCAGTTAGCTACAAACACAGGATTATTACTGCTCTGTGTTTTCTCTATCTTAGTTATATATCATAGTGAATGTTATGAAACCAAAGATTAATGTCAGTTCTTTTTTACTGAACATATTCTTTAGTTACATTTTAAATGTTATTCCCTTTCCTGGTTTCCCCCACTCCCAGAAAACCCCTATCCCATCATTCCCTCTCCATGCTTCTAAGAGGATTGTCCTCCACACAAAGTACTCCCACCTACCCTGCCTCCATTTCCCTAAGCTGGGCCATCTATTGATCCTTCATAGGTCCAAGGACCTCTCCTCCCATTGATGCTTGAGAAGGCATCTGATACAAGTGCATCTGAAGCCATGTGTACCCCTTGGTTGATGGCTTAGTTCCTGGGAACTCTGGAGGGTCTGGTTGGTTGACAGTGTTGTTCTTCCTATGGGGATGCAAACCCCTTCAGCTCCTTCAGTTCTTTCTATAACTGAAAGGACCTGTACTCAGTCCAATGGTTGGCTGCAAGTATGCACCTCTGTATATGTAAGGCAAATATTTTGCAGGGGCTCTCAGGAGACAGCCATATCAGGCTCTTTTTGGCAATCATTTCTTGGCTTCCACAATAGTGTTGGGGTTTGGCGACTGTTTACAGGATGAATCCCCACAAAGGAAAGTCTCTGGATGGCCTTTCCTTCAATCTCTGTTCTACATTTTATCTCCATAATTGCTCCTGTGAATATTTTATTCCCTTTCTCAGAAAAACTGAAGCACCTACACTTTGGTCTCCCTTCTTCTTGAACTTCATGTAGTCTGCGGAATCATATATTGTTTATTCTGAGCTTCTGGGCTAATATCTACATATCAGTGAATGCATACCATGTATGGTCTTTTGTGATTGGATTACCTCACTCAGGATAATATTTTCTAGTTCCATCCATTTGCCTAAGAATTTCATGAATTCATTGTTTTTAATAGCTGAGTAGTACTCCCTTGTGTAACTATACCACATTTTCTGTATCCATTCCTCTGATAAAGCACATCTGGGTTCTTTCCAGCTTCCGGCTGTTATAAAAAGGCTGCTGTAGACATAGTGGTGCATGTGTCCTTATTACATGTTGCAGCATCTTCTGGGTATATGTACAGGAGTGGAATGGCTGAGTCCTCAGGTAGTACTATGTCTAATTTTCTAAGGAACCACCAACCTGATTTCCAGAGTGGTTCTACCATCTTACAATCCTTCCAGCAATGGAGGAGTGTTCCTCTTTCTCCACATTCTCACCAGCATCTGTTATCACCTGGGTTTTTGATTTTTTGTTTTGATTTGCATTTCTCTGATAACTAAGGATGGTGAAATTTTCTTTAGGTGCTTCATTCGAGTTTAGGTTAGTCATTCGAGTTTCCTCAGTTGAGAATTATTTGTTTAGCTCTGTACCCCATTTTTTTATTCGATATATTTTTTATTTACATTTCAAATGATTTCCCCTTTTCTAGCCCCCCACTCCCCGAAAGTCCTATAAGCCCCCTTCTCTACGCCTGTCCTCCCACCCACCCCTTCCCACTTCCCCGTTCTGGTTTTGCCAAATACTGCTTCACTGAGTCTTTCCAGAACAAGGGGCCACTCCTCCTTTCTTCTTGTACCTCATTTGATGTGTGGATTATATTTTGGGTATTCCAATTTTCTAGGTTAATATCCACTTATTAGTGAGTGCATACCATGTTTCACCTTTTGAGTCTGGGTTACCTCACTTAGTATGATGTTCTCTAGCTCCATCCATTTGCCTAAGAATTTCATGAATTCATTGTTTCTAATGGCTGAATAGTACTCCATTGTGTAGATATACCACATTTTTTGCATCCACTCTTCTGTTGAGGGATACCTGGGTTCTTTCCAGCATCTGGCAATTATAACTAGGGCTGCTATGAAAATAGTAGGGCATGCATCCTTATTACATGGTGGGGAATCCTCTGGGTATATGCCCAGGAGGGTTATTTGATTCTCTGGAATCTAACTTCTTGAGTTCTTTGTATAGATTAGATATTATCCCTCTATCGGATATAGGATTGGTAAAGATCTTTTCCCAATGTGTTGGTTGCCATTTTGTCCTATTGACAGTGTCCTTTGCTTTACAGAAGCTTTGCAATTTTATGAGGTCCCATTTGTCAATTCTTGTTCTTAAAGCATAAGCCTTTGGTGTTCTGTTCAGGAAAATTTCCCCTGGGCCCACGTGTTCAAGACTCTCCCCCACTTTCTCCTCTATAAGTTTCAGTGTATCTGGTTTTATGTGGAGGTCCTTGATCCACTTGTACTTGAGCTTTGTATAAGGAGATAAGAATTTACATTTTTCTACATGCTGACTGCCAGTTGATCGAGCACCATTTGTTAAAAATGCAACCTTTTTCCCACTGGATGTTTTTAGCTTCTTTGTCGAATATCAGGTGACCATAAATGTGTGGGTTCATTTCTGGGTCTTCAGTTCTATAACATTGATGTTTCTGTCTGTCTCTGTACCAATACCATACAGTTTTTATCACTATTGTTTTATAGCAGAGCTTGAGGTCAGGGATGGTGATTAGCCTAGAAGTTCTTTTTTTGTTGAGAATAGTTTTCTATATTCTGAGTCTTTTGTTATTCCAAATGAATTTGCAGATTGCTCTTTCTAGTTCTATGAAGAATTGATTTGGAATTTTGATGTGGATTGCATTGAGTCTAATTTCAGTTCTTAAATTCTTCTTTTTTCCTACTAAAATGATTGTGACACTTGAAGATAAATATGCTCTCAGTCGTGTGCCTTTAGTTTTATTTTTTTCCCATCAATGTTTCATCTAGGTTAAAGTGCTTGTGTTTACAGGTTTCCATTAACTACTTTAGATGTTAACATAATTCATTTATGTGTCAGAATGAATGCTTCAAAAGATTAAACTGGTAGGACTTTAAAATACTATTGGCAGAAGATTAATGTTAAAGAATTGTTTGACTATCTTGTTTTCAACCGTACAAACACAAATGATACTTATGAAAATTTAACAAAACTAAATTAATATTTCATGACATGATATCGAAATTGATTCTATTCTGATAGAAACAAAACTGTGTGACTTAAATCTTTTTTGTTTGTTGAGGACTAGAAATGAAGTACTTTCTACCTTAAAACTGTGAGATCACAGGTGTAACATAAGTTAAAAGAATCTTTTCAATTAGCCTTATTTTCTGTTGTGTTTTATAAGGTTCTGCCATTATTTCTAATCTAATGAGAACAAATAAACACTATGTCCCATTGCACTGCCTTAAAATAAAGAGGCAAAATGCCATATCCTTTTTCATGAACTCATTAGTGGAAGAAAAAACCACCCTACTATATTTAGCAAGTACTTCATCGGTGTGCAGCAACTTCTACATGATGGTCTTGGGCTCAAAATAATGCACACATTCATAATGACTAACCATGCACACTTTAAATGTAAATGCTATATATCTTGTCAGAAATTTGCATCCATTTGTAAACAGAATATGGGTTTGAAGCAATCTGCTCCTTGTTGATTTCCTTGTTTTGGTTTTACAAAGTGAGTGGTATTTTTCATATCTAATCACAATTTACCTTAAAATTCTTGATTATGTATATTGTTTGGAATCACTTTACACATGATGCTAACAATACTGGTGATTAAACCAAAAATAATAAATCACTATGTGTGAAGCACTGATGTTTCTGGGGATATCATGAGTAAACTTTAACAAGTTTTCTTAACTCTTTTATGTAAAGTTATACATAGATACAGAATCTGTCTGCCACAGCTCAATCTGGCTCTCTTTCCAAGCAGCTCCTCCAGAGCTCTTATGTGATCCTGACATCAAAGCTGACGTTTGTTCTCAGAGACTAAATACATGTCAACATTTCCTGATTCAATTTAATTTTAATTCTCTAACATGGAAGTTTGGGTTCCTTTCTCCCTTACTAATCCCCCAAATTTACCTTTTAGATTACTGTACTTTATTTTAATCATAGCTGCCAAAGAGACTCCAGAATACACCTCAGGACATTACTTCCATGTTCAGTGGTGTCCACAGCTCTGATTCTTAACGACATATCATGTAGGACCTGAATGTTAATCTCATAATGGCTTTAGCTTCTAGTTACTGAGCTTTGAGATTCACAAGTCAATCACTTGATTACTATTTGTCTTGCTTAAGTGGTTGTTCCTGTGTCAGGATATTCATTCTAGGATTTATATCTGCTTAGGCCTGGTTTCCCTACAAATATCTATATATCTATATATCTCACTGGCTTTGGATCATGGTAACATCTTGCTCAAGTGTGTTTTTAAACTTGTTTCCTAAATATCTTGCGTATGTACCTGTCTATACTTACATGTGTACACCTTTCCTTCATTTTCAACTACATATGCTCTTTTTGTTGCATGTTATTATTATACATGCTGAAAATTGAAACACATCCACCCTTGTCCTATCACTCTCAGTCCCTGTAAGATTAGTTTTTATTTGGTTGTTACCCCCCAGAAAATTAGCAGCATTTCCTAAAGAAAGTCATGTTCAATTATAGGATCTGAGAAGGAAGCTTAAGTAGATTTTTTTCCTTGTATTCATGGGCTTTATAGTTCACCCTTAAATGAATATGTTACCATTTTATGTCGTCTCTCTCACTGTGATATAAGTGATACAAGTTCACTTGGAAGATGATATTTTTGTTAACAAAGACCTAGTCCTCAATAGTTAATAAAGGTATTATCTAATAGTGTGTTACTTGATTTTAGTCATGATTGTTTTAAAGTGCTGAACCAGACAGTTGCGGGAGGATGGATTGATTTGGGTTCAAGGTTTCAGAAGACAGTCTACATCATTGTTAGGAAGGAATGGTGAATCCACTTGTCAATTGGAGTGGGTTTTCTGCTGTCTTCACATGGTGCCTATTCTAGGGAGCAGAGATAAGATAGAGGGAAGCGAGTTTGGTCTCTTGCTCTCCAAGGCTACTGCCATTTGTGTATCTTTGCCAACAAGGCCATTCCCATTAGGGTTCCAAAACAGCCCAAATTGATACAGCTGGGGACCAAATGTTCAGACACATGAGACTGCAGGGACATTTCACATCAAAGCCATAATAAGTAGATAATTGGTGATGCATTAAAATTTTAGTAATTACAAATTCATGAAAAAGACAGGATATAATCTAATTTTGAAATTCTAAAATGGTATTAGCTCATTATTTGAAAACTTATATCCTTTAATGATATTAATTCTCCCAAACCTTTAACTCATCTAAATGAAACTTTGGTTTCTAGGTATAATTTTCCCAATTTTCTGTATATTTCCTTTTGCTTGAGACATCTATATTTTTAGTGATCTTGTTTAATTTCTTTTTAAATCTATAAAATGTATTTCATCCTGTGTACTTTTATCAACCTCACTATTAAATTAATTCTTGGGTTATTACATAAAAATCAATTTTAGGTAGGACTATCAAAGCTTCTATCTTTTTGCTTTTTTTGTAAAATTATGTAAGTTATTATCTTTTTAGGTTAGGTTAATTGAGTGCCTTAAAATGAAAGGGACTGAGTATCCTTTGTGTTGTATTATCAGTACCTTGAGGCAGAATTCATATGCCTTCGTCTTTTTCTTTCTTAATTTCTTACCATGCCACTCATCTTAAATTGGTTCTGAATAAGAAAATTATGTAGAAAATTATCTGAATATTGGAAAGATGATTAGCTTTGAAATTTACTATGTAATACAAATAAAATCATCTAGTCCCATCCTTTTCTAACATCATACACACACACAAACACACACACACACACACACACAAACACACACAGAGAGAGACAGACAGACATTTCTGTATATATGTAAAATTTTATTTTACTTTATGCTTGGATGTCTTTTACATATTCTGATACTTTTGTTAACTTTTTAAACAATATTTCTTTTTAATATATTGTTTATATTTTGAAGAATTTCACACATACATACAATGGGGTTTGATCATATTGATCTCCCAACTCCTCCCACTAATTTATCACACACCCACTTCCCCACACCTAAATTACTATCTTCTTTGCTATTGCTTTGCTTTAATTTCTTTATAACTCATTGAGCCCAAATTGTGCTGCCCTTATACTCGTGATGGTAAAGCCATCTATGGGATCATACACTATGGGTCTATATGGAGCCACATCTCTAAAGAGAAGCGAACTTCCCTGGAAGTCCATCTGCTGCCACTGGTTTCTCTTTAGGGTGTGGGAACTTGTAAGCCCCTTTCTCTTCCTTTCTGAATTGACTACCGGCTTGTTCTTGTTCAGGTTTTGTGCAAACAGCCATAGCTGTTCTGAGTTCATGAATGAGGTGGTTTTGTACTATCCAAAGGCTGTGCTTCACATAGGATCTCTCCAAATTCTGCATTTTAAGATCTTCCTGCTCTTTCTTACAAGATGTTCCCTCAGATATGGTGAAGGATTTTTATATTCACATCCTATTTGTGGCTGGTTATTCTATAATCTGTTGACACTTTGACCCTATGTGAATTTCTGCTTGAACCCCACATACTGCACATAGAAACTTCTGTGACAGGATCTGAGAGCTACAGTTATCTAAGGATAAAGGCATGCAAAATTACAGAACAGTTTAAAATTGTGTTCATTTAGCAAATTAGTAATACTAGGCTCATCCCTGAGGTCTCTGTGTTCCCCAAACATAGAAAAAATTACACAAACAAATATGAATTTATTTCTATAGAGTAACAATTAGACCTAATTAAAAGCAGGTGTTTACCCTCATAAGATTGGTGACATGATTGTACTCACAGACATATCTCTTCAGGCTGGTCTTTAGCAATCTGCTAGTACTGTGAAGGTTATCCAGCAGGGAGGAAAGTATTATAATTTTATAGTCTTCATTCAGTATGTTTTGTGGTGAAAAGAATCAAATAGAATAACAAATAAATTATTTAAAGGTAAGACTGAAAAATTCAAAAATAGGAATCAAAGCTAAAATCAGGTCTAATTTGAAGTAATTTGCTAAATTTCTTGATATTTCAATTAAATGGTTTTGACTATAGCACATTTTGACTTTTTCTTTACCTATAAAATAAATTGTATCCCAATGTTCTTTATCTCATAAGAAGAGTATGTTTGTATAAAATTAGCACAGGAGAAACAGTTTCATAAATATTTATGTATGATGTACTTCATAGATAATAAGAATGGATACATTTACATCACCATGGCTAAGGCTTAAGCATTTTTAAAGTACATAGTGATATGAGGCCTGCTAGAGCAGTTAAGAAATTAGCCTTTTTTTTTTTTTGGATTTCATCTTGTTTATGTCTTTGAAAATCACATTTTATAGTTGTAAACTAATGGAAAGATTTTCTATTATTTTGAAAGATTTTTAAGGAATCAATCTATGTTTTAGAAATTTTATAGAAACACTTTCAGGACCACGTGATTGTGACATTTTCTGTAACTAAAATCCAATTTAGGAAAAGTTATTTATTTTGTATATGTCACTGATTTTACCTTATGAATGAGACTATTAAATGATCAACTGAAAGTCAGCTGAGCAGAAGCTGTCCACCTGTCCACCTGTAAAACTGCCTATGACGAATTGTGGACACACTGGAATCATATTGGATCATATATGAGCAAACATAGGTGTTAGAAGCTGCCTGATCCTCACTTGAAGAAATGTTACTGTTGCTAATGTCATGCAAGATGATACTACTGAGGACCATAAACCGACAATTGGGAAATATCATGGTATATTTACTCATAGCTGTTCAATATAATTTTATATTCTAAAAATGGCACTTACCAATTACAACTTTCTTTGGATGCCCAATAGTGTTAATTTCATGTGTGTTTGTGTAATATATATATATATGTGTGTGTGTGTGTGTGTGTGTGTGTGTGTGTGTGTATACATATATATAGTGTAATAATATTGAATATATATATAAAACCTTTATATTTGCATATATAAAGTTTAATACTAAGTGGTAGAAAAATAAATGTTGTTTCTTTTATTAAAAAATTTTTGCATATGTGTTTGCATGTGTGCTTGTATGTGTTTTTGTATGTGCTCCTGTGATTGTGTTCCTGTAGTAGAATATTTAGATATAGAAGTCAGAAATCAACATAGGTATCTTCCTTTGTCATTCTTAGCCTTAATTTCTTTCTTTCTTTTTCTTTCCTTCTTTTTTTCTCTTTCTTTTTTTAAGATTTATGTATTTGTTTTATATAAGTACACTGTATCATCTACAGACACACCAGAAGAGGGCAACAGATCTCATTATAGGTGGTTGTGAACCACTATGTGGTTGCTGAGAATTGAACTCAGGACCTCTGGAGTATCAGTCTGTTCTTTTAAGTGCTGAGCCATCTCTCCAGCCCACTTTAATTTCGTTTTGATATGGATCCCTTACAGCAACCAAAGCTGGTGGGTTCCCCTGAACAGGCTGCTCATCAAGATCCTTCCTTCCCTTCTTCCTTAGTACTATATTTACTGCTATGCATAGACCTCATGTTTTTATGTTTCTGAAAATCTAAACTCAAGTCCCATGCTTATATATCTCAGCCACATGGCCTGATCCATGGTCAATTTTTTTTTTTTTATTACCTTGATTTTTTTCATCTTTGAGTCTGGACAGAATTTTGCCTTTGGTTGACTCATAAAATGGTACAGAAAGGTTGTATAAATTTTTTGTCAAATCACCGAGCATGTAAAGATTATTCCTTCTTTTTCTTGGAGGACCTGCAGGCACTAAAAAGCCTGGTGTCCAAGAACCAGAGGGCACAAGAGAAGAATTTCATAGTACCAGTCTTCCATAGCTCCAGGCAAAATTGTGTGAGTTTAGATTCTTGCAGAATGTCATGGCTGGCCTGTTTTTTTTCTGAAGAGTGCAACCCTATCAGTAAACCCACCCTGGCCACCATAAAAGTCATACTTCCAAACTAAGAAGATTTAGTAACACAATGTTACTCTATGTCACCAGTCTAGATACTGTACCTCTGCTGTTCATTAATTAGTAGGTGACATTGTTGTTGTGCTATTAAAAAAAATCACTGTTCTGAATGTATCATTATTTTTATAATTTCATATTTTAAGGGTAAATTGCACATGGATATTTAAAATAGTGTTTTGTTAATTTTTTGATAATTTTATAAAATATGTTTTGATGATATTCATTTTCTCCACCAAGTCCTCCCATACTTACTCCAGCCTCCATACCCATGAATATTTTTGCTCTCTCTTTGTTATCTTTCTCTTCCAAGCCTATTGATGCTACTTGTGTTGGCTAACTACTCCTGGGTGTCTTGTCCACCATTGTGTGTGGTGAAAATCCCAGAGGTTACACAAGGAAAGAAAACTGACTCTTCCACCCCCAGCAGCTCTGGGTAACACTTCAAGCTCACTCACCCTCCTCCATTCCTGAACTTGGCCTGAGCTTTCACAGGCCTTGTCAATACTGACACGACTGACATCTGTAAGTTCAGAAAAGACTTTTGTTGAAGTCATCTTTCCCTGAGGCACCTTTGATGCTTTCACTGTTTCTGCCTGCATTTGCATGGAGATCTATGGGTCTTGAAGGGCGCAGTATAACATAGATATCCCATTTAGAGAGGAATGCTGTCGTTAAATGTCTTATGCTCTATACATTTGTCAATTATAATTTTCTGTATTAATTAGAACTACTGCAAGAACAAGATTCTCTGATAAGGCTTGAGATATTTTCTGAGCTAAAGATGTAGAAATATGTCTTTCTTCCTTCCTTCCTTCCTTCCTTCCTTCCTTCCTTCCTTCCTTCCTTCCTTCCTTCCTTTCTTTCTTTCTTTCTTTCTTTCTTTCTTTCTTTCTTTCTTTCTTTCTTTCTTTCTTTCTTTCTTTCTTTCTTTGAGACAGGGTTTCTCTGTGTAGCCCTGGCTATCCTGGAACTCACTCTATAGACCAGGCTGGCCTCGAACTCAGAAATCCTCCTGCCTCTGCCTTCCAAGTGCTGGGATTAAAGGCGTGCACCACCACCGTCCAGCCGAAATATGTCTTTAAAAGTCTTTAAATACGTCTTAAAAAAAATACATCCTTTCAATTTGCAACCCCACCAGCAGTGGAGGAGTGTTTCTCTTTCTCCACATCCTTGCCAACGCCTGCTGTCTCCTGAATTTTTAATCTTAGCCATTCTGACTGGTGTATAGTGAAATCTCAGGGTTGTTTTGATTTGCATTTCCCTAATGACTAATGAAGTTGAGCATTTTTTTAAGATGCTTCTCAGCCATCTGAAGTTCTTCGGGTGAAAATTGGGTTGCAAATTGAAATTGAAAATTCGGGTTGCAAATTGGTACAACCACTCTGGAAATCAGTCTGGCGGTTCCTCAGAAAACTGAGCAAATCACTTCCAGAGAATCCTGCTATACCACTCCTGGGCATATATCCAGAGTATTCCCCAGCAGGTAATAAGGATACATGCTCCACTATGTTCATAGCAGCCCTATTTATAATAGCCAGAAGCTGGAAAGAACCCAGGTATCCCTCAACGGAAGAATGGATGCAAAAATTGTGGTATATATACACAATGGAGTACTATTCAGCCATTAGAAACAATGAATTCAAATTCTTAGACAAATGGATGGAGCTGGAGAACATCATACTAAATGAGGTAACCCAGTTTCAAAAGATCAATCATGGCATGCACTCACTAATAAGTAGATATTAGCCTAGAAAATAGGAATACCCAAAACATAATCCACACATCAAATGATGTACAAGAAGAAAGGAGGTGTGGCTCCTGGTTCTGGAAAGACTCAGTGTAACAGTATAGGGCAAAACCAGAACAGGGAAGTGGGAAGGGGTGGATGGGAGAAAAGGGGGGAGGGAAAGGGCTTATGGGACTTTCCGGGAGTGGGGGGCCAGAAAAGGCGAAATCATTTGAAATGTAAATAAAAAATTTATCAAATAAAAAAAATACATCCTTCAATGCTGGCTCTATTTAGCAGAATAGAAATGGTAATGTTCCCCCAATGTCTGTGACTTATTGAGCCATACATTCTTGGCTTTGTTAACTGTGCCAGATATGAGTACCTTTTTGAGAATTGGGACTCATACAATCAGAACATGGTTGTTTATTTCCACAGCACTAATACTACCATTACCCCAGGGGCAATATCCTACCAGACAAGTCGTCATTATAGCTCACAGGGTCATGACAAAGTAAGATCGAAGATTACTGGTAGAGTGATAGAAACTTTCAGCATTATAAAAAATAAACAGTAAGGATGAAGCTTTCAAGGCAGTACCTGTTTGACATCTCCATGTTTTTGATCCAAGTAATGATTTTAATATGCAAGCCATGACAATTATAATCCCAGCACTGGGAAGAGCTGCCAGTGAAGGATCATGAATTTGAGTGCAACCTGCTAACACATGAGGGCCATGTCTCAGATAATTCACTGACTAAATGAAAAAATAAATATAGACAGCATTCTAGCAAGATGACAAATAAATTAATTAATTAAAATAATATATGACTAGCAATTAGGTAACTCAGAATTTGAAGCCATGCATTTCGCTTGAGATATATCACATTTATTACCAGACCTATACCTAATTCCAAAGAAAATTAAAAAACTAATTATTCACTATGTGAAAAAAAAAGACTTCTTCAGTAGCTTTGTTTGTGCCTAGACTTATTTACTGGTCTACCTGCCATACAGTTTGTCTCCTTCCTACCTCATGTGTCTGCATATGACCACTATAACAATCTATATGTGAGATCTTCTGTTTGATCAACTGCATAATTATTCAACATCAGCTATGTCCAGTCAGTGTCTGTACGGCTTACTTGAGCTAATTTAGTGGTATTTTCTTATTACAATTATCCTAGCTTTTTTTACTTTTGCATCTCACCCATACTGGTGTCAACATTTTAAAGACTTTTACTTTTGCATCTCACTCATACTGGTGTCAACATTTTAAAGACTGAGTAGAAGAGATGAATTGCTCATGCCTCATTTCCATGGCTTACCAT
Organism: Apodemus sylvaticus; assembly: GCF_947179515.1. Taxonomy (NCBI): domain Eukaryota; kingdom Metazoa; phylum Chordata; class Mammalia; order Rodentia; family Muridae; genus Apodemus; species Apodemus sylvaticus. The sequence continues at coordinate 26,017,991 of NC_067482.1, forward strand.
AGTGCTTTGCTTTATTGACAAAGGGTATCACTTTGTGTCTGATGTCTAAATTTTGTTTGTAGGTTTAATAAAAATTGTGGTATTACTTTAAAGCTTAGAAAGTTTAATTCATAAAATTTTTATTTCTTTGTCTTTACTATCCTGCTCTTTGGTCATATGGTTTTATGAAAGTATAGTGGGAACTCATTAGTAAACAACAAAAAAAAATTCTTTTAAAATTCACACAAACTATCCCGAAGAAGTTAGTCTTTAAAAATATCTGTTTAATGTTTAGTAAACAGGCTTATCAAAGATCTTGAAATTCCCCTTAAAGACCTATAAATTGACATTTGTAGTAATAAGTTTGCTATATTTTAATAATATAGTGACATATCTATAAACAAACACGTTCGGAAAGGACGGGTGTATTGTGTAGATAAATAGAAATGTAATGCTCACTAATGGTGTAAAATCGCTAATGGTGGAGCTGTGTGGTACTACTTCAGCTCTCCTCAGAAGTCATGCCGCCTTTAGACTTCTGGGAGACATTCTTCCTGCATCTCTCATGTTGATTATTGACTGATTATAAGCCATGTAAATATTCATGATTTTTGAGTTTATATCCAGTGTTTAGGGGTGTCTTCTCTCTTGGGAAATTCATCAGTTTTATGAAGTAGTTCATTAGGAAATGGAAAAGGAAAAAAAAATCACAAAAGTAATTCCTATCTTATAAATTAATGTTTAGTCCCCAGTCTCTCTTCTTCTGCCTCAAATATGCACATGTGAAAATGGATGCACTAACTTTTACAAGCATGTACTCACATTTACTCTCAACTATTATTTTTTTACATTTTTTAAAAGAAAACATTCATCCAGTTCAGCTACAAATCCCAAATAATTACAACTCTCTGCAAAGGGTATTATGAACAAAGGTTTCTCATTTTCAATTATCAATTTGATTATGAATATAATATACAATAATGTATTAAAATATTTGCTGATTTTGTAAATTATTTAAATATATTTTTTGTTATGTATCTATTTTTTGGATGTATACACTTAAAGTCATTGTTTATAACTTAATTTCATCATAGTTCTTTGTAAGTATGAATAATTTATCTTATGTTTTCTGGTTCTTAAATATTACATATTCATTTAAATCAAGATTAAGATGCAGACAAAAGCAAATTGTTTTAAAATATTATAGTTTTGATAAAATTGAAAGACAAATAATAACTATAAGGTTCTACATAGTCAAATACATATTTAGAAATATAAATCTAGTACAAATATTCATTTGATGTTACACAACAATAAAACTCTAGTTTAACAAATTTCTTCATTTCACATACTTAGCATTCCTAAATAAACATTTAAGGCAGAATATATATTTACAAATATATACTTTCAGAGTAAATTATGGCTGCTTATTTTAAGGTTGTCCTGTATAAATCAACTGTAAATAAAGGTCAAAGATACATTATGTTGAGATCCAAAGACAATTTTGCCTGTAGGGCATAGATTATTTTGAAACATGGCTTGATGTCTTATCAATGTAAGACATTAGCATGGTTTATATAACATTCTCCCAGACTTTTGTTTAATATACTTGCCAGTGCATGATGCAGGTTTGAGTGACTGAGTATTTTAGAATTAATACATCTATCATTTCTCCATTTATATTTAACTTACTTTGTTAAGTTTGAAATACAGTTTGTCTTAGATCTCAGTTATAAGACATTGAGTCTCTGGTATTTATTTTGTCTATATAAAGAAAGGTTAATGAAGATTCAATTTTCATTCTTCTTACCAAAGCAGAACTGAAATGTACTGTCATGCATGCCTGTTTAGAAGTTTGTTCTGTTTGTAAAATAATGTAATCTATCCATCATAAACACCATGAATTCTAGTACACTGAATTCCTTCCTGGAATTACATAAAAAATAGAAGAGTCTGTGATTTGATAATAACTTCTCTATTTAAATCAATTTGGAAGCATATTCAATGTCTGGATCCTTAACCTGATACCTTTATTAGTCATGATATCATGATATACAGCTAGTAGTTAATATTGTCAATGTAAAATTGGCAAACCAGATATACTAACAAATTTAATAATAACTATGCCAATTTGTTTTCATTTTTGTTGGTATTTTATTTATTTACATTTCAAACATTACCCTCCTTCCAAGTTCCTCCCCACAAGCCCCTATCCTCTCCTCTCTCCCCTGCCTCTATTAGGGTGCTCCCCCACTCGCTCCTACCTCAGTAGTCTAGCATTCCCCTATCCTGGGTCATCAAGCCTCCACAGGACCAAGGGGCTCTCTCCCAGTGATGAAAATGTTGTGCATTGTGAATTATATACCTATATATATATCCATACTACTTGACTCATAATCGCCTCTCACTTCAGCTCCAAGGTAACTGAAGCTTCCAAATGGATCTGGCACAGAACTAAGACAAACATACTGGGTCACCTTAAACTACACAAAACTTATGAAACTTTGTGTAAAGTTAAATGACCCCTTTCCCATCAATTTTTACTGGAGAAATAAGTGTGCCATGTCTATTTTTAGACTGTAAAGAAAGTACAAGAAGCTTATCGAAATGGCCATTTTTCCCTTCTGCAAAGCCAATTTAGTATATTTGAAAGGTTGACTTGGGTCAGCATTTCTCTCTGCCCTTTTATTGCCAGTACTGACTTTCATTACAGTCTGATGAAACAATAATATTTATAATGCATGTGATCTTTACGGCAGCAAGAAGACAGTAAATGAGCTCCTGGGGTTATACATTTTCGGGTACTGAGCAATTTAATCAGATAGAAAGGAAGAAAGTAATGACTTCATGGATATTATCTTGCTTCCTTGGCTTGAAAGGGAAATAAGATATTCACACATTAATAATCAACGTTGGGAATCTGGGTAGGTGGCACATAGATGAACTCATAGCAGTGTGTGTGTATGTTTTCCTATGGCTTCTCCATTCATGGCTCTTCTGCTTTATTCAATTAGTTTGACTAAAATAATATTTTATGCACCTTTTATTCTGATTAAAAGTTTAATTAAACATTCCTAAATCCATTAATTAATTGGCTTCCTTCAAGCTTTCCTATCATAAGTTAAACAACATATGAGATTCATTAACATATGACAATCTTGTGACACACTAATCACATTAACATTTCAACAACAATTCTAAATGAAATACACACCTTTCATTTTTATTGGTCATTGGCAAATTGGACAACATAGGGCCATTTGCATGTCACACTTAGAAATATGTGCTATTGGATTGAGGAAGTGGTTCAGTCCATAAAGGGCTTGCTGCACAAACAGGAGGAACTCAATTTAATATCAGAATCCACATAAAATAAGCCATACAGCAGGACTCACACTTGTAACCCAAGTGCAGGGAATGAAAACATGTAGATTTTGGGGGGTGGCTACCAGCTAGCTTAATCCATTCCTAGGAGAGCCAAAGCACTGGAAGGCCCAGTTGCATGAAAGCTTGAGTCATTCGGTGGTGACTTTCCTTAAGCCTAGCAATTAAGAAAGAGAGAAGACAAGTAAACCTTATGAGTTCCAGACAAGTTCACATGCGTCGAGTTCTAAACAGCAAGCCTACACAGTGATACGCTCACACACACACATATACACACAGCTAATGAACAAAATCATCAAGGTAGTCACATTGAGGGAAAGGTCATCTGAATGAACCTTGTATATGGAAAGACATATACTTGCACACATAAAAGTTACAACAATTTAAGTGATATTTTACTTTACATTATGACTCATCTCTGAGGAAGGAAAAAAACCTAAGAAGAGAATGAAGAAAGGTTCAGAAATAAACCACAGAAACTAATGCTGAGAAGAGACAAGGTGGTCAACATGTGCCTCTGGCAGAATTTCCCTTTGGTGAATCTGTAGAGGTTGCCATTGTTGTCCTCTTAAGCCATTCTTTCAAATCACTGCTAGAATTTACCTGGATTACCACCATTACTAAGTCAGTTTGCATACAAATTTCCATGCTGATTGAGCTCCTGCTTTCCTCTTGGCAACCTCTACTGGCCAGGAACTGCAAAGAATAAAATCCTTTGTCAATGGCTTTGAAACTGATCTTTATTTTAAAATTAGGAGCAAAACTTTCCTTCCTTCCTTCCTCTCTCCCTCCCTCCCTCCCTCCCTTTCTTTCCTCCCTCCCTCCTTTCATCTATCCCTCTCTCATTCCATCCCCCTCTCTTTCCTTCTCTTAAAAATAGATTATCTTTCATATAATACATCCTGACCACAGTTTTCCTTCCCTCCACTACCCTTAACTTACCTTGGATCACCTCCCTTTCATTTCCCTTTGGAAAGTAGCAGACATCCAACACACAACAGCAAAATAAAACAACAACAACAACAACAACAACAACAACAACAGCAACAGATAAAATAAGGCAAAGCAAAAACCCTCATATCAAGGCTAGACAAGGTTCTTCTAAGCTGACTTAATAAAGATATAACGGTAAATATATATGTTTAGGAGGACATGGTTAGGAATAAGGTTTTCTTCATGAAGTTTTAGTTCTTTTTAACACTTTTAATAATCATAGTAAGTCCTGGGAATATAAAAATCCCACTATTTGTGTTCAGATTATTTTTGCTTAAAAATTGATATAAGTTAAGTAATCTGTTCATAGGTAGTTGTTTGAGGTTCTTAGTGCTTTTGTTAGGAGAGCATCCCTATGGCTCCTAATGTCTAGTAGACACTAAAGAATTATCAGTGTTTGTGATGAATAATCTCAGCAACCTTAGGAAAAAAATATGGTGAACCAGGGGAAGGCCACACATCCAAGAATATATGGACAGCACACATTAGAGTTGAGGGATGAAGAAAGTGTTCGGTGACTAGGAAAGGAGGCTCGGACTTGGGAGGAGTAGGACAAAGAGGTGATTTGATCAAAACACTAGGAACAAAATGTCAAAGACTTCATAACATATACATAAAATGGAAACTTCAGCAGGAAACTTTAGTTCCTGTCTATCGGCAATATGGCACATATTTTAACTTTTGAAATAAATTTGGGTTTGGTACAACAGGAAAGATGGCTTAGAGATTATGTATTCTCATTACCCTTCTAGAGGAGGGTTTAGCACCCACATTTGATAGCTCACAGGGCTCAAGAACTCCATTCTAGGACATTTGACCCTGTCTTTTGTTCTCTATGGGCACACACACATGCCTTGCACAAGCACACAGTGACACTCACATGTGCACATAAATAACTAAAATTAAGTCTGAAGAAAGTATTTTTCATATTAAATGACTTCTAACTTTAAGAATAGGTACAGTAACATAGTCAATTACTATAAAAGCAAACACGTCCTAGATAAAATGATAACTCACGATATTTTAAAGAAATGTATTGAAACTGACTGTTCATTTAACTCATATCACTCAACACAGAATCACTAAACTAGTTAAGAACTGTCATAACTGAAAGATATGCTGCCAGCTTTGGCATTGTGTGTATGCAGCGATGGCATTACACACAAACGCTGAAAATCCATGAAACTGAAGAGAGCAACTGGCATCATTTGCCACAATCGTTCATTCTTTTATGACTCTAAAATTCTAGGCTGATATATTACTCTGCTGCCACTCAAAAGAAAATTCAAAGGGGTGAAATTTATGATTTAGGTAACAAAAGAACATGACTATTAGAGGGTGAAAGGATAAACTGGAACTAATTAGATGAAATGGGGAGGGGCATCAAGCCTCCACAGAACCAAGTGCCTCTCTTCCCACTGAGGCCAGACAAAGCAATCCTCTGCTACAAATATATAGAGGAACACGGAGCAGCCCATGTATGCTCTTTGTTTGGTGACTTAGTCCCTGGGATATCTGAGAGTCGATTCTTCCTGCACACTTTCACAGACTTCCCGCCCTCCTTGGCTGAGTTACTCCTCCTTAATTGGCAGTGAACGCTGTCACCTCAAGCATCTGACACAGCTTATTAATATTTATTCACTAACCTGGACCCCCGAGATCTCTCAGATACTAAGTCACCAACAAGGCACCATACACTAGCTGATATGAGGACCTGCAACACATATACAGCAGGGCACTGCCGGGTCTAGACTCTGTCAGAGAAGATGCACCGAACTCTCAAGAGACTGGAGGCCCCAGGGAGTGGGGACATCTGGTGGGAGGCATCGTCTTGGAGACTGGACAGGAGGTATGGGATGGGGAACAGTCAGAGGATATGCTAGAAGGCGGATAAAGTCTAACTATAAAAATATGACTAAACAATAGAAAAAATAAGAATACTTGTAGAAACTCCTGACCATGATTATAGGACACTTACTATATCCTTGCTATTACAGTTAATTTTTAAATCTTAGGTTCAGAACACTTAATTGTAGTTAAGAAAATTTCTATTATCTTAGCCTTTCATTAAATCACAGTATAGAGAATATGCTCACCTTTTGCCTTGCTTTTTGTTTACCTGTGGATTCTTTTGTTAGAGATATAGACTGCAATCCACTGGATATCCTATTTAGAGAATATGAAGGATTTATATATATATATATATATATATATATATATATATATATAATGTTTTTATGTAACACTCTTTTTGTATTTGTATGTAATTACAAAATCATTTTCAAAGTTTTCAGTTTTATGCATTCAACTTTATTTAACATATTTCTTGGTAATTTTAAAACAAAATCTTTATTCTTTTCTGAGTGTGTTTGATTGCACATATGGCTCTACACAAGGTGCATGATGACAGCAGAAGCCAAAAGAAGGTATCAGATCCCCAGGAACTGGAGTTAAAGAAGTTTATGAGAATCCATATGAGTGCTGAGAAATGAACCTAGGGCGTCTGGAAGATCACCCAGTGTTCTTAACCCAGACCCATATCTCTAGCCCCTTAAAGCAATACCTAGAACAAACTCAACTTTTTCCTTTCTTTTTAATTTTTTAAAGTTCTTTTTATTTGTTTTATGTGATCCAAATATTTTACTACTCCTTTCACATATTATGATCTTACATTGTAATATGTTTGAGGTTAACATTCTATTCTCCGTGTCTTATACTTTCTCTGTCATTTTTATGTAATACATTTTTAAGTAATACTCCTATATAATATGCACTGTAACTTTTCTTTTCTTGTTGTAATTGTGATTTTGGAGGCTTAATGCCTTCCTCCGATGGCCTAGGCATAGTCCTCGAAGCTTCTAGCCTCCAGATAATTTAATCTAGACCTGGGTGTTTTTCAGCCTCTGAGACTTGCAGCTGGATGAGCGTGCTCCTTCCTTGTTCTTTCTGAACTCTGGCTGCCTGGTTCAACTCAGCTGTTTTGGCTCAAACTCGTCTTGAGGCTGACCGATTCAACCCGGCTTCTGTCTCAACCTCTGATTTTTGCTCTACTTGGCCTCAAACTACCTCTCCCAACTTGCTTTATTCTGGCTTCTTCTCATTCTTCTGGTTATTTCTGTCTTCACTGTGTCCAGCTAGTTCTCTCTCCGACCAGTCTCTGTGAAACTCTCCTGGTAAAACTACTTCCTTTCCTTTTTCTCTGCACTGGCCCTCTTAAGTAGAGTCTCCTTCCTCTCTCTTTTCATGACAGTTAGGCTTATCCTATTCTGTCACCTCTTTCTCTGATTTTCCCTTTGTCTGCCATTCATTTAGACATCACTTCCAAAGACTGCTGCTTCCTTCTACAAACTAACTTTATCTTTGGGATGAAAGGTATGTAATGAGGTTATGTCTATATTACAGGCAGAAGAATTAAATGTGTGAGCTAAGGGTGAGCAGCATCACAACTAGAAACCGGACCGTTCTGGTAAACAACAAAATCTCAGGATTCGCAGTGGGAAGAAATAGCCTTCCACAGTAATATTTCATCTACCCAGTCAATACATTGTATTAGCAATGACCAGAAAAACGGACCGTGTTTACCTTCATATATATTTGAGTTTGAAATAATGTAGTTATCATATAATCTTTTGGTGCTCTTACAATTTTGTTCAGAATTAAGATTACTTTTGATAGAGAAAGGGGGGAAAATTTAAAGAAAAGTAGAAACCAACACCTTTTATTTCTTTTTCCATTTTTATTTCATTAACTTAAAGATAAAATTAGCATGTCCAACTGATCTGTTACATCTTGTGAAAATGGATATCTGAATACCTTTGTATTGTTCTGTGAAGTTTCATTAGACAGTTTGCCAGGGAGAATAAGGTTTCATTGTTCCTTCTCCAGATGTTAGTCAAAATAGGAAGAGCTTAGCTCTTATGCATGAATGCACTTTTAAGGTCATGCAAAGTTGTATTTAAAGAGGCAAAACACTACTCTGCTTTCAACTTAAAGACAGAAAAAGAGGAAAGTAAATAAGAATCTGTACTGATAAATTTGTTTCCAGCATTATTTTGAATTTCGTTGGGATATTACATTTTTCTCTTCAGCTAAAGAGATTAAATTATTTGAAATATTTAATAGATAAACAAATATGAAATTGAGCTTATTTTTTTAAAAAAATCAATGGATAAGCTATTCAGCCACTTAAAGTGTTTAGTACAATTAGTGCACTATTCAGTTTCACCAAATGAAGTGTTCTATGGTTAATATTCATCAGGAGAATAGAGGCTTTTAATATTTCGCTTAATCACACAATAGACTATCTTTCTATAGTCACATTGAAAGTGAAATTAGTGACTGTTTTACATAATTATTGGGTCTGCTCTCCTACTTAATGATCTTCACTGGCTCAACATGCTATATAGGTTGAAAATTGGACATTAAATGTATCACGATCTGAATTAGCATGGTTTCACTTCTAACAATAATAGTGTAATGTAGAAATAATCCAATTACCAAAAATACACATATAATAATTCATTGTTAATACCAGGAAGATGAAACATAGAAATAACTCCCCTGGAGTCCATATCATCTTTCACTCTGAAGGTAACCTTTAAATTTATAAAGTTAAATTGTGACTCCAATTGCACCCCTCACAATTTCTCCAGTAGATTCCATCCTCTTCCAGTGAGAGCATGGTGCTTATACCTGTGTCCATAGAGTTTTGCTATAAAGTCAGACATTGATAGGGGGATTTTTAAAACAGTGTAAGTTATGACTTCTCTCATTCCTGTTCTAATTTTTTTTAACATTTATTTGGGTTGATTTCTATTTCACAGTGTTAAAGCTGATAAAATTAATAGCTTAAATAATCAAAATTAGATATCTTAGAGTTTGCAATGCAACGGTTACAATGAAGACAATGACAGACGCATGTTAACTCGGTCCTTCCCTCCCAGCTTCAGGTAGTTCTTTATTTGAATCAGAATAAAACATATCTTCCAAAGTCATTTGTCCTTGTTTATCTTTATGCAAAGACACCAATTCTAGATTTGGGAACAGTTTCGTAATCTCTTAATTTGCAAGGATTTTATTTACAGAAAGATAGCATTCATAGGAACTGAGGATTAGCATATCATATTCAACTAATAATAATAATGTGTACCATCCAACTTCATAACTGCTACATGAACCTACCATTTTTGTCATACTTTATGTAAAGAAGACTTTATGTCTCCAACAAATATTTTTATCTTTTTATAAATTTGATGTGTGTGTGTGTGTGTATTTTGAAGGCATGTGTATCCATACACAGCCTACATGCAGTTCCTATGGTGCATAAAAAAGCATCAGATTTCCTGGAAGCAAAGTTACTCATGGTTGTGTATACTAGATCCCATGTGGTCACTGGGAAGTGAATGCCATCCCTTGGAGCAGCAGCCAGTTCCCTTAATCTCTAAGTCATCTCCCTAGACCCAAACGATATTTTCACTGTGGTATTGTTCATATAACTGGCTCATCTTGATCTATACTTTATTTTTAGATCAGGGTAAAAGACTGAAACTTCTTCTGTAACAAAACAAAACAACAAAACCAAACCAAACTCAACAAACCAAACCCAACAAAACAAAACAAAATAAAATACCACAACCACAACCACATCCACCACCATCACCACCACCACAACAAAACTTTCTATCAATGCTTACAAATGAACTCTACACAACTATAAATTAGTGTAAAAGTTTTTTTTTTCTGTTTCTTACTGATATTTGGTTTTATCAGATCTTCACTGTTTACAACTTAATGCATTCTATCTTGTTTAATGACAACTCCCTGTTCCTTAAAAATTGTTTTCAAGGTTTACACAGTTTGGTGCATTTAAATGTATTCCACATATTTCTTGGTAATCATTTTTTAAGTTTTTTTCTGTATATATTTTATTGCATACATGTATGTATACTATGCACCTGCCTGGTGACAATAGAGGTCAAAGAGTTGGTCAGATCCCCAGGAACAGGAGTTAGAGATGGTTGTGAGGATCCAAGTGAGGCTGAGAAATGAATCTAGATCCCTTGAGAGAGCACCCAGTGTTCTTAACCACCAGCCCCTTCAAGCAATACCTAAAACAGAGTCACCTCTTTTTCTTAACATTCATGTCATAGTAATTTTTATTAATTTTTAAAATGAGATTTATTCATTTTAATTATATGAATAAAATGTAATCAATCCAAATATTTTACTAATCCTTTTATAAGTCAGTTTACATTGTAATATGTTTGATGTTGACACTCTATTCTTCATGTCTTGTATGATAGCAGGACTTTCAGGAACCCACCAGCTATATAAGTAAAGACACAGAGGAGATGGCAAGAAGTAGAGAGGGTCAGGATATTGAACAGAGCATAATGAAGATATAAATGCCCCTTAGTTTAATTTCTCCAGTGGCATGGCCTCAGATCCTATTCAGGGAATGATGTCATTCAATAGCTTTAACACACATAATCTCTCACAGGTCTGTTCATTGAACAAACTCTTAGAACGTAGTAGATCTTTTAGACTTGATAATTAACATTAGCCACAACAGTATGTAAACACAATTGTACCATGATTTAAATTTCGTTTGACAATATTTACTTTGATATTAACATCGGTATAATTATGTGGCCCAAGTAATCAAAGAAATACTATTTAAGACACTACTGTTGATTCCAAGAGACACAGTAATTACCTGCATACATTTGTGCAATGGAGATGGCATACTTTTAATGTTAAATTGAGAGCAAATTCATATTTACTACAATAAAGTCTAACATAACCATAATGGTGGCAGAATTTCTATACTTCACTACTGGAAAAATAGAGGAGGAAATTTGTAGCCTTACTCTCAAGGTCGTATTGATCTGAATTTGCAGTGGTTGATTTGAAGCAGAGACATTTCCACCCAAATTAATACTTTTGTGAAAGTAAATTAATTACTATGTTCATTTGGATGATGGGTGTCAAGAATATAATCTGTTAAAGAGACAATTATTGAGTCGCTGCATAACTCCGTAATATGCAGAAAAATATGTTCATGTTTTAAAAGGGGACTTGATTCTTCCAAGTCCTGAATGAAAGCTGGCGAACAGAGATATTCTGCATCATGTGGCAAAGTGCAGTCTTCATAATAAAACATGAGGGATACACATTTGTCATATATTAATGCTTTGTTATTATGGCTAAAGCTGTAAAAACTAGCTAAAAATTTGTTCAGCAAGGCAGCAGCTTCAAATAGAGCTATGTTCCCTAATGGCAAATTTCCTTTAAATTTCACAATCTTGCTGTTATCTTCGCTACACAGAAAGCCATGTGGTCAATGAAATTTTCCCACAAAGCTACAATATCTGAGAGTTTGTAACTCATATTTATGTTAAACTAACTTCTATTTGTAAATAAGAACACTTTAACGTGGATTTTTAGTGACTTTAAATATTAGAATTTTGTTTTATAAAGTAATAAACTGTATAAATACATATAAAGATGCAAATCTATTGTATTTCAATAATCTTTATATAATTTCAAAGTGCAGGTTTGGTACAATATAAATTATGGGTTAAACACTAAATAAATCTAAAGCATGCATTGTAGGCACCAAAGTATGGTGAAAATAAGCAAGCGCAGAGTAATTAGAAAGTTTTCAAATATACTTTTCCTGTAAGTTATAAGGTAAATGATTATATATAAAATTGCTATATATAGCTTTTTAAGCCTGTGACTTATTTATTGCTTCCTAATTAGATTATATAGATCAGCTTCAATCAATGATTTGTGCATGGAAATCTAAGTCTAAGTACTAATGCCATATTTTAAAGAAAAATGTACATATTTCTAAGAAATAATCTAGAAAATTAAATAGGTAAATGTTTTTCAAAACAGATACAACATGCTATATAATAACCATCATAAGAGAAAACAACAATTCAATAAGAAGTGATCAACACAGAAAATGAATACATAATATTATTCAAACTTAGCAGGATGTAATTATGAATATACATATATTCATATGTGTGTGACAATAATTTTAAAAGGTCATAAATTTTATGGACTTATGGGAGTTACTGGAAGGGAAAGCTCAAATGATTCATTATATTATAATCTCAGAAATAAATACAAAATAAAATTAAAAGAGAATAAACTTTGCCTATTGCTACTTTGGTGAACTAAAATGACATTCAATATTACCACTGTTGTGAGAATGACAAAAATATTTAAAAAGAAGAAACACTTTCAATAGGTATAATAAAACTTCTCCCATTGACGTGCTAACTGTGAGAGCAAAGCCAATCATTTCCCTTGTCTAAACTTAAGTTTTCTCATTTGTAAATAAAGTAAGACTATATATACATACATGTACACATGTACATAAAACAGTCAGCTTTATATAAATCGTCAAATGAGTCCCATGTCCGAGAGAGGTTGGGAGTAAATGAGCTTTGATATGCTCTTTTCTACTTAAACTTTATGACAATTAAATATATGTTTAACTTCAGTAGTAATATTTTGCTTTGTATCAATGTGTGTCTAATGAGTATAGATTGTACAAGTATGGCATCTGCAACCATTTTAGCCACTTAAAGCACAATGTTTTATAGAACTTAGCTAGTGAGTAACAGAATTTGACTTAAGTTCACCTATGTCCTAATCTGTAAGTAAAACTCTTTTCTTATAATAAATAGCTTCATCATTTAATTACAACATTAGCTAAATTAATGTTTCTATATGAAGTATTACCAGTTAATCCTTTCATGTAAGAGCCATAACTCCATTCCCAACAGATGCTCACTTGTAGATTTTCTTCGTTTGTTTTGCTGAATTGTGTTTTTACTAAACATTTCCACATAATAACAGACTGTAGGATATACAGTCTGCAGGAGTTTGAAAACAAAGAAGCAAAACTGCATAAAAGCCACTCAGGTACCTAGTTAGTCCTCCTCTTCCCAGATACACAAACCAACAGAAACATGGAAACAACAAACCTGGAAACAGCAGAAACATGTAAAAGATGGATATATCATACTTGTCTCTTACTACGAAATCTACCCTCTTGTAGATTTCCAGATCTGGGTCCCAACAGTGTCTCCTTTGCCCTGTGGCTTCCTATAGAGTTCACCAAAGGAATCAATAAAGTGGAAAACAGAACAGGTAGGGGGAAAATTGGTCTTCCTCTTTGCTGCTGTTGCAGACATTTCTTCCCAAATAGTTTCTCTGTGCTAGCACAGCAGTAACTCATTCAACCTCCATCTTCTTATTCTTCCAAAGAAACAGCTTCACTGTTTGCCTTCAGAGACCCTCCACAGGCCCCTGAAATAATACCTGCAACCAGATGTTTTGGTTGGGATGTCATTCCGTTCTTCCTTATCCTTGATCTATAAATGATAACTGTTCATTACAGTTATTTTTGTTGCAAAAACAGTAATATGTCCTGATAGTGTAATTTGATATTGAAACATCAAGTTTAAACAACCTATTGGTAAATCTTGAATAATTTCTGGTCAATATATATGTAAACCATTTACATTTTAGAAAAAGTTATCAATTTTAATATAATTCAGATTTAAACCTGTTATGTGTGAATGGGCTTTTTAAAAGAAATGAATCACAGGCACATTTATGAAGTACATGGTTCAGTCTAGACAAGTTGTAAATAACTAGGGCAAACCCCAGGATATTACAGCAATGCCTGCTCATCCTCTGTACCCAATGTTTCTGATTTGCTCTTCTAAAAAGCAAGTCTCTGAGGTATTTGAGGTTTCCAACATTATTCTTTGAAAGGAACTGTTGAAGAATACCATTTGTTCAAACAGGAGCTTTAAAGGACTTTTGACTTGTGAAGTCCACTGTGTAAATGATCGTGATCTGGTGAACTTAGTAGAGATCTGAGACTTGACAGTTGTCATTCCCAGTGTCAAGCAGTGACTGTGTGACTACCAGCAAGTCACTTAGCCTTCTGTGCATTTCAATTTCTTCTCACATTACAGAATATTTCTGACTCATGGCAGACATCTCATACCATGTTAAACAAAACAAATTCATTAAAGATTTATTGTTCTCATAGGAGAAAAATAGAAAGGTTATACTGGACAAATGGAATATTACAGTAATTTTTCAAAATTCAAGATTTAAAAGCACAATATATGGTGCATTGATACTATGCATGTTTGAATGTCTCAATGTTTATGTAATCTTCTTGCATCTACATACCGACACTCACACTTTCACAGGTATACACATCATTGTTTTGCAAACATTTGTACAATCCATAAAACACTGAGAGAATGAATACATCTTTGAAGCCAGGCAGTATCTTATAGTCTCTCATCTATTGCAATAAAAAATACATCCTTAGAAGCAGAAACAACAAAAATCCATTTTCTCATAGTTCTGTGGCCTGAACATCCAAGACTAACTTGATTTTAGATTTTATTTCAGGCTTACAGAGAACGACTGTTGTCTGGATCCCTACTGGCTGCTTTTTGGTTTATTCATACAGACAGAGGAAAATAAATCATTCTTTGTTCCTCTGCTTCTGTAAGGTCACTAATCTCATCATGAGAGTCATACCTTAAGGATTTCACTTAATCCAACTTTCCCCCATTTGGCCTCATCACCAAACACAATTATATACACCGATGTACTTCAAAAACTTGGATTTTACAAATAATATATGGAAATGCTTATTGTTTCATTTCCTTAATAAAATATGCTAAATTTTATCAGCAAGAAAAATTGATTTCATAATTATGAGACACCTGTGCTTTCATTCTATTTTAATTGTTCTTTGCCATCATTTTTAGTATTAAGGTATTAAAGTGTCTTGAAAGAAATAATAGTGTAACTTGAGTTATTGGAATATCAATGCAAGGCTTCGGAGCTTGCCCAGATATGCAAACATGAGAACCTTGGTTTGCGTGACAAGTATCTTTGCATAAAAGCTTGATTTAGTGGAGTCCATCTGTAACCAGAGTGGCAGAAAGAGATGAATTCCTAGAGCTTGCTGGATGGGTTCAGTTAAAAATAAAGAAAAAACAAACAGCAACAAAAACCCACTCATTAAGAAAAAAATCAACAAACTTAACCAAGCAAACATAAAACATGCAAAGAGCAATTAACAAACATCAGTTCTTCATTCATGGCACTTTATACATGTGGTGTGTGTGTGACTATACCCACATGAACCCTCCCTATGCATCACAGAAATAATGTATATTTAAATTGATGAGAATTTTCTATAACATAGTACACTTATTTCTTAGAGTTTTTTTTGTGATCAATACATTTTAAAACAGGTGTTTCATATTCTCAGGACAATTGGTTGACAGATAACACAGGAGCTGTCTCCAGAAGGCTCAGCCACCCCAGTTTATACTATGCTCAAGATGCAACAAACAAGCACCACCACCATTTCCCCTCAGTTTCCTTCCCCAGCTATCATAGCAGCAAACCGAGAGGATGATGGGTCATAGGAAAGGTCCTTTGTGACTAAGGTTTCCCTTACACAATTCACTACACTTTCCTCTTTCCAGACTTTGCAGAACACTACTCACTCTACTCAAGTTTCCAGAGACTTCCCTATTTTTGCTATGCCCATTCCATATGATAATGACATCAAATATGTTTAAAGGATATCAATACACATAGCTAAGAGCAGGACTTAACATGAATGCTACAGACATATATGAAAAAATGCCACAAAAGTATATTTAATTAGAATGCTTATTACTTTATAATAAACATTAACTATGACATAATATAATAGAATAGAAATAAATCTGTTTTCTGATGTTTGAGGCAAATCAGAGAATATAGTAGTTTCTACAATTTTATTCTTTCTGTTTAGTTTTGAGAAAACATGCATGCACAACCAATTGTATGTGTAACTTTTTATTAATTAATTAATTTATTTCCATTTCAAATGGTTTTCCTCTTCCTGATCTCCCCTCCACACACTGCCTACTGCATACTCTCTCCTCTTTGCCTCTAAGAGGGTGCTCCTCCACCCACCCACCCACCCACTCCTGCTTCACCCCTCTAGCATTCTCTTTTTCTGGAGCAACAAGCCACCACAAGACCAAGCACCTCCACTCCACTGGCGCCCGATTCTTCTACCTTGTAGTGGAAGCCATGGGCTAGCCCATGTGTACTCTTTGATTGGTGATTTAGTCCCTGGGAGCTCTGAGGGGTCTAGTTTGTGATATTGTTGTTCTTCCCATGGGGTTGACATCCCGTTCTGCTCCTGTAGTCCTTTCCTCTAACTCCTCCATTGGGGTCCCCAGGCTCAGTCTGATGATTGACTGTGAGTATCTGTATCTGTCTTAGTCAGAGACTCTATAAGACAGCAGGATCCTGTCTGCAAGTATTTCCGGGCATCAGCAATAGTGTCCTTGTTTTTGTGTTGCCAGATGGGATGGATCTCAAGGTAGGGCATTATCTGGGTGGCCTTTCCATCCTTCTATGTCCTATTTTATTGTCCCTGCATTTCCTTTAGGAACATTTCTGGGTTAAAGATTTTGAGATAGGTAGGTGGCCCCCCTCAACTAGGGAACACATTTATTGGAGTTGGTCTCTTCAGGTTCTATCTCACCTCAGTTGTGTATTTAGGCTAATGTTATCTCATTGAGTCCTGGGAGCATATCAAATCCTGGAATCTGGGACTTTCTAGTGAATCCCCCATTTCATGTCCCAAACTGGGACATATTTCTATTCATTCTCCACCCTCTGGACTTCTCTACTGTCACTTCCCATACCTGATCCTGCTCTACCTTTTTCTTCCCCCTGCCCTCTCACCAAGGTGCTTCACTCCCTCTGCCTCCAGTGATTATTTTGTTGCCCCTTCTAAGTGGGATTGAAGCATCCACAGTGTGGGCTTTCTTCTAGTTAAGCTTCATATGGTCTGTGAGTTCGGCCATGAGTATTCTGAGCTTTTGGGCTAATGACCACTTACTAGTGAGCACATTCCATGAATGTCATTCTGGGTATGGTTTACCCCACTCAAGATGATGCTTTCTAGTTCCATCCATTTGCCTGCAAAATTTGTGAGGTTGTTGTTTTAATAGTATTCTATTGTACTTCTGACTATTATAGATAAGGCTTCTGTGAACATAATGGAACATATGTCCTTGTTAGACTTTGGAGTATAGTTTGGGTGTAGGCTCAGTAGTGGTACAGCTGGGTCCTCATGTAGAAATATTTCCAATTTTCTGAGGAAGAACCAGATTGTTTTCCAAAGTAGTTGTACCAGCTTTCAATTCCACCAGCTATGGAGGAGGGTTTCTCTTTCTCCACATCCTTGCCAACATCTGCTGTCACCTGAGTTTTTGATCTTAGCCATTCTGAATGGTGTAAGTTGGAATCTCAGGGTTGTTTTGATTTGCATTTTCCTGATGACTAAGATGTTGAACATATTTTTAGGTACTTCTCAGGCATTTGATATTGCTCAGCTGAAAATTCTTTGTTTAGCTCTGCACCCCATTTTAATTGGGTTATTTGGTTTTCTGGAGGCTAGCTAGCTTCTTGAGTTCTTTGTGTAGTTTGGATATTAGCCCTCTGTCAGATGTAGGCTTGGTAAAGATCTTTTCCTAATCTGTAGGTTACAATTTTGTCCTATTGACGGTGTCTTCTGCCTTACAGAAGATTTTCAGTTTCATAAGGTCCCCTTTGTCAATTGTTGATCTTAGAGCCTGAGCCATTGGTGTTCTCTTCAGGAAAATATCCCTATGCTAATATGTTCAAGGCTCTTTCCCACTTTCTCTTCCATTAGATTCAACATTTCTAGTCCTATATGGAGGTCCACACTTTATTTGGACTTGTTCTTTGTATAGGAGATAATAATGGTTCAATTTACATTCGTCTATAAGCAGACTGCCAGTTAGACCAGCACCATTTGTTGAAAATGCTTTATATTTTCCACTCTATGGTTTTGGTTTCTTTCTCAAAGACCAAGTGACCATAGGTGTGTATATATCCGGGTCTCCAATTCTATTCTATTGATTGTCCTGCCTGTCACTCTATCAATACAATGTGGTTTTTCTCACTAGGGATTATTAAAACAGAATATTTTTGAAAGTCATAAGTTCCATCAGTTAAAAAATGTGAAAGAACAAGATAAAACAGCCCATCTTGTTCTTCATGTGTGTTTTTGTTCTTTTATGCCCCCTCACTAATTCCAGCCCACACAACATTGATCTTTGAAATATTAATATCTGACAAGTAGTAAATATTATACTTGGTCTCTCAAGAATGTTAAAATATTTTTCTTCACATAAATGAGCATTGTGCAATCTATGTCTTATGAATTAAAGAGAAAAATATAGTATGTATTATTATACGGCACAGCATAAGTATTTAATCAAAGGAATGCTACAATGCTAAGTATCTTTTTAAAAAATATTTCATAATTTTTACATATATATTCTGACATTCATATTATCCTTATGTCTTAGTATGTATCTTAGCATGATATTTTCATCATGAGGAACATGGTCTCACACAGCTGGTGTTTGATGAATTCCAACTGAAATTTTTTTCTGCATGCCATATATATATATATATATATATATATATATATATATAGTTCTTAAAAATGTAATTTTAAAAATATTTTCAAAACTTTTTAAAACAATTTTAAATATTTAATCAGCCATATGTATGTATGTAAGAACACAATATCATACTCCACAAACTTCATTTGTTCTATTAATCTCAAATTAATTCGATCATGAATACATTAAAGCTCTTTTAAAACAGGGACTTCTCTTAATTTTTCTCATCTCCTCCTCAATTGTTATCATCGGTGTTCAATTCTTTTCAGCATTTAAATATCAGTGCCTCTTGGAGTAACAGGTTATTTCCTAATTTTTATATTGATTCTGTAGTTCCTTGGTTGAGATTCTTTTTGTATTTACCAAACATGTCTTCTAGTCAGCTATTATCTGACTACATTCTACTCCCAGGTTCGTTCATTTCCCTATGGAGTTTGTTTCTACAGTTTAATTTTTTTCTAGTCACTTTTGTGTATAGAAGTCTCAGTACTGAGCATGAAGTATATCAGGTAATTCAGTGAGAGTTTCGGAGACCAGACATATAGGGTGGAGAAAGCTGAATATCTTTGAATGCTGTGCTAGGATCTTGAAATTTATTGTTGAAAATATTTCACCTTTAGAGGCTTTGATATTGCTGAGAAGGATTGCAAGTCTCCAATGTACAATAGTATCTTAATAGAGGGGAGGAAATAATAAAGATAAATTAGTGCTGAATCACTCAGTACTCATGATCATATTAATTTATGATTAATAGAACATATAAGATTTATGGAGTATGGTATTGAGTTCACTGACTTATTAAATGTTTAAAACTGTTTTAAAATATTTTTAATTTATTTATTTAAGAATAAAAGTGTGTATGGGATGGAAAGATTTTTAATTTGAACAATTATGCATTATAACTCTCTCTCAACAAACACCAAAGATCATTTTAAATATGACAAAATAGTCAGGCTTATTTTATTTTTTTTTATTCTTTCCTTTAAAATTCTTCTGATTTTCTTTTATTTCCTATTTGATTAACTAAACATTCTTATGCCATTTATTCTGCGTGTATTGACAGAGGTGTTATTGTCATTCTCACCATGTTAGTTCTTGTACATGTGTGTGCATATGGGCATATACATATATATATATATATATATATATATATATATATATATATATATATGAATATATATGTTGCTGTTGCTTGCTATATATGAATAAGTAGCTATTTCTTAGTATATAAATAAATCTAGTTCATTTGCAGAGAAAATGTGTTTTGATATTCTTATGTTTATTTAAATTCATTATCGAATCATTTCTTTTTTTTTTATTCGATGTATTCTTTATTTACATTTCAAATGCTTTCCCATTTTCTGGGTCCCCACTCCCTGCAAGTCCCATAAGCCCTCTTCCCTCCCCCTGTTCCTCCATCAACTCCTTCCCACTTCCCTGTTCTGGTATTCCCCTATATTGTTGCATTGAGTCTTTCCAGAACCAGGGGCCACTCCTCTATTCTTTTTTGGACATCATTTAATATGTGAATTATTTCTTGGGTATTCCAAGTTTCTAGGTTATTATCCACTTATCAGTGAGTGCATACCCTGACTGATCTTTTGAGACTGGGTTACCTCACTTAGTATGATGTTCTCCAGCTCCATCCATTTGTCTACGAATTTCATGAATTCATTGTTTCTAATTGCTGAATAGTACTCCATTGTATAAATATACCACATTTTTTATATCCATTCCTCTGTTGAGGGACACCTGGGTTGTTTCCAGATTCTGGCTACTACAAATAGGGCTGCTATGAACATAGTGGAGCATGTGTCCTTATTACATGCTGGGGAATCCTCTGGGTATATGCCCAGGAGAGGTATAGCAGGGTCCTCCAGAAGTGCCATGAACAGTTTTCTGAGGAACCACCAGACTGATTTCCAAAGTGGTTCCACCATCTTACAATCCCACCAGCAGTGGAGGAGTGTTCCTCTTTCTCAACATTTTCACCTGCTCCTGAGTTTTTGATCTTAGCCATTCTGACTGGTGTGAGGTGAAATCTCAGGGTTGTTTTGTTTTACATTTCCCTAATGATTAATGATGTTGAACATTTCTTAAGGTGTTTCTCAGCCCTCTGAAGGTTTTCATGTGAAAAATCTTTATTTAGTTCAGTACTCCACTTTTTAATGGGGGTTTTTGGTTCTCTAGGTTCTACCTTCTTGAGTTCTCTGTATATATTAGATATTAGCCCTCTGTCAGATTTAGTGTTGGTGAAGATCCATTCCCAATCTGTTGGTTGAAGTTTTTTTTCCTTTTGACAGTGTCCTTTGCCTTACAGAAACTTTGTAGTTTTATGAGGCCCCATTTGTCAATTCTTGATCTTAGAGAATAAGCTATTGGTGTTCTATTCAGGAACTTTTCCCCTGTGCCCATGTCCTTAAGGGTGTTCCCCAGTTTCTTTTCCATTAGTTTCAGTTTGTCAGGTTTTATGTGGAGGTCCTTGATCCATTTGGAGTTGAGCTTAGTATAAGGAGATGAGAATGGATCAATTCACATTCTTCTGCATGCTGATCTCCAATTGATCCAGCACCATGTGTTAAAAAGACTATCCTTTTTCCACTGGATACTTTCAGCTCCTTTGTCGAAAATCAAGGTGTGTGGGTTCATTTCTGGGTCTTCAATCCTATTCCATTGATCCGCTTGCCTGATATTGTACCAATACCATGCAGTTTTTATCACTATTTCTCTGTAGTAAAGTTTGAGATCTGGGATAATGAATCCCCTGAAGTTCTTTTACTGTTGAGAATAGTTTTAGCTATCCTGGGTTTTTTGTTATTCTAGATGAATTTGAGCATTGCTCTTTCTAGCTCCATAAAGAACTGGGTTGGGATTTTGATGGGGATTGCCCATCTGTAGATTGAATCTGTAGATTGCCTTTGGTAATATGGCCATTTTAACTATATTAATACTGTCAATCCATGAGCATGGAAGATTTTTTCCATTTTCTGAGATCTTTTTCGATTTCCTTCTTCAGAGATCTGAAGTTCTTATCATATAGGTCTTTCGCTTGTTTGGTTAAAGTCACCCCAATGTACTTTATGCCCTTTGTGGCTATTGTGAAGGGTGTCGTTTCCCTAATTTCTTTCTCAGTCTGCTTATCCTTTGAGTATATAAAGGCTACTGATTTGCTTGAGTTGATTTTGTAGCCAGGCACTTTGCTGAAGTTGTTTATCATCTGTAGGAGTTCTCTAGTAGAATTTTTTGGGTCACTTAAGTATACTATCATATCATATGCAAATAGTGATAGTTTGATATCTTCCTTTCCAATTTGTATCCCTTTAATCTCCTTATGTTGTCTAATTGCTCTGGCTAGGACTTCAAGAACTATATTAAAAAGATATGGAGAAAGGGGGCAGCCTTATCTAGTCCCTGATTTTAGTGGGATTGCTTCAAGTTTCTATCCATTTAATTTGATGTTGGCTAGCAGTTTGCTATATATTGCTTTTACTATGTTTAGATATGGGCCTTGAATTCCTGTCCTTTCCAAAACTTTTAGCATGAAAGGATGCTTAATTTTGTAAAATGCCTTTTCAGCATCTAATAAAATGATCTTGTGTTTTTTTATCCTGTGAGTTTGTTTATGTAGTGGATAGCATTGATAGATTTCCTTATATTGAACCATCCCTGCATCCCTGGGATCAAGCCTACTTGATCATGGTGGATGATCACTTTGATGCGTTCTTGGATTTGGTGGGCAAGAATTTTATTGAGTAATTTTGCATCAATATTCATAAGGGAAATTGGCCTGAAATTTTCTATCTTGGTTGGATCTTTGTGTGGTTTTGGTATCAGTATAATTGTGACTTCGTAGAAGGAGTTGGGTAGTGTTCCTTCTGTTTCTATTTGGTGGAATAGTTTGAAGAGTATTGGTGTTAAGTCTTCTTTGAAGGTCTGATAGAATTCTGCACTGAAACCATCTGGTACTATGCTTTTTTTGGTCGGAAGACTTTCTATGACCCCTTCTATTTCTTTAGGGGTTATGGGACTGTATAGATGATCTATTTGATCATGGTTTAATTTTTGTATTTGGTATCGGTCTAAGAAATTGTCCATTTCCTCCAGATTCTCCAGTTGTGTTGAGTATAGGCTGTTGTAGTAGGATCTAATGATTTTTTTGAATTTCCTCAGTATCTGTATGAAATATCTGTAATATTTCATTTCTAATTTTGTTAATTTGGATACTTTCTCTGTGCCCTTTGGTTAGTCTGGCTAAGGGTTTATCTATCTTGTTGATTTTCTCAAAGAGCCAGGTCCTGGTTTTGTTGATTCTTTGTCTGGTTCTCTTGGTTTCTACTTGATTGATTTCAGCTCTGAGTTTGATGATTTCCTGTCTTCTCCTTCTCCTGGGTGAATTAGCTTCTTTTTGTTCCAGGGCTTTCGGTTGCTCTGTTAATCTTCTAGTGTATGCTCTCTCGAATTTCTTTTTGGAGGCACTCAAAGCTATGAATTTTCCTCTTAGCACTGTTTTCATTGTGTCCCATAGATTTGCTTTCAATTTCCTTAAATTCTAAAAAATCTTTTATTTCTTTCTTTATTTCTTCGTTGACCAAGATATCATTGAGTATTGTTCAGTTTCCATGTATATGTGGGCTTTGTGTTGTTTTTATTGTTATTAAATACCACTTTTACTCCATAGTGGTCTGATAGGAGGCATGGGATTATTTCAATCTTCTTATATTTGTTGAGGTCTGTCTTGTGATCAACTATATGATCAATTTTGGAAAAGGTACCATGAGGTGCTGAGAAAAAGGTATAATCTTTTGTTTTGGGATGAAAAGTTCTATATATATCTGCTAAATCCAATTGGTCCAAAGCTTCCATTACTTTCACTGTCTCCCTGTTTAGTTTCTGTTTTCCTGATTGGTCCATTGATGAGAGTGGAGTGTTGAAGTCACCCACAATTATTGTCTTAGGTGCAATGTGTGCTTTGAGCTTTAGTAAAGTTTCTTTTATGAATGAGGGCGCCCTTGTATTTGGAGCATAGATGTTCAGGATTGAGAATTCTTCTTGTTGGATTTTTCCTTTGACCAGCAAGAAGTGACCTTCCATGTCTCTTTTGATGACATTAGGTTGAAAGTCAATTTTATCTGATAATGGCAACTCCGGCTTGTTTCCTGAGACCATTTGATTGTAGAATTGTCTTTCAGCCTTTTACTCTAAGGTAGTTTTTGTCCTTGACACTGAGGTGTGTTTCCTGTATGCAGCAAAATGTAGAGTCCTGTTTACATAACTAGTCTGTTAGTCTCTGTCTTTTTATTGGGGAATTGAGTCTATTGATGTTAAGAGATATTAAGAAGTAGTGGTTATTGCTTCCCATCATTTTTATGTTAATTTTATATCTTCTTTTGGGTTTGATGAAAGAAGCTTAATATCCTGCTTTTTCCAGGGTATAGTTTCCCTCCTTGTAATGGTGTTTCCCCCCCTATTATCCTTTGTAGGGCTGGGTTTGTGGAAAATATTGTGTAAATTTGGTTTTGTCATGGAATATCTTGGTTTCTCCATCTATAGTGATTGAGAGTTTCACTGGGTATAGTAGTCTTGGCTGGCATTTGTGTTCTCTTAGAGTCTGCATGAGCTCTGCCCAGGATCTTCTAGCTTTCATGGTCTCTGGTGAGAAGTCTGGTGTAATTCTGATAAGTCTTCTTTTATATGTTACTTGCCCTTTTCTCTTACTGCCCTAAGTATTCTCTCTTTGTTTAGTACATTTGGGGTTTTTATTATTATGTGACGGGAGGTATTTCTGTTCTGGTCCAGTCTGTTTGGAGTTCTGTAGGCTTCTTGTATATTCATGGGCATCTCTCTCTTTAGGTTAGGGAAGTTTTTTTCCATAATTTTGTTGAAGATATTTGCTGGCCCTTTAAGTTGTAAATCTTCACTCTCATCAATGCCTATAATCCTTAGATTTGGCTTTCTCATTGTGTCCTGGATTTCCTGGATGTTTGGGGTTACAAACTTTTCACAGTTTGCATGTTTTTTGACTGTTGAGTCCATGGTTTCTATGGTATCTTCGGCATCTGAGATTCTTTCTTCTATCTCTTGTATTCTGTTGTTGATATTTGCATCTATGGTCCTTGATTTCTTGCCAAGGTTTTCTATCCCCAAAGATATCTCTCTTTGTGCTTTCTTAGTTGTTTCTACTTCTGTTTTCAGATCCTGGAAGTTTTTGCCCAGTTCTGTCATTTGCTTGTTTGTGTTTTCGTCTAATACTTTGAGAGATTTTTATGTTTCCTCTTTCATGACTTCTGCCTGTTGATCAAAGTTCTCCTGTATTTCTTTAAGTGAATTTTGCATTTCCTCCTTATTGGCTACACACTTCTGACCCATATTTTCTGGAATTTCTTTAAGTGATTTTTGTGTTTCCCTTGTAAGGGCTTCTAGCTTTTGATCATTTTTCTCCTGAATTTCTTTAAGAGATTTATTTATGTCCTTCATGTGTTCCCCTAACAGCATCCTTACCAGTGCTTTTAAATCCAATTCTTGTTTTTCTGGTGTGTTGGGGTATCCAGGACTTGCTATTGTTGGAGAATTGGGTTCAGATGCTGCCATAATGCCTTGGTTTCTGTTAGCAGAGTTCTTACGCTTGCCTTTATCCATCTAGTTCTCACTGGTGTTAGATGGTCTTATTGTCACTGGCTGGTGCCACAACCTATTGTGGACCTTTAGGGCTATTTCTGAGACACTGGATGACTGGGTTTCCTCTGGCACAGATTACTGATATGCTACCTTCCTCCTTTGTGCTTTTGGAGCCCTGCTCAGTCTTGCCTCAGGAAATGTTATACTTGGGTTGCCAAGGTGAACCAGGTATTCTCAGATTGCTCTGTTATGGAGTAAAGATGGTGAGTGGGGGGGGGTCACTCCCTCTGTTGATTCTCACGTAGGATACAGGCCCCATGACCAACCGGCTTACAGATAAACCGCCTATGTTCTCAGGTCCTGAGAGCAGGCAGATCCCTGGAGATTTGCACCCCCAGAAATCTTAAGCTCAGAATAATACAGTACCTAGTGATGTTTTTCTGCCCTGGCAGGCCACAAAGATGGCCACAGGAGTAGCTCCCTCTGCTGTTCTCTGCAAAGGATACAGGCCCCAAGACCAACCAGCTGGGAGATGAACCACCTGTGTGCCCAGGTCCTGTGTGCAGGCCGACCTCTGGCTGTTTGCACCCCCAGAGATCTAAAGCTCGGGATGATACAGTACCTAGTGACGTTCTTCTGCTCAGGCAGACAGTGAATATGGCCGCAGGGATTCTCTCCCTTTGCTGGTCTCCAGGCAGGACACAGGCCCCATGCCCAGAGGTCTGGCAGATGAACCTCCTATGTGCTCAGTTCCTGAGTGCAGGCAGACCCCTGGAGGTTTGCACCCCCAGAGATCTAAAGTTCGGGGTGATACTGTACCTAGTGAAGCTCTTCTGCCCTGGCCGGCAGCAAATATGGCCGCGGGGATTCTCTCCCTTTGCTGGTCTCCAGGCAGTACATAGGTCCCACGCCCGGAGGTCTGCGAATCATTTCTTTAAATCCACCAACCTGAAATAAACAGTCTTCATGATATCCTTTCAGCTTCCTAAACTTTGGTATTTGAACAACAGGGCTTTTATCCTTTTCTTAAAATAAAATTTTCTTTCTTATTACTTGCTCTATGTTCCTGTCTTGCCTTGATTGTCCTGATATCTTGTCTCCACTATGTCATGCTGATAACCATGGTCTTTTACTTCTATAAACATAATCTTTAGTCATTAAACATCATTACCTTTTTCATCAGTGTTATCTGTACTACCACCAGGAGATACACACCTCTACCAAATATCTTTCATGTATAATTCCTGGCATAAGTGTCTGAAACATGACATTCTATAATACTTTGAGGTTGCATATTTTTCATTTGGGAAGATTTGCTTTCTCCTCAAACAGAAGAGTAAAAACATGGATGATACTGAACCATACTATACTGATTCTAAATTTGGTGATGGAAATGCAATCCAGTTTAAAATTCTTATTTCTAATTTCTTACTTCACCACAGGTCCATACAGCAAGCTTTGCTGAGTATAAAATGAAAAGAAAAATATTCTTTTCTTCTTGTGGGTATTCCTTTATTCTGCATAGTGCCTTCTCTTCTAATGGAAAATTTGTTGAGGTATCATAAACTAATCCATTGCCTTTTTTAAATTAGTTTCACAGGTCTCTTGAACTCCATGAACTTACTTATTTATAGTTTTAAAAACTCCAGTTTACATATTTGAAGATAATTGTGGGAAGGCAATCTAAATCAGATAAAAATCACACATATGTGTGTTTATGTGTGGGCATGTTTATATGCAAATAAATGTTTCCTCTATTGGTCACATTTGTATATTTTTTTTCAAAAACTAAGTAGGCTCAGTTAACTGATTAATTAATTTATAAATGGAAGGAAAAGAAAGGAAAGAGGCTTGAAAATGCAAATATGAAATCCCTACAATAATCAGAGTTCATGCACCATTTTGTTGTATTGTTATGATGTTGGGGATCAGGTTAATGTAAGATATGATTCATAAAGGAATCATTAACAATTTGAGCACAGACTTGAGCAAAGTGTGGTTCTTATATTACTGCCATTTTTTAAACATTTAAAATAATTCTTAGTCTACAGTATTCTGTCTACAAATATTAGTTTAAGGAAATATTGATTCTTCTTTTCAATTGTATTAAATTGTAAATACTGCTTTAAGTTTTGAAATTTGAGGATCTCCTTTTGTTATTTGTTGAGAAGGATAATTTATGATGTCTATCACATTAAATAAGAACACAGACAACAAAATTAGAATGAGAGTTAAAACTTACCTATCAAAATACCTATAACATTTTTCTATAGGTATTTAATGATGTTAATCACTTGTCATTTCATTTACTATGAACTAAAATTCTTGTATCTTGTGAGTTATTCAAAATAATATGCTCTAAACTTCATAATGGGAATATTGAGTCCTTCCTTCAAATTTTTATTGATCTACACTTTGACAGAAATTCAGTAGGTCCCTAGATTCAATCTATAATCTAAAATGTACTCTCATATTAAAAAAAAATCTTTGTTATTAAAGGTATTGAGACTTGCTTGTTTATCTGTAATTCTCACTATTCTGTCAAAGTTATGAATTATAACACGTGCTTGGGTGGTCTTTCTAGGAAAATGCCACCTAATGTGTGGGAACAAATATCTAACCTTCATATGTGCTGTTAGCCTGCTTTAAAAGACTTCCTAGTATTCACAGAGTTGATTCCTGCTGATTGACAAGAAGCTGTACACTCACTGTGATGACTGTCTTCGTGTTTACTTATACCTTGAGGAGTAGCATTTTGTTTTAACTGTGTTTTAGATGAGACTTAGTCTTATTATGGCTCAGACTGGCTCCAAACTCAAGCTAAACCTCCTTCTCTGCCTCCCTGAAGTGGGGATCACAGGCCGCCATTCTCATGCTTACACTTTGTATGCCACTGAATAGAAAAACTGTAAACTGAGATACTGGTACTAACTTTTTTTCCAGTTATATTTAGTTTAATTTTTTATTATTTTAATTTTTTTATTCGATATATTCTTTATTTACATTTCAAAAGATTTCCTCTTTCCTGGATTCCCCCCACCCTGAAAAGTCCCATAATCCCTCTTCCCTCCCCCTATTCTCCAATCAGCTCTTTCCCGCTTCCCTGCCCTGGTATTCCCTACACTGCTACACTGAGCCTTTCCAGGACCAGGGGCATCTCCTTCCTTCTTCTTGGGCATCATTTGATATGTGAATTGTTCCTTGGGTATTCTGAGCTTCTGGGCTAATATCTGCTTATCAGTGAGTGCATACCATGAGTGTTCTTTAGTGATTGGGTCACCTCACTCAGGATGACATTCTCCATTTCTACCCACTTGCCTAAGAATTTCATGAATTCATTATTTTTAATAGCTGAGTAATATTTCATAGTGTAAATATATCACACGTTCTTTATCCATTCCTCCATTGAGGGACATCTGGGTTCTTTGCAGCTTCTGGCTATTATAAATAGGGCTGCTATGAACATAGTGGAGAATGTGTCCTTATTACATGCTAGGGAATCCTCTGGGTATATGCCCAGGAGTGGTATGATAGGGTCCTCCAGTAGTATTATGCCCAGTTTTCTGAAGAACCACCAGACTGATTTCCAGAGGGTTGTACCAGTTTGCAAGCCCACCAGCAGTGGAGGAGTGTTCCTCTCCTGAGTTTTTGATATTAGCCATTCTGACTGGTGTGAGAACTAACTTTTAAAGAAGACTTACATACACTGGTATACGAAGTGAAAGTAAAACTGAATTATAATGTGTCTCACTGTTTTACCAATTAGTAAAATTGGTAAAAATTTTAAAGATGTTTTTGTCTCATTTACCTATTCATGCACTATCCATTTCACTTTCTTTAGACACATTTACAAAAATTAACATATTATTCTCCATTTCCTGGCAGAGATCTTTGTAAAGGAGGATCTTTTCTCCCTATTTGTTAATGTGATGGAAGTACACAGCTCAAAAAATTTTTGCCATTTTTTATGAGAAAATAAATAAAAGCATTGAGTATTTCATTATGTAAAAATAATATTTGGCAGTATGTTATTCCTCAGAGTCCTGAAGCTTTCCATGGCCAAATTTATAAGTTACTCATAAACAAATATTCTCATGTATGTATAAGTAATGAAGTTAGTAATAGCTGAGGTTTATTATTATGTGTGCATGATCTCATACAGGCTTAATTTTTGACATACATAAATCCAAAACATCTGCTGTGTTATAAAATCTTTAAACATTTTAGTGAACTAAGAGATTCTTTATAAATGAAAAATAATTGCTTCACTTTTGATATATGTTCAGTGTAAATTATCTTTGTGTGACCAACTTTTTCAGATGGTTCATTTTGTTGGTGACTTGTCTTAAAGATGCAGAGAAAAGGCTGAGAAAAGAAACTTACATGGAGTATTTATGTTATTTCACATTTTCAGTAAGAAAGTGTATAGTGGAAAAGATGTCATAACAGAGTAGTTTCATGTTGATGACGACTCCAGGCTGCCCATTCTGATATGGTGGCTGAACCAGGAAGCAGAAGGCTAGCTGGAACCAGAAATGAGGTACCTTCCAAAGCCTACGGTTACGAAAGCAGCCACTTAATTAACCAGAGATTGCACATGAAGTGCTGTACGGCACGGGGAGCCGTGGTGAAAGACTCACTCATAGGAGCCTTGGGATCTTTCACATATGCTAATAATTTCCACATTATTTTCATAGAACG
Organism: Apodemus sylvaticus; assembly: GCF_947179515.1. NCBI lineage: Eukaryota > Metazoa > Chordata > Mammalia > Rodentia > Muridae > Apodemus > Apodemus sylvaticus. Next base: position 26,048,230 of record NC_067482.1, read on the forward strand.
GGTTTTGCATGATTGATTTAATCATAAGAATGTAGAATCTGATGTTTTCATGGATGTTCCATGAAAATGTGAACATTAAATATTCAGAAGATTGTAATGTTTCTATGTACTTGATCATCACACTTAGAAAATCCTGACAGTGGTAGGAAAGAAAGCACAGGGATATTTATCAAAATATTAGGTTTGATCTTAAGAATGAAATTTAGTAAATATCATTATTTACAGAAGTTTCTGCTAATGATTTATATTCTAGATCATAGAAACTTTCTTAAACTTGATCTATAAACCAAATAATCATCATCCCCATTATCTTAGCCCACATTATTCATATATATTATATATTTTATTATATATATTATATTACATATAATATATAGGAGATATACATATACATATTCTTATACATATATATTATACATATACATGTATCCTATGTCCAGTCATTTCACCATTATTTCTGCCATTCTTCATCAAGATTACTATAGTGACTACTGTCACAGGGAAGACATTAAAGGGATTCTACTATTATAATGAGTATAATATCTGTCAGCACATCCTGTATATTTAACAATTGAGAAAATTGTGGATTTCAGTGTACCATTATTCAAATCTAGCTTTCTTAACAGATTCTAGGCTTCATAAGAACACTGACGATAGCCTCCAATTGTATGAAATTTTGTTCCTGTCTGAATCTACATGTAAACTCTAAATTCTATGTACTTCTGATGTTTCCAGGAAGATGGTGCCCTCTCTCTCTCTGTCTCTCTCTCTCTCTCTCTCTCTCTCTCTCTCTCTCTCTCTCTCTCTCTCTCTCTGTCTCTCTCTCTCTCTCTCTCTCTCTCTTTGTCTCCACACCCCCCCACACACATGTTTGTTTGGAAACTACTAATTTCTTTAATGTCATTCTGCTATCTATGAATCGAATTAGCTACCTCAGTATTTTCTGTATATTCACGGAAATGAGAAATATGACCTGCATGTTTTCTTTCTGTCGTCTACACATGAGCCTTTGAAGAGGCAAGAAATCATTTGAATGCTATCATGACTATTTTTTCTTTCTCTTTCTTTAAAAGATTTATATGAGTACACCATTGCTTTCTTCAGACATACCAGAAGAGGACATCAAATCCCATAACATTACAAATGGTTGTGAGCCATCATGTGGTCCAGGGAATTGAACTCAGGAGCTCTGGAAGAGCATTCAGTGCTCTTAACCACTGAACAATCTCTCCAGCCCTATTTATTTTCTTTTAAAGCACAGGTCTTCTTCTAAGCTCTGCAAATATTTGCCTTTGCCTATATATGTGACCTAATCACTGAAGCTACTGCTACTTCTTGCTGAGAAGCTTGTACCTTTCGTTGAAAATCATGCACTGATATCAGTCACCATCAGGCAAAGTCAAAATTCTCAATGTAGTCTGTTGCCACCCAGTCTGTGGTAATAAAACATTCATGAACTTTCCATGAGTGTATATATAGTCTATGTTTGAGTCTAGGATTTGGTAATGTATATGGTCATTCATTTATATGCTTTATTTAAATAACTTTGATAATGGTAAATTTATGAATAATATTTTTATATTTACATATGCCCCAGGTTGAATAGAGGGAAAAAGCAAACTAATTATAAAAATTTTGCTTCCTAAGTTTAAACTTAAAGTCACTATACTTAGTAAAGCACTGTATATAGGTATGTTTAAGTATTTGGAATTGGCTTGAAATCAATGAACTGCAAGCAGACAATGGCATGTCTATGATTGAGTGAAATATTGTCTGATCATGCAAGTCATTTCCTTTTTCTTTGACGGTTTACTAGTGCATTGGGATATTATGGAAGAGTAAAGTTGATTCAGATAGGAGATTCCAGTTTATTGGACTGGAAATTTAAGTCTGTTGAAATTCCATTAAAACAAGTAAGAAGTTGTGATGTGATTTGCAAAGGGCATACTTGAAATATTCTTTTGGTGACTCAAAAATATATTACAGAAATTGCATGAAAAGAATTACTCTCGAATTTTATATTTGAAATTATAATTTCATAATTTTCAAATTCTTTTTCCATTCTCCACACCCTTCCTTATATCCCTGCTTTCTCACATTCAAATTTATATCCCCTGTTTCTGTGTCTTTCTAAAAATATACACACAATCTTTCAGTGCACAATGTTAATTATATGAATATTTCAATAACTGAGAAATATTCATGAGAGATCAATGCACAAACTATAAACAGTCTAATGGAGGGCATTTAGAAATGTACAAGTTAAGGTATCACTGCATAGATGTAGGAAACAATTGCACAGTGTAGATAAAATACCTTTATAGTAGCATATGTATGGAAGGCAAAGTTTGTACCTTGCTATAAGTTAGACACCATAAATATTATGTTATTTGAAGCGATGTGCACCTTCAAAACAATGTGCACATTCTAAAACTTCTAGAAACTGAATATGCTACTTCCATGATAAAATAAATGGATTTTACTCATATGTTTAAGGCTTTTGATAATTTGAGGTTACTCCATTCTGTTAGTGTGAGCCTGATGTGTTTGTCAACACTGTTTAGAAAATGAGAAACACCTTAAGAAATATTCAACATCATTAATCATTAGAGAAATGCAAATCAAAACAACCCTGAGATTTCACCTCACACCAGTCAGAATGGCTAAGGTCAAAAACTCAGGAGACAGCAGGTGTTGGCGAGGATGTGGAGAAAGAGAAACACTCCTCCACTGCTGGTGGGATTGCAAGATGGTGCAACCACTTTGGAAATCAGTCTGGCGGTTCCTCAGAAAACTGGGCATGTCACTTCTGGAGGACCCTGCTATACCACTCCTGGGCATATACCCAGGGGATTCTTCAGCATGCAATAAGGACACATGCTCCACTGTGTTCATAGCAGCCCTATTTGTGATAGGATTAGTTTTAATGGCTCAAAATATATGGATGCCAGAGGTCCATGTGTAGACAGGAGCCTTGCACTGACAACCCTCTCCAAAAGTAACTAATGATAATGGCTTGTAACATATTTTGTTAGATATTATATAGCTATAGATATATAGAGATATACATATAAATTAATGGGATGCTTTCATTCATTTTTCTATATCATAGTTTGATTTTATTTTTATTAATAAGGAAAATGTATATAATCAATTGAATATTATTGGAATAATTTTAATGTTATTTATAAATACAGTTTTACATATAGTTTTCATATGCATAGTACAATTACAATCAATATTATCATAAATTGGAGAAGTAGATTAGTGGATATTGAAGGAGTTGACAGCGTAGAAGGAGGTGCAACAATTTCATAAAGTAGTCACTTCTGTAATTCTCAAAAAACAAACAAAACCAACACTTCTAATCTCCTTAGCTCTGAATACCCAAGGCACAATTAACATAACAAATGACTCCCATGAAGAAGTAAAGATAGGGCCCTGATCCTGGAAAGGCTTGATCTAGCATTGTAGGGGAGTACCAGGACAGAGAAAAAGGAGGGAAGTGATTGGAGAATGGGTGGAGGGAAGGCTTATGGGGCATATGGGGAGGGGGGAACCGGGAAAGGGGAAATCATTTGGAATGTAAAAAAAGAATATAGAAAATAAAAAATAAAATAAAATATAAATAAATATAAAATAAAATATAGCGATCTAATAGCCCATGTAAAAGTGCTCTGACACTTGTATAAACTGTTCAGAGATTCTACTGTGATTCCATTGTGACTTTAATAATCAATTTCCTGTTCTGCTGATCATATAATTTTCATTAGACTTATGTGTGCATGTTCTTTTTCTACTGTTGGAGCACACTACCATGAGTATAGTCACTCTCTGTCCACATGAGCTATGAAGTCTAGGAGGCATATGATATAGTCTCAAGAAACAATCCGTATTTTTAAATTTCTTTTTATTCATTTTTAATTTCTATACCATATATTTTGATCATATTATTTCCCCTCCTGCAAGTCCTGTCAAGTCCTGTCACCTCACTATACACCCAAGTCATGCTCTTTCTTTCTCTCTAAAACATAAACAAAACAAAACAAAAAGAACATCAAGGAAACAAAACAAAAAGACAAAACAAACAAACCATTATATATATGTAAAAGCATCCAATAAAACATGAATTACATTTTGTGTTTGTCAGTGTCTTCTGAGTCTGAGGCCTGTTCTAGAGTGTGGTTGATCAAAGTCGTGACATTTCACTGAAGGAAATTGATTTCCTCTTTCCTAGCACTACTTGCATGCAAAGGGGTTCTTAGTATGGGGTGGGCCCTTGTACCACATGCCCTTCTCATGGCTGAGTCTTTTGTCTGGCTTGATCTTGGGCAGGTCATTTTCATGCTGGCACAGTCTCTGAGAGTTCCAACATGCTGGGTTGGGTTGTGTTGGGAAGAAGCTATTTCTGCTTTCCCTTCAATATATATCATTGAGCCTTAAAGAGAGAGATTTGATAAAAATGAATGAACAAATAAATATCCCACTTAGAACTAAGTGTTTCAAGGTTTCTCATCAACTACTTTTGTTCTTATTTTACACTTGTGGGTTTCGATGTTAACTGTCATATACTGCAGGAAGAAGCTTGTTCAATGAGGGTTCAGTGAGGCACTAATCTATGGGCATAGAGGTATGTCACTAATATTAATTTTATTGGTATATCTTTATAGCATAATAATAGTATGTTTTCCCTTAGTTCCTTGACTTATCTAATTTAGAGTATTGGATATATTAATAGTTTGTGTTCCACCTAATGGGATGTGTCTTAAATCCAATCAAAAAGTGATCTGACAGTCCTATAACATTTGTATCATTATCATATCAGTGTGTCTCTCAGTGGCTTGCTATTGCAGCTGATAGTACTATCTTTCTGAGGTCCTTGCAGAATTCAACAAAATATAAAGATACCTTGGAATGGGGGGGAAGTAATGGCCTAAAACAAAATGATTGTTTCTATCTGAGTCCCCTAGATTTTGCTTTTATCACTGACTGTTCCATTGCCACAGTGTGTTCAGAGACCTGGCAAGTTATGCAATTAAATGCTGCAGTATAATCTTATTTCAATAGATGAAAGGTTTGGATCACTCCTTTAAGTAACATAACTCAAGGAGGCCAACATATCACAAGGAAAAAAGGTCTGTATGACTTGATGTGCCAGAGTAGGGGATACCAAAGGGGCCACACTGCTCAGAGGAGAAGGGGGTGGGAGGATATGGGAGGGGGTGACCGGGAGGAGGAGGTGAATGGGATATAAAGTGAATAAGTAAAAAAAATAAATAAAAAAAATAAATGAAAAATAACCCCCCTGTATAATGTAAGTTAAAAAGAAAAATAAGAAGCTATCATGAAATGTGTTAGGTGAGATTTTCCACCACTTAGAAAATATGTGGCATGGTTCAGCAAAATTAGTCCCATGGTAAACGTAGAGGAATTAAACATCTGATAACATTACTAATTTGGAACAGAATGTTGTGATTTGGCTTTCTTCAGGGCTTTAATAGGTTGGCCAGCTGTAGTCATTTATCTTATGTTTCTCTAGTTCCCAGTTCTGGATAAGAATTTTCCCACTGAAATACGTAGTTTGGTAGTTTGGGCCGTTTATGGGCACTGCTGTTAAATACTACTCATGTTTCCCTGGCCATTACACAAATAGTAAGTCTAATTTTTTTTGTGTGTTTTCTGCTATAATTTCGGTTTCTTACCAGAAGAACTCAAGAGGGCACATTTAGGAAAAGCTCAGAAATAGGACATTATAGTTATAATAGAAGCCTGACATGGCTCTTTTAAGAATTAATAGATAAACAGACAAATTAATTAACTACGTAATTAAATGATTTATGGTCACAAATCTTTGTGTGCTTGGTAACTTTATATATATATGAATGATCCAGATCAAAGAATATTGAGAAAAGAAATAAATAAGATTGTTCACATATATGGAACATTTAGTTTTTTTAAAATGCTGTCTTATTGCTTTATAGAATGGAAATATTGTGGTAAATTAGAACTGAAGTAGAATTTTTATGCATGAATTTGTTGTTTACTGTTACTGATTTATTCTTTAGTGAAATGTTAGATAATAGAGATTTAAAGTAGAGATTGAACTTCCTGGTATTTTTTAAAAACCACAAGCTCTAGGACTATTGATTTTTGAAATGATTACAGAATTTGCACCTATGAGTTTAGGTGCCACCTAATTAATGTTTAATTTTAACAAAACTATCTTGATTGTACTTGGATCTGCATTTCTTGCAAACCTGTTTTCTAACTTGCCATATTATTAGCTCGATGTAGCCTCATTTTATGCTGAAAGACAACTCACAAGAAATTCTGTTTCACATAATATACAAAGTGTGGAAATTAAGTTAAATAGCCACTGACAGTGAGGCTTTTTTGCATATTGAAAATTCTATGATTAAGTAACAATAAGCATTTAATAGAAAACAAATTCTATGATAATTTATTTGATGTGGAGTTAATCTTGTTATTAAAAAAGAGGCAGGCTGTCACTTTTTATCTTATTATATTTAATACTTGTTTTGTAATTTGCATGATTGTTTTGAACAATGGTGGCTATGAATGTCAGTGACACAATTCTCTATTTTATTATTTCCTTTTTATTATAATTCATATCAAGTGAACCTTAATTCAATACAGTAATTCAAGCATGTGACTTAATTTTAATCATGTCAAATATTAATTTTTTCCAACTACTTTTTACTAATATTTAATTTTCAAATTTTTATGGTTGTTAACTTTGACAAAATGAGCAATAACTAATAATATTTCAACTCTTAGTTTCTTTTGATTAAAAGGAATGACTTGTCTAGAAATAGTGAAATTTAATGCCAGGTTTTGTGAATTTGTCATTTGAAATTTCATTGCGATCATATATCAAAAGATCTACTTGCAGGCTTTTAAGATGAAGTGATTGAAGGCTAATGTCTGAATAAGCAGATTAAATTTGAATTTCAAAAGAAGCCTTTAAAGTCTCCTTTTTGTTAGTAGAGATCACATATATCAAATAGATTTAGAATGGACTATGATTATTTTTCTTATACCAATAATATTTAGTTATAATACAGAAATGATTTATTGGATATATGAAATACATAATTGAAATGTGTGCATTAAAAATGACATATACTACACTGGCAAAATTCATTATATTTATATATATCTAAGTCAATTTCCCATGTTAATACTCTTCAATATCTTTTAATTTATTACCTGCATTTCTCATATATTAGGGCATATTTACTATTTTCCTTACATGAAATGATGGTACATTGTAAAACAAACATACCAGAATAATAATTACATGTACCATAATTAAACCATGCATAAAGGAAGGGGCATATGACTCTGTGTTCCATGGCTTTCATTACTCTATTTCTTTGTACTTCATAACAGTACAAAGATGGTCATTGTTCAGCATAAGCCATAGTTTACATTTTCATTTTAATTTTCAGCCAAGTTAGCTGTTGATACAAACTCAGGCTCAAGAGAATGAACTGTAGCTACCAATCAGCGTGCTAGTCATGAATGGAAACCACTGCCATACAATGGCCAGTATTGGTCAGCTAACTTGTTCAGTAGGTCGGAGTTACAGAATGAATACTATTTCATGATTTTTACAGTTTCTAAATGGCTAATCTGAATGTTAACTTGATTGTAAGTCAAAGAGAACCTGGAGGCATATATTTTATTTTAGTCATAGAGAAAAGGAGGCATACATGCAAAAGGTTAAATTCAGGGCTATTTTATCTTGGGGGAAATGGAAAGGTGTTTCGGCAGTTATAAATACCAGCAGTCAACTTCCAGCATGCACATCATGACCATCTTGAACTCCAGGTCTTCTGACCTATGTGGTCGTGAGGTACATATCTAGTGCAAGGGCATATATGCAAGCAAAGTACTCATAATGTAAAATAAATATTTAAAAATAAGTAAATGAAGTCAAATTGAGTAGATTGGGATTCTAAATTTTCTCTAATGTAATATTTTGAAATTTAAATGTCTATGCCAGTTTAATGCTCTATAATGGTATCTTCCTGACCCCTCTTCTTATTTCCATCTCAGTATTTAAAAATAGAACTGTTTATGAAAAGGATCATTAAGGCAGTGTATCTAAACCCCTTGTTTTCCATTTTTAATGTGATACATTTTCATATATTTCCATATGATAAAAAATTACTGCACATAGGTTTATGGTTCAAAATATTTTGAATGACTCTCATTTTATGCAAATACTTAGGGGCAGTAAAGAACAATCTGAAAGTTAACCGAGTCTCAAATAGCTCACTAAATGTCCATGTGGGTCTGGGAATGAAGTCAGGTCCTCTCCAGAGTAAGGAGTGCTCTTAACTACTAGGCTAACTCTCCAACCCAAGGAAGGGACTCTGGGAAGAGAATTAAATAATTTAAGGTGATGGCATTCAGCATCACAGATAGTCACAGACTAAGGCTACATTAATTTTTCTGGCAACATTAAAACATTCTCTCTCTCTCTCTCTCTCTCTCTCTCTCTCTCTCTCTCTCTCTGTAACTAGTAAGCAATTTACAGGGCTTTTTAATAATTAGTTTTGTCTGAATAATCATCATGAACTTGAGGACGTGAAGAATGCTGTCTTTTATTCTATTCAACAAAATTAAAACTCACACTTCTACCATGTTCATGCTGTTTTAAGAAACAAAGAAGGCATTATTCTGTTTGTACAAAAAAAAAAAAAAAGCTAAGAGCCTTTAACACTTAATAATCAGGGCTTTTAGTTCATTTGGATAACTTTGCCTGTTATTCTCAATGCAGAGTTACGAAACCATCTACCGGCAGACAACAAGACAAAACAAAATTTCTTTAAATATCATACTGAGAAAATAGCATGAATACTTTTGATGAAGGATGAAGAGATTAACAAATCAGGAAAACTCCATTAAACAAATATCTGAACACTTATTCAACATTTTATATGGCATTTTGATGCAAACAGTATCATTAGCCCCCATTTAAATTGATAATTCAGAGAACTAAACTGCCTTTTTTAGCTGCCTATTACAAAGGCTAAAAAGTACAATCAGCGCTTAATCACTGGCATCATTCAGAATTAGCTGCCTACCAAACGATGTGAAGCCAATCCTTACTCCACTGACATATTTGCAGTTAGGGACCTTGTGGATTAAACTTCGTTTCTACATTGGAAAAGCTGGAGATCTTTTTTATTTTGTGCAATTCACAGCAGAGACACATACATTGTATTTTATTTCATCGAGATTACACTTTTTATAGTACTTTAGTGTCTTCTCACACTAGAGAACCTGAGGCTCCTAGTTCATGCTACTTCTGTCCCTGAATCAGTCATTTTTCAAAAAAGAACCTGAATTTTATTATGTGTTTATATATTTATTTACTATAAGAGCATCACTGAAACCAAGTTCTGCTATTATATGTATTGTTTACCCCTGAAATGCTACTTCTTTCTGATCAACAAAAGAAAGAAATGTAAATATGAATAGTAAATCATATACATATATGCATATATTTGTATACATTTATTTTCATCTGTAAATGGATAATATATGAACATGGTTATACATATTAGCCATACTCAGTTATTAAAAAGGTCATCTCAACCTCCTCTTACTTGCTTACAACCCCTCACTATAAAAATGACACTCACCCCTGGCCAGTAGGTTTACTTAACTGTTTATTTTCAGTGTATAGTTTAATGTCCTTTTTTTAATTGAGTATCTTCTTCATTTATATTGCCAATGGTAAAACCTTTCCCAATTTTCCCCCTCCCAAAAGCACCCCTTCCCAAAGAATCCCAACCCCTTCTCTCACCCTCTTCTTTCATGTATATGCCCCTCTATCCAACACACTCCCACCTCCCTCCCACACCCCTGCCCATTTCCCTTTGTTGAGGCCTCTATTGAGCCTTTACCTGACCAAAGACCACTCCTCCCATTGATGCCCAACAAGGCCTTCCTCTGCCACATTTTTTGGCTGGAACCATGTGTACCCCTTGGTTGATGGTTCAGTCCCTGGGAGTCTTGGGGTGTCTGGGTGTCCAAAGTCATTCTTCTTCCCATGGGGCTATAAACCCTTTCAGCTCCTACAGACCACCAGTGTGTCTTCATTTGTTGACAATAATATAACAGGATCTGGGATGTTAACGCTGGAGTTGCTTTCTCATGATCTGTGGCTTTCAGCATTGTTTACCATTGTGGTTTTCTACAGTCTAGATCAGCTGAAGTAGAAAGCATGTTAGAATTATTAAGGGTTGTGACTTCCAATAGTGGTCACCATCTGTTGCAAAGAGAAGTTTTCTTGAGGAAGACAGAAGACTTCATTATCTCTGGACATAAACATTTAGTTTGTCATTAGGGATTATGCTGGTTTAGTAAAGTAGTGGTTATAGGTTCTCCTCCAACATCATGACCTTACTAGCACTAAGTAGTTAGCTAGGTTTTCAACACCAGGCAAGGTCTCCCTCTTGCTTAGTAGGTCTTAAGTCCAATTACTGCACCCATAGGGTTGTTTTGATGTGCTTGTCATCAATATGACTCATAAGCAACATAACTGTGTATAATTATTTCTTGCATCTGTCCTTTGAGAGCTTACAAGTTGTCGTCTGATACCATTAAAGCTAATTCTCAGGGAGGAGATGAAGAGTTCAGTTCCAGCACAAGGACCTCTCTGGCCTGTTTCTGAAGCTCATGGTATTTTCAGCAAAATGAATTTACTTTTAACATCTGGAAACAACCAAAACAATATTAAAGGTTGTTATGATTTGGGAAATCCTAGTATAACCCTGACCAAAAATGTTCAAAATAACTAGTACTTCTTGTATTGAAGTTTTTTGGCTGACTGGTCATGGGTTCTGAGAGATTACATTGTCAGCCCAGATTAGAAAAGATCATTAAAAGTATACAAGTATATATCTATGCTGTTACATGCATTATAGGTTTTTAGATAAATGGTTAATACTATGATCACTTATGGTTTTTTCAGACATCCTTATTATTACTTTTACCTCTCTTCCTCCTTGTTATGCATTTCTCTTCTCTCCCTAAAGAGCCCTCCTATTCATATTTCCTTGATGACATAATTTGTACTCTGCAACTCTTCTCTCTATTGCTTCATAACTGATCTGTCTTTATATTCTGTTATACAGTTATTCCTGGATATATTCTCACATCTGAATATTTGGAGCTAAGTGCCTCTAATTAGAAAGAAAATGTGGCATATTTCTTTTGTAGTCTGGATTAATTTACCCATTGCAATATTTTCTAAACTTGCAAAGTTCTTGATTTTAATTTTGATTAAAGCTGAATAATATTCTGTAGTCTATATATACACCAAATTTTCAGTGGTCATTCAACCAGTCCCAGTGGATCTACAAATTACTACAACATCTAAGGCCCAGGAACCATTGCAAAAAATGGGGTTGAAAATTGTAAGACTCAGATCAGTGTCCTTGCTTATGAGAATGAATCTCCTAAGAAAGTTAGAGCCATGAATTCTGAACAACATGTCAAAATATAAGCTTAACATGGAAAACAACAATATACTTGCTAAAGTAGACAAGAAAAATTCCTAGGGCTTCACCTTATACAAAGAACTGCAGGAAACTAAGAAATGCTAAGAGAGGGAGACATAATCTTTCCCAGGAAGACTACACAAATCATTTATATAATACCAAACGGCCAGTTCATTATCATACATATAAGTATCATTATGCAAACTGAGTAGGTTACGATTAGGAATGTGTAAGTTTGCATATGAACATACAGACATTTAATAACAGTAAATAAAAAGACTATGAATTTGAAAGGGAACAATGATGGATATATGAGAGTGTTTAGAAGAAAGGAAGGGAAAAAAGAAATTAATTATGCTATATCCCAAAATGTTTAATAAAGGAGACTGTCTTCATTGAAGGAGGTTGTTCTCTATATTTATCTGTAGGCATAACCATAAATAAGAGTCAATGCAGTAAACAATTATGCTTGCCTAGAAAAGTGGTAGTAGTAGAACCCCCGTTCCCAAATGGCTATAATCTAGGATGTAACTAACAGGCTGGTTTCCAGTTTCAAGCTTGATTTTCCCCCAATTACGTAGGCCTTAAATGCAATTAGACAGCTAGTGGTTGCTACCAACATGTGAGTGTAAGTTTTTGCACCTTTTTTTATACTGGTAAATTTTTGTGTTTCATAGGTGTTACAGGTTGGTAGAAATCATTACTGTTACCTCCCTTGGCAGACTGAATAATGTTTTTATATTAGTTAGACCACAGGAAGAAAGGCTTTTAGGTCAGATCCAAATCAAATCATATAAATCTTGTGTTCTAAACATGTGGTATCTTCGGTAACAGGCACCATTCACAACTTCTAAGTGTCAATCAAGGGCTACATTGGTAATATATATTGTTCTGAAGATCAATATTTCTATCAAGCTTTCTTGGAGATTTATTAGTCTATGGTTCTCATTGGGAGTTAAACCCAAGTAGCTTAACTTCCTTTAAGATTGTGTGTGTGTTGTGTGTGTGTGTGTGTGTGTGTGTGTATGATAAAAATATATATTGTATATGGGATATATGTGCACACATTTATGTTGCATAACTGTAGGTATATATAAGATATTTATATCTGAGGTTTTATTAAAAACAAAAAAATGTGTCTTCCTCATTCCTTCTCCTTGTATTGTGGCCTCTCTCCCTTTAACTGAATGGAGCTCCAGTTCTGTTATAACCTCCAGGAGCTGAATTTAAAAATCTTGATGTTTTCTAAATCAAACATTTTTCAAAATCTAGGAAGTTTGTGATGAACTTTGATGGATGCAAATATATAACAAAGTATTGCATCTTGGTTGTTAGGATTTGGGCTGTTTTTTATTTCCTTACTTTGACTTAAAGTGGTATAATATGTCTTATTATGGCTTCAAAAGTTTGCCAAATTTTTAATTTTAATTTAAATGTTCCTTTAGATAATTAAGAAATAGAATAAAAATATGTACTGCATTACAAATAATGTCATATACATAATTCTATTTAACATATTAGCACATGTATTTGTGTATAAATAAACACACACACATATCTAACCTCACTGGGTTTCTACTCAGAATTTTGTCTCTGATTATACAGTACTTCTTATTGCAGGCATGAATCATATTAAAAACCACTATTGACTAATCTCTCATCCCTCAACTCATCCATCCACATTTCACACACACAGACAGACCATGTAAATGTTTTCTTTATATTTATATTCAACTTTTAATTTGTATATTGAAACATTTGCAGGATAATTGTGGATACTCTGAATATAGAATTTATTCATTAGTTATTAGTTCATAAAACAATGATATCTAAGAAATACTAACATGGCTTCTACATTATACTAGGTATCATAAGTAACCTTGCAAAAACATGTTTGTTTCTGCTTAGTGAGAATTGTACTCTGTGACATTAGTTGGATTAGTTATGTGAAACATTATATCATATTATACACAGCATATCCATGACCACAATGGATTATATAATTTTATGGATTACTAAGTTCATATTTAGTTTTATTATTAGCCAAAATGTGATTTTAGGTGAGATGTGACTGTAGTACACCTTTATGTAAAAAAAAAAGAAGCATGTGGTAACTTTTTGTATCCTCAAGTCTCAAAACCAATTCTCTAGAATATCAGCACATAGATAACACTATTCTTTAGCCCATTGTGATTTTTTTCATTTACTTCTATACATTCTCACAGCAACAATATTGATGCTTAGGTTAGGAAAAATGTTAACTTATTTCATTATATCCAAGGATCCTGAAAAAATATCTCAACACATGATAAATATGGATTTTTGGCTAAGTTTTAAATGTTTTGTGAGCTCATGGATTCATATGTAATGATGGAATATACTCATTATTTTTATTTCCACTAGAAATAGTTATCTAATAGGTACTCTAGTAGATATAAATAAACACCATAAGAATGATTCGTAATGAAATAAATGGGGGAAATAGAAATAAATCTACTATTTTTTGTGATTATAATATGCTTTATATAATACCTTAAATGTCTTTTATAATAATTTAATTTTAACATCTAATACACTAAATAACACATATTAAAGATCAGTAATATTTGAAAACAAAATCTAGCAAATAAAAAATGCTATCTAGCAAATACTATGCTTATTTCTGAAAGAGAAACTCAGGATAGAGAATCTATACAATTTGGAACCATGTCATATTGAATGTACACTGGATTTTATGAAACTCATTTTCTAAAGCAATGTGATCATCAGGAATCTACATTCTATAAAGTAAAATTATTTGTCCACATTTGAGGAGACTGAAGAATTCTATTACATGGTTATCAGGAGTGTTAGTTAATTACCCACAGCTTAAATATTAACATTCTTTAACAGCTTTCACCAGAAAAATAACTTTTCCAGGATAAATGAAAAATGTAATAATGTAATAAAGTTATACCCTAACAGCTACTCAGAGTAGGTTGTAATTTCATTGCTCTATTAACCATGTTATTATTTATTTGTGCTCTCTTACAGCTCCTTCTCCAGTCACCAATGTGAAAAAGGGGAAGATTGCAAAGAACAGCATTTCTTTTTCTTGGCAAGAGCCAGATCGTCCCAATGGGATCATCTTGGAGTATGAAATCAAGTACTTTGAAAAGGTGGGACTAAGACAATAAAAATCTCTTTTTCTTTTTGTCTTCTCACTTTAACAACTTCACTTCTAGAATAGTACAAGGGGATGTTGTATTTTTATGTGTAAATCAATATAAGCCTCTTTTTCAGTCACACTTCAAATGCCTACAGTGAACTCTTCCTTTCACATTCTGTGGTGGATACATGTGGATAAGGCCTTTTAGTCAGATTAATTGACTTCACATTAAAAGAAAAAGTTGGGACCTGGAGAGTCGTCTCAGTGTCTACAAATCCTTTCACTTCAAGCATACCAAACTGAGTTTACATTCCCAGAACCCATACAAATGTCAAGTGGGTGTGGTGGCCACCTGAAACTTCTGCATCAGAAAGCACAGTAATGGGGGTCCCTAAGGAAGCTGCTAAGCAACCTAGTGATGTTGGTGAGACCACCACATTGAGTAGGTGGATGAAAGCTCAGGATGACTCTACCTCAAACTCTGGCCTCCACAGGCATATACATGTGTGCACATTCCTCCACACATGCACACATACTAGGCAAACACTCAAAATGGATATATATTTATATATAAAATGTAATAAGACATTTTGAAAGAGTAGTGAACATTTGAACATTTAACTTGATTTTCAGTAGTAAATGTAATAGTATATAAGCAAAACTATTTGTACTTATGACCAGTAACTCACCACAGAAACAGTTCTTTTAAAGTATGGAAAATTCACACACACACACACACACACACACACACACACACACACACACACACAGTTTATGATTTTAAATTTTGAGGAAAATGTACTGGAAATGTTTTGTTTACATAATTCATTTTTATGATTTCTTATTTTTTGTGTAACTTATGTCTTAAGTTTGTACTTAAAAATCAAACATATGGACACACAACTGTTATTATCCCCTTACTGTTTTTTAACCCTGTAAGCAATAAGCTATTGATAGCAGAATAAAATTGTTGGCAGCTCAGAGTTAGTTTATAATTTCTACTGATAGACTGGCATATATGGTTGAAATAATGAAGTCACCATCTAAATGTAATTTTATGTGGCTTAGACCTAATAGGATATATTTAGAAAAAAAATTGAGTTCTAATAAAGAGTACAAGAATTTAGATGGTTGACCAAGCCAGTTTCAAAATGGGAATTAGAGATCTTGATTTCATTAAGTCAACTCCATTCATGCCCCATTATAATTTTTTCGTTTTGTTCTCTCTCACTCTGTTCCTGGGTGCCTAGTTATCCAAACCAAAAAGAGAAGCATTGACTGCACTAAAATGCTTGAAGAGAGAACCTTTGAGATATAATTATTTTGCAGTATGGCTGATAGAGTTGTTTGTCAGCAAAATTGGAGTTGATGTGGTAAAATATAGTAGTCACACTGATTCCCATTTTCTGAGATATTGCATTTTAATCCCAGATATCTGAAATATGAACACATTGCATTTATAATGATTTGTAAAATTAAGATGGTTCTGGAAAGACTCAGTGTAGCAGTATAAGACAAAACCAGAACAGGGAAGTGGGAAGGGATGGGAGGGAGGGAGAGAAGGGGGCTTATGTGACTTTCAGGGAGTGGGGGACCAGAAAAGGGGAAATCATTTGAAATGTAAATAAAAAATATATTGAATAAAATTTTAAAAAAATTTAAAAAAAAGAAAAGAAAGAAAAAAAGATTACAATTTGTACTAGCTGGTTTTGTGTGCCAACTTGACACAGGGTGGAGTTATCACAGAGAAAGGAGCTTCAGTTGGGGAAGTGACTCCATGAGATCCAGCTGTGGGGCATTTTCTGAATTAATGATAAAGTGGGGAGGCTCCCTTGTAGGTAGTGCCATCTCTACTGGGTTCTATAAGAAAGCAAGCTGAGCAAGCCAGGGGAAGCAAGCCAGTAAGTAACATCCCTCCATGGCCTCTCTGCATCAGCTCCTGCTTCCTGACCTGCTTGAGTTCCAGGCCTGACTTCCTTTGGTGATGAACAGTAGTGTGGAAGTTTAAGCTCAATAAACCCTTTCCTCCCCAACTTGCTTCTTGGTCATGATGTTTGTGCAGGAATAGCAACCCTGACTAAGACACATTTCATATTTGTTTTTGTAAGCATGACTAATCTACAAAGTGTGGAGCTATGTAGACTACACACAAGGAAACATATGCTAACTTTCACAATAAACATTTTATATATCCAAATTTTATTTTCATTAAAATGGATTTTTAACATGTTAAAAGTATACAGTTGAAACGATTGATATCCTTACACCAAAAACTATGTAAATGATTATATGTCATTATCTTTACTGAAATACAGTTTAATATATTTAATACATTTAACATGCGCTTATATGTTTACATGGTTTTTCTTCTATTCAACCAATGACATGGACTAATTAACATTATTTGTGCTTTTATACCTAGAATTTCTTCCCTGCCTCCCTGAGTAGAAACCTTGTCTTTATGAGTTACCAGCCTATGTGCAAGATTCAGTATCAAGAAAGATGTCTGTGTCTTTCATTCTTTAAGCTGCTGATTCTGTTAGAATGCAGATATTAAATGTAACTTGGGAAGAGTTCCTTTCCGTTGTTATTTCTGTTGAACTTCATTCATGTCCTGGAGTATTTTTCTTCAAAATAAAATTTATTTTCAGTTATCTAACTTTCAGCATGATCTGTTCTTTAATAATTTGAATATAATGCTATATTTATATGTTTTATTACCTCAATAATTGAGAATAAGATATTTGGAGCCTGTGGATATCTCAGTTGGAAAAACACTTGCTGAAACGGCATAGGCTTGATTTTGATACCTAGAATCCATGTAACAGTTCCAGGTGTGATGATGTGTGCTTTCAATCCCAGTACTCTGGGGCATATCGTGAGGACCTCTGGAGTTTCCTGGTAGACCATCTTGTTTAGCTTATTTTGAGATTTAATTAAATGAGAGACTGTCTCAGTGAAAGTAGACAACATTTTAGAAGATTCCACTGAGAGAATGCCTTCTGGTCTTCAAATATATGTGCACAATGCAAATGTGACCCCGTGTATTCATGAATACATACAATACATACAATAGCTTAAACATATACATACACATGCTATATATATATATATATATATATATATATATATATAATGATTTAGGAAAATTTTCTATTTGATAAGGGTAAAATATAAAACACTAGTAATAATAGTTTGCATTTGTAAACTCTTAAATATAACAATACATATAGTGTTTAATAGAAGTTATAAATTCTGTTTGTTAATATTATTAGTTCCCTGAACTTTTATCAAATCAAATTGTTTAATATTCTCATATCCACATAAAGATTTGCCTAACATTTCTAGAATGGAAGAGATAATGAGCCCTTATACCATGTTGAGGTGGGGGTTTTGGTCGATTTCCAGAGCTCATTTGGAAACTTCAGAGTGACACCACTCTTTTATTGGATGGCTTTTGGCCAGCCACAGGTGTCACAGCCATTCAGGGCACGTATATCTGCCAGCTGGCACATCTCCCCACCATTGCCCTGCTTTAATAGAGGTCATTGGACTCCTCTGCTCTGGCCTGGTGATGGGCTTATTGCCATCTCTTAATTAAAGGCAGGATAAGAGGGGAAGCTTCCCCTTGGCAGGATGCTTGCCAGCTGGCTTCTTCTGCTGGGCCCTCCCTCACTACATGTGAGCAGTGTTCATGAAGCAGCTGGGTGATGTAGCTACTTTGCTCAGCTGGGACACCAATGGAGTAAACACCCCCACCCTGACCAATGGTTTGACAGCCAGCTGCCTGGGATTGATGAAAAGTATATATAAATATATATTGTGATACAATGAAAATTAGACTGCTACAGGGATTTAAGGGATTAAGTGAAAATAAATTTTCTATAACACTGAGTTTATTAGCAGTGTGTAATAATAGGTTTTCATCATTTATATACAGTCTTTATTAAATTATTTTTTAAATATAGTATTGAGCTAACTCAACACAACAGAGGGCAATCAGATTTTAGATATAGAACAACTAAGATTTGTTCATCATAAAATCAGTGTCATCTTTATTGGAATTGGTGGTGGGTCATGCATTATTTCAAATACCCCTAGACATTTTGTGTAATGAGTTTATTTTTACACACACAAAAAATCAATATATTTACATGATGTATTTTATTGTCATTCTACATTAGTTTCAACCATAAAAGTTTTCAAGTATTCAAAGTTATCCATTTATAGTGTTGTGATTTTCCTCTCTACTGATAGACTTTCATTTCCACTTTAAATAAGAACACTCTAAAGTCTGGAGTCTTATAAGTGCATGTCATTCATACATTTGGAATTCAAGTGTCAACATTCCTGTGCTGTTAAAACATTATTCTTATTTTATATTAAAATCTTTATTGTTTTATGTTTATAAGAAAAGAAACTCAACTTCATAGGAAATACATATTAAGCTCTTTGCTAGATTTATTTTCACAAAGTTAAACTTTCTTCAAAGAGATGAAAATATTAGCAAATATATTGAATCATTTTCTACTCAAAGTTATTGCTACAATCATAGCCAAACTGGAAAGTATATTGCTGAGAAGTTATGGTATTTAGGCTCAAAATTGAAAATAGTGACTAATATAATTGGGTTTATTCAGTCATAAACTTGAACATCCTATGAACTCTCGGTAACTGCAATAAATGACAAAAAGCTGTTTACAATGTTCAAGACACCTCAGGAATGACAGGTTTTCCTCTAGTGCCAGGAGACAGGCTGTTCTCCTAATGCCACCACAATAGATAGTAGCAGAAGAAGGACTCATGGATAAAGAAATTGGTATTTAAGGTTCATCTTCTGACATTTAATTTTGTGCTTTAACTCCACTATAAAAAAAAAAAAACCCTAGATGGATCTTCTCAACAATTTACAGCTTAAGCTCTTAATCTGTTTATTCAAAACAAAACATCAACACCAGCCCAGAAAGAATCAGAAAACCCATTTCTATTAGAATCTATTTAGAGGTGAATTTGGATATAACTATGTCCATAATAACTTTGTAGGATGAGGTATGTGAATGAGGACTGATTAGCTGCTTTAAGGGAAGTGTGCTTACAGGTTTATATTTTATATAGTATTGATGGTTGTCTTAGTCAGGGTTCCTATTCCTGCACAAACATCATGACTAAGAAGCAAGTTGGGGAGGAAAGGGTTCATTGAGCTTATACTTCCACATTGCAGTTCATCACTAAAGGAAGTCAGGACTGGAACTCAAGCAGGTCAGGAAGCAGGAGCTGATGCAGAGGCCATGGAGGCATGTTTCTTACTGGCTTGCTTCCCCTGGCTTGCTCAGCTTGCTCTCTTATAGAACCCTAGACTACCAGCCCCGGGATGGCCCCACCCACAAGGGGCCCTCCCCACCTAATCACTAATTGAGAAAATGCCCCACAGCTGGATCTCATGGAGGCACTTCCCCAACTGAAACTCCTTTCTCTGTGATAACTCCAGCTGGTGTCAAGTTGACACAAGAAACCAGCCAGTACAATGGTAAAACAGAGTAGTTAGAAGTTACCTTGATTGTGTGGAATGTGGATGAGTTGAATAGCCATTGGATCTGCCTTTATGCTTGTTTCTTGCTTCATTCTTACCGCATTCTGATGAAGACACTCAGGCAACAGGTCCTATTCCAAAGTAAAAGTGATCCTACTGTAACAGCATGTCAGCCTGTGATCAGTGTCATGGTAACTGCTGCCGATCATCCTCAGATGCAGAGAGGCCACAGGGTTGGAGATGACTTTGGATGTCTCTCCAATAGGAGCATGTTTTCTTTATTTAGCTTCCAATTTTTTTCTGTTCTGTTTCTAACCACTAAGTTACTAGATTTTTTCCACAACAGGATCTTTCATAAAAAGAAAAAATAAGGTCCTGTATTCTTGAGATTTTCTTTACTGCTTCCTGCTTAGATTAAATCAGTCAAAATTCAAGTGTGTTGGAAGTACTTATTTCATCTCACAAGCCTGAAATATAATTAAAAATCTAAATTGTAGATAAAAAGCTTACATCTAACATGAATATACAGGAGATAATTTCAACATTATGTAAGATGAATAAATATGTAGGTGCATTTCAGGAAGGCATTCTTACAGGAGCAAGCACATAGTCTTAGAAAAATGCAATCTGCTCAGCAAAGCTCTCCTGCAGTGTTTTAAAAGATTCAGTTATGTGTGTGTGTGTTTGTGTGTGTGTGTTTGTGTGTGTGTGTGGTAGCTGAGTGTGTGTGTGTGGTAGCTGAGTGTGTGTGTCTGGATGTGTCTCTGGGTATGTATCTGGTGTGTGTCTGGATATATTCACATGTGTGTCATGGGACTGCAGGAGCCTCAAGACTTAACAAAATGGCATCAAACCTCTTAAAACTGAAGTTACAGGTGGTTATTTATCATCTTGTTTGTGCTGAGAACTGAACCTGAGTCTGCTGAAGGCCAGAAATGCACTTAACAACTAAACATGCTTGTAATATTATTAAATATTAGAAATTTATTCTTGCCAGGGCATATATCTGTAAATACAATGTCACCAACAGTTTTAACTTCTGGAAATATTTCCAAGCAACAAAAATGTTTCCGGGTTAGCCGGGAGTTGGTGACGCATGCCTGTAATCCCAGCAGTCTGGGAGGCAGAGGCAGGCAGATTTCTGAGTTTGAGGCCAGCCTGGTCTACAGAGTGAGTTCCAGGACAGCCAGGGCTATACAGAGAAACCCTGTCTCGAAAAAAAACAAAATCCAAAAAAAAAAAAAAAATGCTTCCGGGATACGAAATAGATCTTTGGCTTTGTTTTCAACACCAGTATAATAGAAAGTCTGATTTCTGGTCCATTCTATGAGTTTTCAGTTTTGCTGTCAGTATATCATGTGTTGAGCATTGATTTTTTTCTTCATGTGTTTCATGAACAATTCAAGGACCAAGAGACCAGCTACACAATTATCAAGTCTAAAGAGACCACTATTACTGCAGAGGGCCTGAAACCTGCGTCTGTGTATGTCTTCCAAATTCGAGCACGTACGGCAGCTGGCTATGGCGTCTTCAGTCGAAGATTTGAGTTTGAAACCACACCAGTGTGTAAGTCATTTTAATTACTGTCAGCTCTTGTCTATGTAATGGTTACCAGAAGAGAGTCCATGGATCGATAGACTCCGGGGGCTTGCTGTCAGTTCCATCCTTTCTGTCTCTCCCATCCTGACCCCTTCAGGTAGGAGGCCTCTGCCATGCTATAATGGTAGGTCTGTAGGTTAACACTGTGTGTCTCGCTTCCTTGCTTTGGTCCACCGGGGGCTGATTTATCAAGCATCTTAAGAAATGTTTAAACCGTGCTTTTAAAGACTCCGTTCCCCCAGGTGCCGTGCTTTATTGAATTATTCCCATTTACCTTTTACTTGTTTTATTGAACTATGCTACTTTAGTCTTTCTAAGGAAATTCTACAGGGAGCTTTCTTTAGCATTGAATTTGACAAGAAAATGGTGCTTCCGGGATCCAATCTGATTTCCTAAAGTAAAAATTAAATCTGTGTCAGAATCTTGGAATGGTGAATCTGAAAATGGTTCTGAAGTGCTCTTTGGTGACCACTTCTTGTTTAGTTTCATACAACATAACCTCGGGCTTCAACAAAAGATTTTAGATCTCTTGTCCTAAAGAAGACACATTAATGCTGAATAAGGGAACAAAACTATGGTTTGTGTGTGCACATATGAATTGCCACTATCGATTTTCTGTTATAAAAGACACACACATGAGCATTGTGAAATGTTACATGTGTGGGAGTATGTGTTGGTGACTATATGTATGTGTGTGTGCACACGTGTTCATGTGTACTTGTGTGAATATGTCTATGTTTATGCTTTATTAAGCTCTTTAATTTTCAATGAAAAAGAAAATACTGTCAAAAAAGAAAAAATGAGAGTGTAGTTATTAGATTAATGTTATAACTACTGGAATTATTATTGAAATACAGTTTTAGCAAACTCATATGACATCGCCCTGGAGGAAACAAAATTTGCTTCTGTTTAAAGCCTTTGTAATTGATTTACGTAAATAATTTTTATTAAGTGATAAACAGGTTCCCTAATGCTACCCCACTAGATTTTATAAAGAAAAAGATCTTATTGGTAGAAATTATTTATTTATTTCTATATAAAGAAAATTGCATGTTTGAGTTTAATTAAAAATTGAGAAATTGGATTCTAGTACTTAATTTTCATATCAACATTTAAATAAACTTAATAGTGTATATTTACGTACAATATACTATGAAAAATATTTAATCTCATAATTTAATCTTAAAATTGTTTTTTTTATAAAAGAGAAGTTATGAAACCTCCTGATAATAACAGTTTACTTGTACATATATTCTACTAGTGATGAATATTACAATAGCCTAAAACTCTAGGAACAAGGCATACAAAACATTATATATATATGCATAAATATTATGCATATATGTATAATATATTAAGATATATTATACATATATAATCAAAGTAGGATTAGATGCTGTATAATTACAGAGAGTAAAAATCTCAACTATGATTTTGGTTGAGACATGTTCAAGCACTAGGGTTTTTTTTTAGGAATTCAATACTCCATTCTCTATATTTACTACGCGGTAGTTTTTTGGTATCCCTTCTGAGCTACTGTCCTTTGAATGACTCTCATGTGTCCCTCCCCCATTGTCCAGTTGATGGCCACTTATACTTTGATTGTTATTACTCTGTATTCTCTGCCTCTTCTTACCTATAATTAGAAATAATTTTTATTTAAATCTGTATGTACATATTTTCACATACTGTGTATTACATACTATCTTTTAAGCTTCGTGTAAAAATCAGGATATTGGATACACTTCCATAAGAATGTATCAGAAAACAATGTGCATAATTTCCCTAGCCTTTCAGAAAACTAAAGTACAAGAGCCAGGGATTAATGAGAATTTCCCGAGATTTTTATTTCATTTCTTTGAACTCCTTTGTAAATAAGTGTGCAAAAGTTATGTACACACTAAGTTATTGATAATTTCATCACTTCTCTGGATCTATAGATCTTCCAAGCTATCATAATGTGTCATCATGAAGATCACCTGTGTTCCCCTTCCCGACTGTACCCACACATTAAGGAGCAACTCAGCATGCATAAGTGATAACTGAAATAGATTAATATTTTGTCTTAGTTACTTTTCTGTTACTTTGATGAAAGTCCATGACCAGAGCAATCAATGGAATAAAGCATTAATCTGAGCTCAGCACGCAATAGCCCACCATGGCAGAGTCATAAAGCAAGGCCAGGGTGATAAGGAAGAAGGCACATCAACCTCTAGCATGAATAACAGACACACCTCCTCAAAAAAGCTGCATCTCCTAAGTCCCACAAATAGCTCTACTAATTGTGGACCATGTGTTCAAACATCTGAGTCTACTGGGCATGTTCTCATTCAATGCACAATATGTGTCCTGCCTGTGTGATGTTGCATCAAGTCAAACTTTTTAGAGGAGTCATATTATAGATTTTGTATACTTCATACCTCATAATTATTTTTATTTTTATTCTAAATTTTGATTTTTACTGAGCCTATTACTCTGGTGAAACACACACACACAGAGACAGAGACAGAGACAGAGGCAGAGGCAGAGACAGAGGCAGATTTAGAGACACAGAGACAGAATGAGAAGGACAGAGGGGGAAAAGGGAGTTAATAGATATACATATGATATAGATAAAATTAGCCATGTGGTGAGCAATGTAACTTAAAAATGTAATATCACAAAACGCACAGCTGGAGATTTTCCCAGGTATTATGAAGTGTAGAATGACTATAACTAGAAAATGAATGAAGAGAACTACTAACTTTCTTGAATGATATCTTTCAACATATTATTTAAGGTACTTTAAAACTTTCCATCAGTGTTTTCAACACATTTCCCAGCTGGTCTTCAAGTATTAAATTATCAATCACCTATTATTAACTAATAAATATGCATAATACAGTGAGAAAATATACTACCTAAGCATTAGTACCTTTAACATTTAACAAATATAATAGATTAAAAAAAGATGATCATGTGGCTCTTTTTTTCTATAGCTAAAGAATAAACAGCCACTTAACTAAGAATGAGAAGACATGTAAAATTTATATTTTAGGGTTAATATACTAATAATAGGATTTGGGTTTTTTTCAGGAAAACCAATCAAGAAATTAATAAATAAAATTAATTCTTTTTTTAAATTTTTTTATCTGGTATATTCTTTATTTACATTTCAAATGATTTCCCCTTTTCTGGCTTCCCACTCCCCGAAAGTCCCATAAGCCCTCTTCCCTCCCCCTGTTACCCCATCTACTCCTTCCCACTTCCCTGTTCTGGTATTCCCCTATACTGCTGCACCAGAACCAGGGGCCACTCCTCTGTTCTTCTTGGACATCATTTAATAGGTGGATTATGTTTTGGGTATTCAAAGTTTCTAGCCTAATATCCACTTATCAGTGAGTGCATACCATGATTGATCTTTTGAGACTGAGTTACTTAGTATGATGTTCTCTAGCTCCATCCATTTGTCTAAGAATTTCATGAGTTCATTGTTTCTAATGGCTGAATAGTACTCCATTGTGTAAATATACCACATTTTTTTTATCCATTCCTCTGTTGAGGGACACCTGGGTTCTTTCCAGCTTCTGGCTATTGCAAATAAGGCTGCTATGAACATAGTGGAACATGTGTCCTTACTGCATTCTGGGGAATCCTCTGGGTATATGCCCAGGAGTGGTATAGCAGGGTCCTCTGGAAGTGTCATGCCCAGTTTTCTGAGGAACCGCCAGACTGATTTCCAAAGTGGTTGCACCATCTTGCAATCCCACCAGCAGTGGAGGAGTGTTCCTCTTTCTCCACATCCTCACCAACACCTGCTGCCTCCTGAGTTTTTGACCTTAGCCATTCTGACTGGTGTGAGGTGAAATCTCAGGGTTGTTTTGATTTGCATTTCCCTAATAATTAATGATGTTGAACTTTTCTTAAGGTGCTTCTAAGCCCTCCAAAGTTCTTCATGTGAAAATTCTTTGTTTAGCTCTGTACCCCATTTTTAAAGAGGTTATTTGGTTCTCTTGGTTCTAACTTCTTGAGTTCTTTGTATATATTAGATATTAGCCCTCTGGCAGATTTAGGGTTGGTGAAGATCCTTTCCCAATCTGTTGGTTGATGGTTTATCCTTTTCACAGTGTCCTTTGCCTTACAGAAACTTTGTAGTTTTATCAGGTCCCATTTGTCTATCCTTGATCTTAGAGCATAAGCTATTGGTGTTCCATTCAGGAACTTTTCCCCTGTGCCCATGTCCTCAAATTCTTGATGATGTGTGTCTGTGAGGAATAATTCACAAATTACTAACAATGTAATATTGAAAATAGCTATAATCAATAAGAAAGCTTAGAAAGTGTTGCATTTATGTATAGGGCTCCATACATGTTTCTGTGTGAGAATGCAGGTGTGTTGTTATGCATACACATGCATGTGCACCTGTTTGGAAAACAGTTTTTGATGCCAAATGTCTCCCTCAACTAATATCCATCTTATTTCTTGAGATAGAGTGCCCCAATGAACCAGAAGCTTTCTAACTGGACTTCTGTCCAGGCAGCCCTGGCGTACATTCTCTTTACCTGAAGTGCTGGGCATAACATATAGATGCTGCCACAACTGCCAGTACTTGGTTTCAAACCTAGATTCCCATACTTGTGCTATATGCACTTTAGAAATAAAACCATTTCCCTAGTCCAAAGTCAAAAAATTCTAATATATAATACATATATGTAATGTATATTATTAAAATTTTTCTTTACAAACCCTGATTTAAGTAATTATACGAAGGATGTGAATTCAGAGGATATTTGAAACTATCATTAAAATATAACATTTTTTACCTAAGCTTTTACTATAAAGGCCTGACTAGCCTTAATCCTATGGCCCCTCTGCTCCCTGAATGCTGGTATATAAAGATATATACCACCATGCCTGGCCTAAATATGACATCGCGATTTGACATTGGTTATGAAAGTGCTCATAAAGTATATTTAAATTAAGAACTTAAGATATACTACTAATTATTTAGATATATGAGATTATGCTATATTTAAATACATTGTTTTTAGTACACTGTTACATTAACTGGTAACTATTAAAGATTGGTAATTATCAAATATATATTTTACCATATCAATACTGGCCTTATCTTTAGTTAAAAAGCACAGGATACCCCTTTCTAACTTACGGTCTTTTATACAATTTTAGTACTGTATTGTTTTGGGTAATGTTTTATCAAAATATTGTTTTAGTTTCTTTTCTGATGCTGTCATCTTTTTCTCCTAAAATTGTACATTTTGTATTTTGTCATGCTTGCTCTTTTTCATTGAGGGCATGCATAAGGCTGGATGTGTCAGGAATCTGACTTGGATCGGCCATTAAGCTCCTCTTATATAATATTTGTCTGCTTTTCTAGTCCAAAATCCCAATGTTTTCTTCAATACGCTATAAAAAACAAATTAACAAACCAACTAACCAAACAAACAAACAAACGCATCATGGTCGGCATAGAAGAAAACATTTAATTGGGCCTTGCAAGTTCAGACCCATGGCCATCATGGCAGGGACCTTGGTGGCAGGCTGACTGAGTAACAGTGGAGGAGCAGGAGCTGAGAGTTTATATGTGATCCACAAGCACAAAGCATTGAGTGTGTGTGTGTGTGTGTGTGTGTGTGTGTGAGAGAGAGAGAGAGAGAGAGAGAGAGAGAGAGAGAGAGAGAGAGCAAATGTTAACCAAGCCAACAAATATATGGGCTTAGGTGAACCACTCTCATTCAAACCGCCACAACTGTCTTCCTGTTCTGTGTCTTTCTACATTCCATGCTTATTCATAGGCATGCACCATTGCACATCCACCCATCCAGTCAGACATCCATCCACCCACCCACCTACCCATTATCTATTCATCCATCCATGCATAGATCCAACCATGCATACACTGACCACCCATCTATCCTTCCTATGCACACATCTATCCATGCATCCGCCTTACTGATCTATCCACATGCACTTACTGATCTATCCACAGCTCATCTACCATCCCAAATCATTGCATCTTTTCCACTTAAGTTTGCCCTCTTTTCACTTCTGAATATGAACAACTCCTTTTCTTTAAATCCATGTAATTGAGAATTATTGAATTGTCTCACTGACACCTGAAATATTTACAGATAGAAGGACTTTGAATGTTGGATTAGGAAATTGGGTATCTGTTATGTTTTTGATTAAGGAAATGTGATTTTAGTCATATTTTTATATTTAATAAGAATACATACAAAGCTAATCAGATCTCAACACTTTATGAACATTATTCAGATATTCCTCTTACAGTAGTTTGAATAAAAATAACTGGACATAAATATATGATGAAAGTGGAACAAAAATTTATAAATGTATTTATTATTTAATAGACAAGTAGTTATTGAGGAATATTAAGTAATAGTGAGTGAGGAGAAACTAGGGAGATGGAAAGAGTTTAGCATCCTGGTTCAATTTATGGGATGTGTGTGCCTTTTCCCAACCTATGAGGGTAGAAATGCTATGTACATATCAATTTTAAAGATATTCATTTTTCTGTGACAATATAACCCACATAAAAGGAAATATTTACTGAACAAAAAACCGGATTTAATCTTTGGAAAGATATGATTATTGGAAACAAAATTTGACCTTATAATTGATAATTGTTAACTGATGTTATAAACCAAGTTTTATCTATTAGAAGGCATGTGAAGAAGATAATAAAAAGGAAAGGAAGACAGAGAAATAAAAAGTGGGAAGAGGAAGGGAACATTGAATTCATCAAATCTGAGTACACAAGATTAGTGGAGAGAACATGGCACAATAATACAGTACTCTGGAAATAGCAGAAAAGAAATTATCTATTTTGGTTACCCAAGTTACAGGAAGACATGGATTAAATTTTGAGATATGTGTTCCAAATTCACAAATTATTTATCTTATTGCAGATATGTAAATAATACACCCATTAAATTCATTAACAGCATGCATAGGCTCTGAAGCTAAGAAATATTTCAGAGGGCTGGGTCAATACTGATTTTCAGTAGATGAGACTCTGTCTATATAACTCATGCATAATGCCAGGAAATAGGAATAAGAAGGTAAATAAAACAGAAGAAAATAAATAGGAACCAAAAACCATGCATTCTTACCTTCTAACCAAGCAGGTTAGAAGTTATGACATTGTACTAAGTAAGGTCTTGGAAGGAGCAAAATCTGTAATGGAAAAGGAATGGTTTTTGACAATGACATGAGGTTAAAGAATAAAAGGTGAGACTGTGAACTTATGCTGAACCACAGGGTCTAACATGACTAATCTTATTTTACTAGAAGGCTTGGCATTTCTAAAATGTAGGAAAGTGATGGTTAATGCCAAAAGTTTTAGCAAGAATCACTTTAGGGAACATTTGAAACACTTTGTTTCAAAATGAATGATGCAAATGAATGAATTCAAGTTGGTGTTATATCCTACTTATAATATAGAACCAGTTCAATATTGAGCCAAGATTTGAAAAATGTACAAGGTCTTTTTACCAAATCCATTTTCAACTTTATCCACTCAAATGCCTCCATCCTCAAGAATGCTCACAACCATCTGTAACTCTAGGAGGCCTCTTCTAGCTTCTGAGGTTAACAGGTTCAGTTGGGCTACACTGACACCTATGAAAGCAGAACACCCACAAATACAAAATCAAAACAAGTGTATTTTATGAAAGGCAAGAAAAGAGAAGGTAAGAAGACAGACTTGTATACTACAAATAAACTTACTTGTATTAATTGTAGCCTATAAATAGAATTTTACTTATATAAGCTGATGAAAATATCTGACTCAGTGTAGGTCAAGAGAATGAACTCACCTTGGACAGAAACAAAGTAGGCTTACAAAATAATTCAGTGAGATGTTAAGTTACAAATTATATAGACCAAGATCTGGCAAAGAGGTATAAAAAGCAAACAAAATTTATGTAGTATTATCCTTGAAGTATTGTGAAGTTGTACAAGCACTACTCTGATGCATCAAGATGATTCTGGCACTAACAGTACATAAGCTAGGTACACTCTTCCGAGGGCATGGAAACCCATAGGAAATTAGATTTGTTGTATTTTTTCTTAGATATGCCTAGTTATCAACACAAAAGAAAAATTGTCATACTTATTCAGATACAACTGCCTAAACATTTGATATTTATATTGTTAAGTTAGAAAGCTCTAAATCCATGTGTTTAAACTGTATAATAAAAGAAGCATTGCAAATTTGTTTCATCTATTCATAAAGATTTAAATTTATACTTTGATAATTTTCAGTAATCCTACTGAAAATATAGTGACCCATTATATTCTACATGGAGTTACACTATTAAGTTATATTTAGAGTACTTGCATTTTATTTCAGCAAGGTCAAAGCCCTATTATTTTAGACATTTTGTCTACAGGAAAGAATTCCTGAGCTAACATATTTTTGCTAGAGAACAACAGCTGTAAACTTGAAAACTGTCAAATCTTGAATGTTCAACACTTTCCTATATACATGCGTGTTTTTGAAGTCACGGGCAATATTCCCCCCTTACCTTGTAAAATGTAGGACCCTGGGTCTGTACAATCTGCACTCTATTTTTATGATAGGCAGAAATGTCTAGTGATGTTCTTGATTTATATTTGGTGAGTAAATATTTCCTCCTTCAGATGCCCTTTGAGGATAGATATTACAAGGGAACCTTAGCTGGGTTTGTATGAATTGTTTAAACCACGAATCAATTACCTACAGTGAAGCATCTCACATTTTGAATGGTTGTGGTCCCTTTAACTACAAGTTCCTTTCTCTCTGTCTCCTATCAGCAGTTGCAGCAACTAATGATCAAAGCCAGATTCCCATCATCGCAGTGTCAGTGACAGTGGGAGTCATCTTGTTGGCAGTGATGATTGGCTTCCTCCTCAGTGGCAGGTAAGGGAGGAAAGAGTTTCTGAATCTTTGCAGCTGCTCTCTTTCTCACGGTGATCCAACTATGAAGCAGTTAAGCACATCCTAGAACAAATCAAAGAAGCAGCATGCCAGTAGATAATGTCTAAGTGTGCCTTAGTTCTTAAGTTTTATCTTGTCCGTATTGCTGCTGTATTGTTATCAGATACTTTCTCCCCTCCTTAACATCCTCTCTACTCTGCACAAGAACAGTATTAACGTGATACCATGCATTCTGCTATTAATAGACCCATACAGCTTTTTCTAGTACAATGTATTCCTAATTCTGCATATGTTCTGTCTCAAAATATTTTATCATTGTCTGATTCAGTATTGGAAGCTGCTTGCTAAGCCATTTGAGAAATAGAACTATGTTGTATCTGGCAGGCATTCTGGAGTAAAACAAAAATATAGGAAATAAGCAAACTTATTTAAAGCATTATTATAACTGTTTTTACTTCAATTTCTTGGTGATTCCAACACAAAGACATCAAGTGTCATGCATACTTAGGGAATATGATTTTTACTGAATGCTAAGTAGATGAATAACAAAATTCCGTACACCTACAGAAGACATTATTCAGATGTTTCATGATAAATCATTATAATAAACATTCCTAAAAGTATATATGGATGAATAAAGAAGTCATTCATTGCTTTCATATAGCAAATACATTTTCATACTTGTAATTGAAGAAATGACTAGGGATATTAATTAAGGAGGGCTGCTAGTTGAGAAATGAAATATGGTGCAATTATGCAAAACTAGGCAAAAGTCTCTAACAGAAACAGTTGAGGTTGACAGCATAGGAATATTTACTATAAGGTTCAAAAAAGTCATAAAAATCAGTCTATCCTCAGTTTTCTGAAAAGCATACACAGCAATCAATTACTTAATATTGATTTGGGAACAGTATCTATTCTGTTTTGGAATTTATAGTTGAGACATAGCTCATGATCTTTTGAGGAACATTACACCCAAGCTGTCCAGGGCACCTGCTGTCTCCTGTGTCTTTTTCCTTTTCTCTTAACTGAACTAACAGAAGATGTGAGCCAACACTCCTGCTTCTGCAGGATCAGATGACATCATCAGCCTTCCCAGAAAAATGAAAGGCAAACAAACAACTTTTCAATCAAAAGGACAGTAAATTCATCAAAAAGTTAACCAAGGCTCTGATATTATCTGAGGTTTTTTTTTTTTTTTTTTTTTTTTTTTTTTTTTTTTTTTTTTATTGTCGGTGATAGGTATACATTTTGTTAAGTTTGCATCCCTTCATTTTAAGGGGTATTTGGGGGGTTTGGTTGTTTGACAGAAGTAACTCCAGCTTTTGGATTTTATTTTGTATGGAAAGATTAGTTTGTACACATACACATCTTTGTATCTACCCTCAGATCTAAGTGATGTGGCCTTAGAAAGGTTTTTCCCATCTCATTAGTTTTTGTTTGGACTTAAGTCTTCCTGTAATACCCAGGTGGTCCTGAGTTATCAAATGAGATGCAGTGAAGAAATTTAGCAGCACTTAGTACACATTTAGGAAATTATACAAGGGACTTGAAAAAATATTGAAAATTCTTAGGGCTCCTCTGCACAAATGTTAAAATAAATAAACCTTATATTTCACTCAGTCTTAGTTAGGAAGACTATCCCTGTGATGAAACACCCTGACCAATGTAAATTGGAAGAAAAGAGTTTATTTAGCTTAAACTTCCACATCATAATCCAGAAAGTCAGATCAAGAACACAATCAAGGCAGGGACCTGGAAATAGGAATTCATGAAGAAGCTATGGGGGGATTGCTTCCTCACCACGGCTTGCTTATCCTGCTATTTTTTTTATTGGATATTTTCTTTATTTACATTTCAAATGTTATCCCCTCTTTGGGTTATCCCCTGAAATCCCTTAATCCATCAGTCTTAGCTGCTTCTATGAGAGTGTTCCCCAACCCACCCTCTCACTCCTGCCTCCCTACCTTTGCATTTCCTACACTGGGGCACTGAATCTTCATAGGACCAAGGGCCTCTTCTCCCATTGATGCCCTACAATGCCACCCTCTGCTGCATGTGGCTGGAACCATGGGTCCCTCCATGTGTACTCTGGTTTGTGGTTTAGTCCCTGGGAGCTCAGGGGGTCTGCAGGGCTGATATTGTTCTTCCTATGGGGTTGCAAACCCCTTCTGCTCCTTCAGTCCTTTCTCTAACTGCTCCAATGGTTGGCTGCAAGCATCTGCCTCTGTATTTGTCAGGCTCTGGCAGAGTCTCTCAGGAGACAACTGTATGAGGCTCCTGTAAACATGCAGTTATTGGCATCCAGGATAATGTCTGGATTTGGTGTCTGCATGTGGGATGGATCCCCAGGCTGGGCAGTTCCTGGATGGTCTTTCCTTCATTCTCTACTTTACTCTTTGTTCCTGTATTTCCTTCAGACAGGAGCCATTCTGTGTTAACATTTTGGACATGGGTGGGTGGCCCCATCCCTCAACCTGGGCGCAGGGGTGCGGGGCTCGACAAGCTCTCCCTCCACTTTGTGGAGTATTTTAGTTGATGTCATCCCATAGGGTCCTAGTAGGCTCTTGCTTCCCTGGCACTAGGACTTTCTAGTTGCCACTCCTAGCTCCCATCCCCCATTGCCATACACCTCTGTTCAATTACCTGACCCTCTATACATCTCCTCCATTTCCCCCTATACCAGATTCTGTCTCTATTTTTCCCCTGCCCTCTTTGCCCAAATCCCCCCACCTTCTACTTATATTGAGTCTTTTGTTCTCCCCCTCCCCCCAGTAAGACAGTAGCATACATTCTTTGCTATTCCTTCCTCTTGAAATTCATGTGGTCTGTGATTGGCATTGTGGGTATTCCATGCTCTTTGCCTAATATCCACTTGTCAGTGAGTACATTCATTGTGTGGTGTTTTGTGACTGTGTTAACTCACTCAAAATATTTTCTAGATACATCCATTTTTATGTGAATTTCATGAAGACAGGGTTTTTAATAGCTTAGTAGTATTTCATTGTGTAAATGAACCATATTTTCTCTATCCATTCCTCTGTTAGAGGACATCTGAGTACTTTATAGTTTCTGGCTATTATAAATAAGCCTGTGATGAACATAGTGGAGCATGTGTCCTTGTTATATGTTGGATCATCATTTGGGTATATGTCCACGAGTGGTAGAGCTTGGTTCTCAGGTAATACTATGTCCAATTTTCTGAGGAACCACCAGACTGATTTCCAGAGTGGTTGTACCAGCTTGCAATCCCACCAGCAATGGAGGAGTGTTTCTCTTTCTCCACATCCTCACCAGCATCTGCGATCATGTTAGTTTTTGATCTTAGCCATTCTGAGTGGTGTGAGGTAGAATCTCAAGTTTGTTTGGATTTTCACTTCCCTGATGATTAAGGATGTTGAACATTGCTTTAGGTGTTTCTCCGCCATTTGATCTTCCTCAGTAGAGAATTCCATTTTTTAATTAATTAATTTATTTTTTTACACTCCATATGTTATCTACCCCCTTCGACGCTTTGAATGTTCCATATCCCATAGCTCCCCTCTACATGTCTGTCTCTACATGGATGTCCCCACCCCCACCCCACCTGACCTCTAAACTTTCTGGGGCCTCCAATCTCTTGAGGGTTAGGTGCATTATCTCTGAATGAACACAGATCCAGAAGTCCTCTACTCTATGTATATGTTAGGGGCTGCATATCAGCTGGTGTATGTTGCCTGTTTGTTGGTCTAGTGTTTGAGGGATCTCTTGGGGCCAGATTAATTGAGATTGCTGGTCCTCCTACAGGGTCTCCCTTCTCCTCAGCTTCTTTCAGCCTTCCCTAGTTCATGGTTGAGCTGCTTCTGTCCATTGGTTGGGTGCAAATATCTGCATCTGACTCTATCAGTTACTTGTTGGGATGTCCCGGAGTGCAGTCATGCTAGGTCCCTTTTTGTGAGCACTCAGATAGCCTCATTAATAGTGTCAGGCCTTGGGACCTCCCCTTGAACTAGATCCCTCTTTGGTACTGTCACTGGACCTTCTTTTCCTCAGGCTCCTATCCATTTCCATTCCTGTAATTTTTTCAGACTGGAACAATTATGGGTCAGAGTTGTGGCTATGGGATGCTCCTCTCTCCCTCATTTGATGCCCTGTCTTCCTGTTGGAGGTGGACTCTATAAGTTCCCTCTACCTATTGTCCAGCATTTCATCTAAGTTCCCTCCCTTTGAGTCCTGAGACTCTCTCACCTCCCAGGTCTCTCATTCATTTGGGATGGTCCCCCCAACCTCCTATCTCCAGAGGTTGCCTGTTTCCCTTCTACAAGAACTTTGAAGGCTGAAATGGAGAAGGGTTTCAGGTAAATAGCAGTTAAACATGGGTCAGTTGGTTCCAAGGGATGGGCAAGTGCCATTCTGAGGAGAATTCTTTGTTTAGCTCTGCAGTTTTTAATAGGGTTATTTGATTCTCTAGAGTCCAACTTCTTCAGTTCTTTGTATAGATTGGATATTAACCCTCTATCAGATGTAGGATTGGTAAAGATCTTTTCCCAATATGTTGGTTGATGTTCTGTCCTATTGACAGTGTCCTTTGCCTCTGTATTAAAGAGCAATAGTGCTAAAAACTGTATGGTGTTGGTATAGAAACAGGGAAAAGATCAATGGAATAGAATTGAAAACCCAGAAATGAACCTACACACCTATGGTCACTTGATATTTGACAAAGAAACTAAAACCATCCAGTGGAAAAAAAGACAGTATTTTCAACAAATGGTGCTGGTTCAACTGGAGATCAAATACATTCTTATATCTTCCTACAAAGCTCAAGTCCAAATGGATAAAGGACCTCAATATAAAGCCAGATACACTGAATCTAGTAGAAGTAAACATGGAGAAGAGTCTAGAACACATGTGAACAGGGGAAAACTTCCTGAACAAAACACCATTGCCTTATGCTCTAAGATCAACAATAGACAAATGAGACCTCATAAAATTGCAAAGCTTCAGATTTTTTGTTCTTTGTTTTTTTGTGTTTGTTTGTTTTTAATAAAACTCAGGACCATGCAACCAAGGTTTACACTGTCCACAATGGGGTTGAGTTCTCCCCGATTAAATGACTATTAAATGACTATTTAAGAAGCTGTCCTATACTCAAAGAGTATATGGCATTGTTTTTTCAATTGAAGTTCCTTTCTTTCAGCTAACAACATTCTATATCAAATTAACACAAAAGCAGCCAATAAATTCCCTCTTTTTAATAAATCAAACATAATTGATAAGCATGTGTACCCGCTTAAAGTTGTCATAATTTCCCTTTCTTTCCTTGTTTAGCTGCTTTAATAAGACAACACACCCAGAGGTCTCAGGTGTATATCTTTGCAAAATATTTCTGCTAACCGAACATAATTTGATTTCTCAATGGCCAAAAATTATTCTATTTTATTTTAATATATCACTAAATATTAATACCATTTATATGCAAAATGTGATAATAATTTAGATCAATATGTGTACCTAAAAGAAATTTCACTTGTAACAGTGACATTTTGTAATTGTTTGCATGGGACAGAAAAATATGTTTAGAGTATGTCCCACTGAATATTATACTATTGCAAAAAATATCACCCTTGTTTTCTAGTATACATTCAAGATAAAAGGAAGTCAAATATAGGGATTCGTAATCCGTTTAAGGTTCTGTTTGCTAGGTATGCAAAAATCATTCTAATTATATGTGATTTTTAGAAAAAATGCACTTATGTTAATATTGAAATAAGTATTTTTTAATGAAGTTGAAAGCTATCACCTCTTTAAAGGTATCCATTTTTCCATTGGGCTTTTACTTCAAGGCATAAACATTTCTTTGTACTGTATTCTTTCTCAATACTCATCTCTCTGTAACATCACAGAAGAACTGACTGACTCTCAGAAAACTATGACTAATTATCCCAGGAAGATTACAATGTAAGCCCTCTGGAATATAAGCAAACAGTGACTGTTCTTTAATCTCTCTCTTTCCTTTCTAACAGTATTGAGCACTGCTATGTTTCTATACCATAGTTTATTCTCTGATATTTACTGTTTCATAAATATAGTTGCTTAATCTGTAGGTTTTGTGAAATTTTTTCACAAGTCCCTGGTTAAATGTGAGATAGAGTCCTACACTGCTGTTTTCCGTTTCTTTCTCCCCTTTAGGCTATCCTTTTTTCCCTTTTTAATTTCCTCTTGAGAACAAAGGGGCTAAATTCTGAAAATTGATTACGACACATTTTTAGTCTAATATAAAACTCAAATAATAATTTAAAGGTACATTAACAAAGTACATTAAACAAAAAGTAAGAGTGAGTTTGTAAAAGCAATTATTTTATTTGACTCCTTAATTGAGATTTCGTGGACTTAAATAAAGGCTTTTGATATTTTATTCCTGAAATCTAAATTTTGCATATGCTTTCATATTTGGTTACATTCAAGAAAATTTTGGATTTTCTTTTTACATTAAAATGACTTTCTGAGTACATCTGGATATAGAAGCATTCATGATTATGTGGATGCCCACGCAAATATATAGGCTGTTGAACATAAAGCCCAAAAGCTTAAAGCTTTTATGCCAATTTTGAAATTGGAAAAGGCAGAGCAAGTAAAATATCCCGAAGAAAGGATTTGTTTTTGCTGCTAAGTCTTTGATGAGATTTTTTTTAATACTATTCATTTGTGACTTTCATGTTAAGATGTTTCTAGGATGATAAATTTAGTATGAAAAGTGGTTTACTGCCTAGAAAATGTTACTTTTTTCGACCAAAGTTCTTATTTCCTTTGTTCTGAATATGTGAAGAATCTGGAACTAGTCTTAGCTGCTCTATGCTGTTGCCTATGTCTCTCGTTAGGAAATTGACACTCAATTCTGTTGAAATGTCTCATTGATCTTTCAGGTAAGTTTGTTTCTTTATGGGTGAATATACATTGGGTATATATACTAAACCATAAGAATTAAGACATTGGTGACATCCGAAACATAGATAAGTAGTTTTCAATAAAACATTGTTTTAACTTTTTCTTATTTTACTTGAAAAATTAACAGTAAAACTTTGTTTTGCAATTCTCTTCTAGTTTTTTAGTTATATCAGATTGTACAGTGCTGTCGTCACAGATATCTGTTACAAAGGTTTATTGAGAGTCTATTACACATCCTTGCCAAAGTTCCTCCTGGGCACTTGAGATTATAAGAAAAATTGCCTTTGCACAAATATTTATATTTTATTTTAGTAGATGCATAAATAGACATAACTTCACAGAGTTTAATTACAATGATGCTAAAGGGAACAGACTTTCAATATAATTGGAATATGTTTTTTTCTCTTTGTACAAAATGATAGTATGATTAATACCCTCACTAACACCAAGCAATATGTGAATTCTTATAAATAATAAACAGTTCTCTATCAAAGAAAACCACAATTGTTTCAGAAAAAAAATCTCTCAGAGTTCATTTGTAACCATTAATTATACAGGAGTTTTTAATACATATTTATATAAATATGTATATATATGTATTTACACTGACATTAAAGAATTGTGATTTCTTGGGCTAGAGAGATGACTCAGTGGTTAGAGAATTTGTTGTTCTTGCACAGGACCAGGAATTAGTAGCCAGCATTCACATGGTAGATGAAAACTATAGGTAGCACCAGTTCCAGGAGATCCAGTGCCTCCTTCTGACTTCTGCATACACCAGGCACATATACACAATACACTGACATATGTGCAGACAGACCTCTCATACAAATAAAATCAAAATAAATAAAAATTGTTAAAACGTATAGAGTTGTGATTCCTTATATGAATGTTTTATAAAGGTATAAATTGTTTTTAAAACCATTTCAGAAATTGTTGGCTAATGCAATTATCAAGATAAGAATATTGCCAAAAATAATTATAATATTGTCTTATAACTATTATGGCTGCCCCATCAGTAGGCACCATTCTCAGGGTTCACATAGAGTATTTCATCACCCCGTTTCTCAATACTGAATCTGTTTAACTTATTGCTGACAAAATTATCTCCCTGCTGTTTCTTGAACATTGTTCAGAATGGTCCATCCTGAAGACTTTTTCTCTGGCCTTTCCTTCTGCTTCATATTCCATCGCCTAGAGAACGATATAGCTTATTTCTTATTCCTTTCAAGTCTGTACCTTATCTTATGCTTTCACAGACACTTGCTAAAATGATTTTGCATGTTTCTTTCTTCTGTTACTTCCTACTATTGGTGGTTTCTTAGACAAGTGTCTTCTTCATCTTTTTTTTTCCCTCTGCCTTTCTCCTTTAAAAAAAAATGTAAGAGACAAGACTATGGTAGAGAAAAGAGGTACTTAATGAGGGCATGTTACTTGAATCCAATACTACTATTCTTTTAATTTCTGGTGTGTGTGTGTGTGTGTGTGTGTGTGTGTGTGTGTGTGTGTGTGTGTGTAGTGATGGGAGAGACTGTGGTCGCCCAGATGCCATATGCAATATGCACACGTGGAAATCAGAGGACAAGTTAGCAGCATCCTGCTGGATCTCTCCGATTAGTTTTGAGTCTGGGTCTCTACAATTGTTTATACTGCAACCCTGCACATTCCAGGCTACTATCTGTCCCGCAAGCTCCCATCAGATTCTCTCAGTCAGACCCACGGGACAGTAGCTGTGTGTTAATTACATATACATGTTCCTATACCCAGCTTTCCATGAGTTCAGTTAATTAACTTCCAGTCATCCAGGCTTTTAGAGCAAGTGCTTTTACCTGCAGTGCCATGTCTGTAGGCAATGTCTCTTTTCTTGACTACAGGAATTTCTCATAGTGTTTAATCATGCTGTTTGTATTGTTAAGGGATTTTCTGATTTGTACAGCTAGAGTAGCTGTACTTCAAAACTTCTCATAAAAACTGGTAAAATTAGTAAAATTTATCTTAGAATTTACTGTTCATTGAGTCTTGATACTAAAGTGGATTATTTCTCTTTTTCTGAGTTTACCTGGAAAATTATCTTTCATCTCTAGTCATTTCTATTGTCACCAATGACATCATCATTCTGCATATTGGTACAGATTGTTATTTAATTTCACCTTTGTATATCCTTAAAAAAATCTTCATGTACTGAATTACTTTCCCTTATCATTTATAGTTTTCTTTTTCTTTCTTTCTTTTTTTTTTTTTTAAGACAGTTTCTCTGTGTGGTTTTGGCTATTTTAGTAGTAGCTCTGTAGACCAGGATAGCAGAGAACTCAGAGATCTCACTACCTTGACTTTATGACTTCTGGCAAATATCAGATATATACCAACTGTATTCAATATTTCTATCTAAATATTATTTATATCAGAGAAGGAATGTCCTGCTAAGGAGTTATAAGAATTTGTCTAACTATAGGAGAATGGTTCATCTTTTGATTAATGGTCACTATATCATGCTGCTGCTTGATTTCAGTCCCCTTATGGTTCATTTTCAAATAATAAAAGCTTTGTATCAAATGCCAAAGAGTAAGTCAATCATCACACACCACTGACCATTAACTAAGAGGAAAATGACGAAATTCTGCTGTTAATGTGTGATCCAGCCCTGAAGACAGCCATGCTGGGGCTCAGTGTAAAACTTATGGACTGCAAACAACAATTACTCTGCACTCACTATGACAACCCCCCTTTTCTTGGTACAAATTTGTACTCATTCCTCATTGTTTAACTTGGGACAGTTATCAAGACCTAGGTTAATCCATTCTTTCCATTTTAAAACCTCCTCCATTCTTTAGCTAAAGCCTTCTTTCCTTCTAGTGAAATGTTATAACGAGAAATCAGTTATTTCTCATATAAATTATAAAATTTATACCATAACTACAGTTCCTTGTGTGTATATGTCCTCTCTTCTTTTTCAAGTATGTCCTGAGAGACTTCTGTGGCTTTCATATTTAATCTAATTGAATAACTTACTCAAAAACTATAGGATTAAAAATAAGTGTGTATCGATCACCATTTGATGTGATTTGGACATTATTAAGGTTGGCAATTAGGAACACAGACTCAGTTAAGTAACTCCAACAAAATCTCTGACCCACAAATGTGATTTTTTTGTAAATAATGAAATTTTCATACACCACAAAATAAATAATGATTTTAAAAGTATTATAAAGAGTTAAAAAATTCCAAGCTTAGCATAGCATTTATTTAACACATAGCTGTTATAATGTCAATATTAAGTAGTAGCAAGTAGCAATTGCTTTTCTAAATAATATCAGTAAAACTATCTGTATTTCTCTCTCTATTTCTTTAAGGCCATCATAGACAATATGTATTTGTCCTCTCTAAAGTAATGGGTAGCTTAAAACTTGTAAGATTCCAGGAAGAAAATTGAATAAAAATATTTTAATAGAGCACTATTCATTTTTGAATGTGGTAAATAACAAATATTTATTATCTCAAATACTACCAATAATTTTGTAAAATAATTCATGAGGATTAAACCTCAATGGCTTGTGACTCAGCAATAGATGTGACTTCATAAAAGTATAATACATCGAGGCTGACATATTGATTTGGTTTCTGAGACTTGTAATACCATCTATTTTCTTATAACTACATGTGGTTTGTTTTTGTTCAGAAACTCTGAATTAAAAAATTAACAGGCAAAGCATAATTTATTAATGACTGACAAATGGAGCAGAATTGCAAGGAATACTCAGAGCAAAGCAAAACTAATTGCCACAGTGGGGAGTTAGTCTTCCTGGGAAACTGACCAAAACATGGTTATTGGCTCAATGGCTCAACAGCATTGAATATGCCACCTGCAGCTTCTCACAGATCAAATATGGGAACATTACTGTGTATCTTAGGACACTGTATTGAATCAAACATTTCAAAGGAAAAAACTCTGTGGTATTGAGACAAGTAATCAATACCAGTGATTTGCAATAGTGTAAACTGTCTTCAGAGAGAAGTTAAAGATGTTTGTATTTCACCTATTACAAAACTAAAACAAACCAAGGCCTAGCCATAGGCATACAGCCCTACTTTTCCTTGCATCTTGCATGTTCATTGCCTAAGCACCATTTCTGTATGCCAGTGAGTGATTCATTCCTATTTGGAATAGCAATAGGTAGAAGCCAGAAGTTAGGTTTAGTAGACTTTGCTAGCTCTGGGAATTTCATCACATTGTTTGAAGGGGACAATGCCATGTGCTTCCCAGGAACCTGAAATGCAGTTCCATGGTGAAAATATCACTTCCTTGTGCCAGAAGATAGAACTTCAACAGCAGCCACAGCAACAAAACAAAAGTCTCTACAAAACTGCCAGGAAACAGAGAAAAATGTTCCAAGTGATTTCAAACATTGGCTAAAAGCCATATTGATTAAGATCTGCACTCTGAATGATACTGCATGACTCAAAAATCAAATATATCTTTCTTGTAGATTAGCAACTCAGCTTCAAACAATTGAGTTCTTTATTAAGTCAATGTACTGACTTCTGATACAGCTGATGTCTGTGACAGATGTCATTATACAAATGCAAGTGAAGTAATGTGAGTTTCTTGCTTACAAAAAGACTACTCTGTCTTTTTCATCTCACAGACAATAATTTCTTGGCATTGGATCTTTGGCACAAGTGGACTTTGGTCTATGTACATATTTTTCTTTCTTGTGGTCATAATCATTAAGGAAACAGTGTGTGTTGGCATTAGCTATTATTTAGAGGCTATTATTATTTACTGTTCTTACTTTTGTTAATTACCTGTTGTTATCTTTTCTCACTAATTAAGATATAGTGCTGGGACTTACCTGTCTTTCATAGTCACTGTTGTTTGAGTTTTCTGTGTTCTTTTGCATGGGGCAGACAGAAAATTCTTGCATGAGTAAACATAATTTGTACCCCCGAAATAAAATAAATTAATATTCATTATCCTACAAAGAGAGGGTGCATCTAGCCCCATAGGATGATGACAAAGGACACTGGAATGTGGTCACAAGGGACTAGATTAAAAGAATGGAAAAATTCCCTGCCAGAACCTTTACTGTGCTGTCTCTGAGATTTTTTTTTCCAATTTCTTCAATTTTTGACTTCTGGAAGCTTCCTTAAACTGAGT
This sequence comes from Apodemus sylvaticus, assembly GCF_947179515.1. NCBI lineage: Eukaryota > Metazoa > Chordata > Mammalia > Rodentia > Muridae > Apodemus > Apodemus sylvaticus. Next base: position 26,091,067 of record NC_067482.1, read on the forward strand.
CTTGTGCCTGAAATGATTATGGTTCCCGAAATACAGATACTTCATAGAGGGCATATAGCTTTAAATTACTGAGTTTTAATGTGAAGCGCATTGCTTTCTGGGGAAAAAAAATTGGTGAATTCTAGAAAGAGCCAACTCTATCTCGAGAGTGATTTTATTTGGCCTATAAAGCTGGGAGTACTTTAATCTTTTGATAAAATACTTAATTCCTCATATCACGTTCATTTCCAAAATTCCATAAACTCTCAAGAAATTTTGACACAAGATGACCATTTATTTTCTTAAATATTTTTATTGAATATATTCTTCATTTACAATTCAAATATTATACCCCTTCCCGGTTTCACCCCTCCCCGAAAATGCCCAACTCATCCTCCCACCCAACCCACTCCCCCCCACCCCCTCTATTTCCCCAAGCTAGGGCATCTATTGAGCCTTCACAGGACCAAGGACCTCTCCTCCCACTGTTGCCCAGCAACAATGCATTTCTCTGCCACTCTTTTGGCTGGAACCATGTGTATCCCTTGGTTGATGGATTGGTTCCTGGGAGGCCTGGGGTCTCTGGTTGGTTGACATCATCATTCTTCCCATGGGGCTGCAACACCCTCCCACCCAGCAAGATGACCATTTATATCCAAATTTTAACACTTGAATGATTGAAAATGTTTTACAAACCAGAATATAATGTTCACGGTGCATGAGTATTATAATGTCTACTCTTTCACATTCATTTTCATTTCTTTATTTTCATTTTCTGATTGGTATTTTGGAAGGATAGGTTAACTATTGATGTATTATTATTATTATTATTTCTAGTGTTCTTAGAATACATCCAGTCATTCAAACAGAGTCAGTATATATGAACATTTTGGGGGGGGGGGAAGAGGGACAACATTTGAAGTACACTAGCATTTTTGAGAACACTAATACAGCCGGGCAGTGGTGGCTCATGCCTTTAATCCTAGCATTTAGGAAGCAGAGGCAGGCAGATTTCTGAGTTCGAGGCCAGTCTGGTCTACAGAGTGAGTTCCAGGACAGCCAGGGCTACACATAGAAACCCTGTCTCGAAAAAAACCAAAATAAATAAATAAATAGACAAATAAATAAATAAATAAATAAATGAAATAACAAGAGCACTAATACATATTGCTGAATAGATGTTTATATAACATGGTACTAATTAATATTTATAACTAAGCATGAATTTGTCTAGTGGTTTCTAACTTTTAAATCTTTTCTAGTTTAATATGACAAAACTGGGTATGCCTTTCGGTATTTCTTTTTACTTTTGGGCATAATTTACATGCAAATTCTTTATATATGTTTGTTATTACAGGTATATACTATTTTAATAAATAATAATATTTTATATAATTTATATTTACAGATATATACTATTTCTCCATTCACATTAACAAAATCTTATAACTTCAAATAGGTAAGGTTGAGTATAGAAAGTGTCTAGCATTTTTTTTGCCATGTTTAGTAATGTTTTCCATAGTATCTAAAGTGATAATTTTGTTAATTTTTAAGGTGTTAAGCAAAAGTGTATTACTATCATTAGTGTTCACTGAAGTTTTTGTCTCTGGTTTCCAAGTTAGAGTGTTCACTAACAAACTCAATAGAAGTTTAGTGTGTACTGATTCTCTGGTCCGTTGTCCAATTCAGAGTAGCAACATATTACTTTAAATTTTATAACACCAAATATTTTTAATGCCTGATCGGTGAAATACATTGTAGGGGTATAAAAGTCACAAATATAAATCAAATATATAACTTAAGTACACTGTGTACCAATATATAAAGTAATTATAAGCTAATTTTATCACACTACTATCATATACGTCATTAAATTTGTCTTTTTTAAGCAACCAAAATTTGCTTCCATGGGATAAAATATATGGATTTTAAAATGTAGCAGCTGTATCACTGTTGTGAATTGTTTGTTTCTCACAATACATTCTTAACTAAATGCAAGCTTTTATGGGGGGCTTTGATAAGTTCATTAAACATGTATAATTTCATTCTATAATAGTGCAATTCAATCATTTAATTGAATCCCTATTTCCTTAAACTTGTCCACCTTTATAGTGGTAACTGGTCATGAGGAAGCATACAACTTATGAGAGAGAAGGAGTATGATCAAAACATGTATGAAAATTTCAAAGAACTAATAAAATTTTTTACCTATTTTAAAAGAATCAAACATGTACGTAAGTTACAAATCACAGTGTAGGAAACAACTATATTCCAGAAACTGGCTTTCATATTTCTTTAATTTTAATTTTTAAAACTCACTCATATCTTTAATTCCCACCATCCTTTTATTAATACAAGAACATTTTGAGTTTGTTTTAATCAAATAGGTTAATAGGCAACCTGTGTCTTATAAGCAAGGAAAAATAGAATCATATATCCTCTTATGATTCAGTCCTCATGGTTTTTTGTCTACCTTCATTAAAATAAATACAGACACAAATAGCTGGGCTCTTGAGGTTTCTGGTGACGACCACGATCTTCTTTGAAGACTATGAGGTAGACTGGCTTGAAAGGAAAATGAGAGATGAAGCCCAATGGATATGGAGGATCACCTTCCTGATAGGAAGGCAGCTTGTGTGACTCAGTATGCACTTTGCCTTCCTACAAAGCATATAAATACAAGAAAACCTACAGGATCAAGTAGATTATATGATAACCCAGCAGTGCTTGTTCACAAAACAAAACAGACAAACAAAAGCAAAGCAAAACAAAGCAAACCATAAATTTGTACAAGACTGCAAATTTAAATAAATGAATTGTCTTTCTATGGAGCAACCAATGATTTTCCAGCAAAATTAAGCTGAAAACATTCAGAAAAAAAGCTAAAAGAGAGGCAGCCAATCTCTTAAATAGGTAAGAAGTTATTGAACTCATACCATTCATATTTAAAAGAGACTCAGAGGCAGGCAGGTTAATGGAACAGTTTTATAAGTGTGTGTGGGGTCAAGGGGGTAGGGTGATCCTAATAGGAGTTGCTGAAATTGAAATGTAAATTGGGTTTAACAGAAACAAGGATTTCTAGGTAATTCAACTGCCTCTAGTTAGTCCCAAGTCAGAAATAAGAGAAGCTAAAAACAAAAGAAATTGGCAGTTATCAATGTGAAGTTCGAGAAGGTAAAAACCAAAGAAAGTGCTGTTATTAATGTCAAGCTCTGGACATTTGGACTGATTGTTAGAAAAGTTACAACTGACTTCCTATGGTTTAGCTTCCCTGGAGTAATGACTAGCCTTATCTCCCAGCATTCCTGCTTCACAAGTCTTATACTAACAAAATTTTAAAAGATAAAGGAGTGACTTGATATATCCACACATGCAAATATTCAAACACTATTACATTTTCCTGCCATAAGATAATTTTTATATAATATTCTCATTGGAGGGGGGAATGAGAACATTGCTTCTATGGTACATATTATCTTTTCATTTCATTCAATTCCCCAAGTAGTGAAAAGTGAACTACAACACCCACTCTTTTATATTTGTGTGAGTGTAAGCATACAACAAACTAAAGTATAAAATAAAGAGTTGAGCGACAGATGAATGAAAGGATGGGTAGGCAGACTTATGAACAGGTAGTTAACAAAACATCAACAAATCTTGTACTCAAAACTTTTAGCAAAAATTTAGTATGGAAAGCTCATCAAGGAAGCCAATTGGAGTCCCCATTTGAGAGTCCTAGGCAGAGCAAAGAGGGCAAAGATGATTTTGAGTGGTGGAGCACATAAGAGCTCTTAGAGACAAGATAATCAAGCTAAATTCTCACCACATGGAGCAGAATGCAAGCCGTGGAAGAACTCAGCTGAACTCCTCCTAATCAAGCTTCCCCCCCCCATGGGTGATGTTTTCCTAATTGAACCTTCAGCTTCCTTTTCCTGTTGTAAGCATTTTTATTTGTTTATACCTGGGATAACATTGGAACTGATATACCACTTGCTCAGCACTCCTCTTCTCTCCCCATACAGAGCTAGAGCTGTCACTCAACCCTACAGTGTAGATGAATTTTGAAACTAAAGTAGTCAGGTCTGAAAAGGTATCAGCCCTGCTTCGAGAACTGGCTTCTAGGTGAGCTCAAACAACTCCTGATACTTTACTAATGTAATATGTGTAGCACAAGTTATGAGTTTAAAATCCTTAAAAGTGTACACTTCTTATTTTCTCCTTGACCTCTTTCTATTTTAAAGCAAATATCAGAGGAAAATATATCTAGTTACGCAAGTTCTAGATTCCATTTTGCAAGATATAGAAGATAAAGGAAACAGAAAGGTCATTATTCTGATAGATTGACAGATATTGTAAATGGATATAACTGAGCCTTCTAAAATAAAGTACATGTTCTAAAGTGAGCCAATAACATCCAAAGTTTTAAACTTCAGAAGGAGTTTTTCTATAGGCAGGAATTTATGTATTGCATTTATTTATCTTTACTTCTTCTGACCAAAATAAAATCTATTAAGACTTTTAATAAATTTCCTCTGCAGGCTTTATTGCACTGCTAATATTGTCACTATGGGAAGTAGTAGAGGTGGTGATGCTCTCCATTTCTGTGAGTAACTATGTTGCTTTCCATACTACAGTTGGATGACTACTAATATCATGGTCAGACATCATCTGTACTTTCAGAAAATAGTTATGCAAAGAAGAAAGCACATCTACTTTAATTGTCTTACAAGAATTGGTCCTCAGTATGCATACATGTATACATATGTATGTATATATTTACATATATGTATGTACATGGGTGAATATGTATATGCAGAATACATATACATATACACATACATATACACATACACATACATTATACATATAGTATATGTGTGATTTAAATGTATTCTGTTACATTCTGCCTCTGAAGGAAGTTACAAAGCAATATCTTTCTTGCAAAAATATCTGACATTTCTGGAATGCTGGCTTTAACATCCATGACACTGAAAGACACTGATATTTATTTTCAGGTAACTGAGTTTATGGTCCAGAAGCAAAGGAAGATGAGTAAAGGCAATTCTGCAGCTATGTTCTTTTGAGAGACTCATAGTGGAAATAATCAAATACCTGGTTGAAATATAAAGCACAAAGGAATCAATGATTATCCTAACCTTATAATTAACCAAAAGCTCTACAGATACATATTAGAGAAAGTCTTGTTTGAATTGTTAAAAGACACTATAGCATTTATAGTTATTTAGCTATATATAAATTACTTCATTTGTAGGCAATGTTGAGTAATGTTGTAAACAAATTTCAGGAGATTATCTGAAGTACCAACAAGGAAACAAATTGCTCATAAGCACCTTCATGTACTTTAGAAGATTTTATTAACTTTCAGACAATTAATATGCTAATTATAAATTTTTCCTTTTATTAATTAAGCAAATTCTCTCAAGACTCTTATAAGACAAACATATTCAAAACAATGTATTCGTTGACTAAGTGTGGTGTCAAACCTCTTGACTTTTGCAATATCTAGAAATTCTTAACTGCTATAAAAATAATAGTGATTTTTTCATTGACAGTCAAGTTTCCTCATTTTGTTGTGGTGAAGTAAGATGTTTTCATTAGATTTTTGCATTTAATTCCATTTGTTTTATTTATTAAATCATCCCTACTCTTTATAATTTATAGCTATTCTTGGAAATACCATAGTATTTATGAGAAGAGTATTTTGCCAGAATTTTGTGTTATAAAAGTGATCAGCAGGTTCTGATTGTTGCTCCTAGTGATAATAACTGCTCTACCACTATGGACAATTTGCTGATTTATTTCCCAGCTATAAAGTTCCTTATTACTTGCTGTTTCTCCTGGCCATGAGCTCAGGGTCCATCTCTCATGCCAGCCTCCTAAAACTCCTCCTTCTTTCTTCTTCTTCTCTCTCTACATGGGACACCTTCACTTGAGCTTGAAGGCCCGCCTTTCTCCCTCCACTACCAAATCATAGGCTCTAGCCTTTTATTGTCCAGTTAAATTAAGAGACAAGGTTCATATAGCATTACTTGATATGCATAAGGATCTGCTCATCAGGGGCATCAAATCTTAAGAGCCAGTAAATACCGTTAGAATTCAAGCAGCATCAGACTAACCCACTATGTTTTCCATTTTTTGTCTAAATAAAAAGACTCCTTATTTTATGAAATAACATATGGTAGGAACAATTATGAAACAATTATGAAAACTGTTAGATAAGATTAACACCCATAATGTCCAACCCATTTATATTTAGCAATTTAAGTATTCCATTACTATCCAATCTTTGTGAGTTCAGAGCATTTTCTTTAATGTAATGTTGCCCTTTGGAATTAATTTGGTATTATTTGCAATTTCTCATGAAATCACCTTGATTCCCCCTATTTAGACATTGGAGAGTTTAGATTGTTTCAAAGCCCTTGGTGGTAGCTTCTGCTATTAAGGCCATATTAGATGAATGAAGTCTAATATAAACTGTATTGATCTTGATCTTGTCCTTAATGGTCTGATACTTCTTTGTAATCAGAATTCACATTTTCAAAAGCTAAGGACTCCACTGGTATGTTTCTTGTCAATAGGTCTAATCTACATCTCTTTACAGCTGAAGCCAATCTTTTCAAAAAGTCAATGAGTGTTTCTTTTGGACCTTGCATAACCTGAGAAAATGATCCAAGTCTTTCTCCTGTTTCCTCATCCATTTCCTAGGCATTTAAGTTTCCCAAGTGACATAAAGTCAAGATTTCCTCATCATATCTGACTTGCATCTCTACCTCATCATAGTTATTCTCATTCAACTGCTGGCTCTAGTTTTTCATGCTGTCTTCTACCATGAAAGCCATTGTAAATGTGGCCCAAATTCCAATATTGCTCTTGCCATATCTTTCCAGTCTTTAGGGATTATTCTATTTTTGATAGCCCAAGGCATCAGGGTTCAGTTTACAAATGGTGAATGCATTTCAAAATTAGTGACACTTTCTTTAAAATTTTTTAGCTGTAGTACATCCACAGGTTGCCATTCAATGCTCTGAAATTTGTTTTAGATGATTATCATCTGTTGGTCTTTGTTATGTACAAACTGGATAAACTAAAGTTTGTTTTCTACCAACCTTTGGTTGGTTTTCTTTTGATCTTCTCTCTTTACTTACTCTTAGAGCTAAGAAGTCCCTGTTACCTGCCTGCTGTTCCTAGTCTTTCACCTCTCAGGGGCAACTGTACCTTAAGAGACAGAATTTAGCATCAGAATACATACAGCTTCACACCAACCCACTATAGCCTCACTTTGTGGAATCCATGAATGATGCCATTTTATCTTAATCATTTCTGGTTTATTAAAATGATTAAATGACCTGTCATTTACATATAGATTGCAAGAATAGAAAAAAAGGGGGGGGGGGTTCAAGTGCTGTGTAAATTCAGGTACTTTGATTTGTTTTACTTAAACTTCTGTTTCATTTTTTTGGTTTGTTTATTTTGTTTTGTTTTGTTTTTGTGGTTTGTTTGTTTCCTTTGTGCACTTAGTTTGTTCAAATAATTGGTTTTAATGTAATAAGTTGAGCGTTTTTGATTCCCTAAATTAAAATGACTCTGTTTTAAAAATATGTTTGCATTTTTTTTCTTTAAGGTAGAGTCACAGCTTCACAGTTTTGAAATGTAAACAAAATAATATAGTTGACTTCATCTATATGGTATAATCTCTATTATACTCCCATCTGAATATGTAATGAGGCATATATTTATGAGTATACATAAGAAATCTTTCTGTGCTCTGCACTTTCTGTAATCTTTAAATGACCAGTGGGAAGGAAGGTAGATTGAGGGTTTGTCTTTATCTGGTTGTCTTGTGGTCTTCTGTGGGTCATTTTATTGATTGGTTAATGATATGGAAGTATCCAGCCCCTGTAGGTGGTTCCATGCCTAGAGTCTTAATACTTACTGAGTTGCACCGGAGTATGTACTGAACTATCCGTGAGGGACAAACCAGCAAGGAGTGCTCCATGAACTCCCTTTTCAGTCCTCCTTCCCTTAGATCTTAAGTTCCTGTCATGACTTTTCTTAATGAAAGTTTGCAAACTATGGTTCTGAAATAAACCCTTTCCTCCTTAACGTGGCTTCTGACCAATGCTCTGTTCCTTTTAAACAGTGTTGAGCAGAAAAGGAGCACTGTAACAAAGTGTGCATGGGACTTCTAGATTTTCAGAGTGATAAGTCAAGGAAACAATGTGATACAAACATTTGAATAATGAGGTTTGAGGAAACTTACAAACAGTACACTGCTAGCTAAAGTAGTGACTAGTGTTGACCTCTTTTTATGACCTGCTGTAATTTGTTAGGAGCCCATCCTTGGAAATGTTTATCAACTACATGTTACATATTGCAATAGTGATAGACATTTTGCAGGCTGGGGGCCGTTCTCATCCTACTTGTAGGATTATTGCACCAAGAATGATAGACATTACTACTCACCAAAGTTACCTGGGACAGTGTCTTTGTCCTAACTCATGCCAATGAACCTTTTATTTTTTTATTATTCGATATATTCTTTTTACATTTCAAATGATTTCCCCTTTCCTGGATACCCCCTTCCCAAAAGTCCCATAAGCCCTCTTCCCTCCCCTTGTTCCCCAATCAACCCCTTCCCATTTCCCTGTCCTGGTATTCCCCTACACTGCTGCACTGAGCTTTTCCAGGACCAGGGGCCTCTCCTTCCTTCTTCTTGGGCATCATTTGATATGTGAATTGTTTCTTGGGTATTCCGGGCTTCTGGGCTAATATCTGCTTATCAGTGAGTGCATACCATGTATGTTCTTTTGTGATTGGGTCACTTCACTGAGGATGACATTCTCCAGTACCATTCACTTGCCTAAGAATTTCATTAATTCATTGTTTTTAATAGCTAAGTAGTATTCCATAGTGTAAATATACCACATTCTCTGTATCCATTCCTCCATTGCGGGACATCTGGGTTCTTTCCAGCTTCTAAATAAGGCTGCTATGAACATAGTGGAGCATGTATCCTTATTACATGCTGGGGAATCCTCTGGGTATATGCACAGGAGTGGTATAGTGGGGTCCTCTGGTAGTATGACCAGTTTTCTGAGGAACTGCCAGACTGATTTCCAGAGTGGTTGTACTAACTTGCAACCCCGCCAGCAGTGGAGGAGTATTCCTCTTTCTCCAAATCCTTGCCAGTCCCTGTTTTCTCCTGAGTTTTTGATCTTAGCCATTCTGACTGCTGTGAGGTGAAATCTCAGGGTTGTTTTGATTTGCATTTCCCTGATGACTAAGGTTGTTGAACATTTCTGGACAAAACGGCAACAAACAAATTGGGAAAAGAGCTTTACCAACTCTACATTTGACAGAAGGCTAATATCCAAGATATACAAAGAACTCAAGAAGGTAGACTCCAGAGAGCCAAATAACCCTATTTAAAAATGGGGCACATTTTCTCAAAGAATTAACAGAGAATTTTCACCTTAGGAATATCGAATGGCGGAGAAGCACCTAAAGAAATGTTCAACATGCCAATGAAACTTAAAGATGTACTGAGAACAAGCAATGGGTTATCTCTCCAAACAATATACTTTTTGCTCCAGCACACAGGGCTGAACTGTGAATTTATTCTTAGAGGATTTATGATCCAATTGTTTTACTTTACTAGTAAAATGAAAAAAAAATATCCATCCAAACAATTCCTTTGAGAACTCTGGTCTTTGACTGTCTTTCTTATCATTTATATGAGGTCATCTAATTATTCTTTCTTATGATCTCTTGCTGAGAATTTAAGCATCAGGCACTCACAACTTCCAATCTTGTTTTACTGATGCAACATCGTGGAGTTCTCTTCCCTTGATGTATAGTCACCTGCTTCCATAAGAGGGAAATTATCTTTTCACATTGGCACAGGTGCCCATGTCTCACGCACACACACACACACACACACACACAAATAGAAAATTCTGTTTTCAAATTTTAATCTCTGAAGACAAATAGAAGCATCTTATTAAAAAGAAATCATGTTTTGAATGATTTTAGACTTGGATAGTCATCCTCCTCTTATAGAGCCTGACATTACTTGTGTAGTACCAGGTGCCTTAGATTGCAGGAATACAGACATATGTGTGCTAAACCATAGTTCCCAGAGATTTTATCAGCTGCTATTTCTAGCACATTTGGAATTTAGTTTCTAAATTATCATCTAGGTTTGAAGGATTTTTCAACCTGTCTTTACTGAACTATTTGTTGATTAAGGAAAACATACATTTTAATGTTACCTGCTGGTATGGTGTCCTCATGGAAAATACATAAATATTTATTTTAACAGACTTGTTTGTGGAGTTGCTTTAGTTATTATCTGCTTCACAGATCCTTAAAACCAAAATCTCAGATTTTTTAAAATAGCTTATGAATACAAGAGACTTCCATTACTAAATCTTTAGAAAATACCTTTTGTGGAAATTTTAAAAAATTACACTGACCCTAAAAATTAAACCAACTATCTGCATCTAGATAGTCGATTTGTTATAATGACCGTGTTATAATGACTACTTAATAGTATATTTGCACATGAATTATGACAATAATCAATTATTATTTGATAAAAAGTGTCTCTTTTTATACTGATTTTAAATGGATTAAAATAATATCTACTTTGCCCAAAAGAGGTCTGTGTCGAGTGAAGTCATATGTATGTACTTTCCCAGTTACCTATTCATGTACTCACCTATCTTGAAGCAAGTCTAAGCAGTACTATCTAAAGGAATGGTCCAAAATAACAGCTGAATACAAGTTTAAGTGCTTTTAATTGTTTTATTAAATTTATCAAAAATAAAGCAAAATTGTAGCAACAGATGAAAAGAATAATAAATTTCAAGAATACAATTTGTAGCATTTTCTTCTAATTATTATTATAGTGAATTGGGAGAAGGATGGGTAGAAGTAAAGGCATTTAATCTAATCCATGCAGCATAATTCTCGGTTTTTATAGTTAAGGGTACTAAATAAAGCATTTGTATTATTGTTAGAGTCATAATGGTTTTGTAGTTGTTTGAACTCTGAATATTGATAATGCCCAATTTTGTTTGGCTGAGGAAGTGTTTCAAAGCACAATTTTAAATGTCTATAAACCTTTTCATGGAGAAATTTGTACATTAGGGGGAAATGACATTACCATTTATCCACTAACATCAACTAAGTAGCTTTGCCTCAATAATTACTACTTAGTTTTATTTATTAAATTGTATTGCATATGTACAATGTGTATATATATGCACGTGTCCTATGATAGTAGGCATAAGTTAAATGATGATCGTATGGTTAATAATGATTATCAAAGAGTATTGTTATTCATTGTAGTTCTATTTGGAAGTAAAATCAATGCAATAAAAGAAATTATCTTCATCTTAAAAACTAACACTATACAATAAATAAGGAAGCAAGCAAGCAAATAAATAAATAAATAAATAAATAAATAAATAAATAATAGATTACAGGTCCACACAGCTCTTGTTTTCACTTTGTAGTATGTATGTCTTCATCAAACTCTCTGCTACATTAGCAGTATCCTTGAAAGAGCCAGACAGAAGCGAGTTAAATGACTGTTCTCAGTGAAACAGTGCAGGACAAAGCGGCAGATAGTCTGGTGTGGGGCCCTGGGTCATTGCCCTTCTACCTGTGATTAGAGGGCTGACACAAGGCAGGAACAGCAGTAAATTTACATGCATGACATTTTAACCATTGGAATTTCTGGAAAACTATGTGGCATGCTATCCAAAAGCAGGAATGGCAGGTCTACTGACATGTCCTGAATTTTTGGTTTTGTCTTGAACTAGTATTTGCTTTGGAAAAATTTAGACACCCAGGACATTAGTATCCTAGTCATAGAATTGGGATAAAGCCACCTCAGACTATTCCTTCAAATACAAATACATTAAAATCTGCCTAAAGAATAAAGTATGTTAATTTTCCTTATGTGTACCTATACATATAATTTATGTTTATCTTAAATATTACAATCATAAGTATTTAGATTTAAAAGAAATAGTATGCTATCAATTTTCTTATTTCAAGCAATAGCTAAATACCCAGACAATTGTCAATACTTAGAATTAATGTATCACGATACTTAGAAGAGGGGAAATGAAAGAAGGAAATAACAGATACGGAACTATATATTCTTGTGTAAAAAATTTCGTTGGTATTATTTTTGGAAATGCTTATCTGTCCACAGGGGCATTTGGAAATATATTAGAGTTTGTATTGATTTTCTTTTTTAAATTTTCATATAAAATGAGATAGAAATGCTTCAAATAAGGTTCAAAATAGGAAGATTTTAATCATAATCCTGGACGTGCTACTGTATGATATCATTACTCAGTCTCATTACAGTTCTCCTGAAATTACTACAAATGCTCTTCAAAAAATAAATGGAAATGGGTGCAGCCAAGCACTAAATCACTTCTTTGCTGCAGTCTGCCGCCGGTGTGTGTGGTTTCAACCAATAAAATCACATTTTATTAGATAATTTACCTTGTGTTTTCAGGCTTTTTCTATCAGTATTTGGAAAATCAAAGTCGTTTTGAGTTTTGCAGCACTCCCTGGAAATGTACGCATTATATATAATTTATTTTTATAGACCTATCAACTCAAATGATACATTTGGGAGTGCATTTTAACATCCAAAAATGGAAATTAAAGTTGTAGGTTCCATAAATCATTTTAGAATTATCTAGAATGATAGTATCAACAAACTATGATAAGTAATTTCTCTGGAATAAGTATCAATGTGTCGAAATGGTAAGACCTTCTTCTCACTCTAAGCATGAGGCTACTGGCAAAATCTGTCATTAAATAAAACTTCTGTACTCAAAGTATAGCCAAGAGAATTCATAAGGAAACAATACTTAATTTTGAACGTTTTTGCATATTATATCGATTGCATATAATTTATACAAATATATTGTCTCTATGTTTCCTTCTGGATAATCATTTTAAGTTAAAAAAAAAAAAGGATACTTAATGACCCTTTGAGAAAATTTTGATTGTATACCTGCAAGAATTTACTCCTTTGAAAGGTAAAGCAGTCCACCGTGTAAAACCCACAGTGTCTTTGTGCTGACGGAGGGAGTGGGACCGCTTCCTTATCTTGGGCTCTCTTGTTTGCCTTTCAGTTGCTGCGATTGTGGCTGTGGGAGGGCTTCTTCCCTGTGCGCTGTTGCCCATCCAAGCCTAATATGGTTAGTGTTCCCTCCCGCTTTACTCCTATGTAATGTCCTCTTCTATGCACTGCATCGAGAATCTCTTTACTCTCTCCATCTTTGTACATCTAACTACTCCGTGAACCAGATACCTGAACTGTGAGAAGTTTAGATAGACCTCATTCTCAGAAGAGACTTCTAAGTAATTTGACAATGGATTATCGCAAATAATATGAGTACAGCAGAGTGGGTCTGCCAAGACCTGTGCTTCTTCTCCAAGGCTCTCCAGTGGTTCTGATTTGAAGTAGAGATTCTGAGGAGTACAGCATCTGTCATATTTAACATGTCACTGTTTTCGTTGTTCCATTCAGTAAACTCCATATCACACATGGAAGTACAATGCTACTTCTGTCCAGGTAAAAATCACCAGCTTTGTCTTTGAGAACCATGGGATGTCCGTAATGTGATCACAGTCTTCGCTCATCATAATTATCATGGTTGCATGTGACGTTGATGAGGACACACAACATGATAATAAATGAGATTGCATTATTTCTGATATTTGAAGTGATATTCCTATTTTGATGCCACTTAAGTAATAATAATTAATAATAATAATAATAATTAGAATCAATGTCCATATTGTATAACTTTAATTATTTGCAAATAAGGAGAAGTTTAATTGATTAGTTGGCGTATAAATTTCATGGTTTAAGATGGGGTAGAAAATTTATTTTCACATTTTGAGGAACTTCTAAATCATAGTGAGATAGATTGTAAAATTATATAGAGAGTATTTTGTTGATTAGATGACTAGAGTCTGAGTCCTCGCATTTGTGTATTCTTTTCCATGGTAGTCAAAGTTGTCAGGAGAAGTCAGTATAAAATTATATATATGCATAAATATGGCTATGTGAATGTGTATGTCGATGCCCATAGAGGCCTGAAGAGGGCACTGTAGCCATTGGTGCTAGTGTTATGGGTGTTGGTGTGACTAGGTGGGTTCTGGGAAATGAGCTCACTTTGCTTGGAGCAAGTGCATTAATCACTGAGTAAAGAGAAGTATTTTAAATTATTACATTTATTATTTGAGAATTATTTATTTTTTTTCCTGATGAGTGAAATTTTTGCGTTGAATGGGGTTTACAGAACTGCATGTCAGGGTGATTTAAAAGAGATCAGTGATCTGAGATAAGAAGAAAAATGAGCATAGATTCCTGCAGTCCGCAGGCCTTTTCCTCAGTCTCTTGAAAATTGTTCATTTGGAAAAAGGTTTGAAGTTACACCACTAAGTTCAGATTTGCTCCCAGTGTTGGAGGTACCGTTCTTCTTAGCATGAGCATTCAGCGACAAACCACAAACAAGTAATTTTGTTTATTTTCTGCTATGCAATGGAAAACAAACAAGAAAACAAACTGACCGTCTAAAGAGACAGAAAAAGGTTCCCAAATTGTGTTTTTTCCCTTACACGTTTGACTACAAAATTTCTCATAAGCAAAATAAGTAGAATGTATTTGGTTAGAAAAACAACATGATTGATACTTTTGCTAACTTTCAAGCAAATCTCACATGTCATTAAACACTTAAGAGTCCATAGGTCAGAAACAAAGTTAAATACAACAAAATACTCAACAGGCATCCCATCATGAGAACACAGCATTGATATATGCGCTCCTATACACAAACATACATGCACAGACACATAAACATGTACTTGTGCACACAACATTCATATACACAGACAAGCATGCTCACACAAACACGTATTCACACATGCATGAACATACACACACCTGCACACACAATTTTTTTTCAATTTTTTTTTCACTTTTGTTGTTGGAAGAATGAAAGTGAGAGTCATGTTCTTCACAGGGGAAAACCGATGATAAAAACTCTTCTTAACATCTTTCACCAAACAATGTTCTGAGTAGGAGGAAAATCAACTTGATTTTTTTTGTGTGTGTGTATGTATGTAAATGTTTGTGTTGCTGTGGAGCAAAATGATGGGTTCAGGTTCACAATAAAATGTTAATTAATACTCATATGTATGGGAGACCTGCATTTGCTAAAATACAATCTGAATTTGTATGTATAGCAATATGAGATTTTTCAGTGGCCATGTGAATAGTTCTCAGTGAATTTTGTCATCTTTCTCACTTGTGAACATAGAGATTTATAGATACTTTAGGTCTTGGAATCTCATTTTTTCCCATTTGAAAGATTATTGTGAGTATATGTGTGGTGATTTTGATCTTAATATTATATGACTCACATAGCTTGTATCTTCCCTTTGAGATATTCCAGTCCTTAGAAATACCTTTAAGTGGATTGAAGAAATACAAGGAGCTACTTGGAGCTAGGTTTAGGTAACCTACTTGTGTAAATAATGATATGAACATTACTGATACAATTTCTTAGTTCTGAAGTAGTGCTATTTTCAATTTTTCAGGGGCTTTGGAGCTTGTGATTTTTTTTCTCTGTCACATAGTTTATCAGGAAAACACAAAGCTTTATTTTCATCATTTTCAAGATGAAATTTGTAAATTCATCTTATTTCAATCCTTGAACTCAAATTATTTTTATCATTACAGCTGATTTTCTTAGTCATGATATCTATAAATACAGCATTAATATTCCTAACACTTTCCTTCTTTAACTAAAATCTACTGTTTGACATAAGCTATTTCTTTGCTATATAGGAAGGTAACTTAAATATCAGAATTTATACCACTCCCAAAATTATTCTGCCCATATAATCCTCAGAATATTGTTTTATCATTGGCTTTTGTCTTTCTTATTTTATCATTATTGGCTAGAGTATAATCATTGCCTCACTTCTTGAAGTGATTTATTCTGTTTTTCAAAAACAATATCAAATTTTAATATAGTATATTTATACTAATTATTCATAAGACATTACAATTTATTGCTGAATAGTTAGATACTTATGCTCCTGCAAAACAACAAATAATTATGGAATATTTATAAATACATATGAAATATAGTAGTTCCTAAGTAGTCATTTCATTAGTACCTTAAATTCAAACCATGTGTGATTCTTGCTTTTACTCCATAGTTTTCACCTTCTTTGTATTTCCACATGCTTCTTCATATGACCTCAGTGGCAAAAGAAAAAAGGCTTTTTGCATTTTGAAGTTAGAGATTTTGTTTTCTTCTTTGTTTTTTATTTATTTTTGTTTTCCAATTACCAATCCTGTGCCTAAAAATCGCCAATGCAAATCAACTTTTGTATTATAGCTGTTTGAGTTAGACACGTGAGAGATGAGTTGTACATAATCCTGTAATGCAAATATTAACAGAAAGGTTAAAATAAAAACAAGGGTCCTGAGTCACGGCTCAGTGATCAAGAGTATATATCATTCTTTCATCATTCATCTATGCTGGGTGGCACACCATGGCCTGTAACTCCAGGTTCAGTAGATGTGATACCTCTAAACTCCCCAGAAATCTGTACTCATGTTTATGTATCTCCAAAAGCTGCACCTACATACACATCATAAGAAAACAAAAGATATGTTAAGATAAAAGAAAAAGAAAGAAAAATCTGAATAGATCATGAATTTCTTGTTGCATCATACATAATCTTAACTTTTCCACATAACTACCTCTTGCTCATATTAACTACATGTTTCCTGGAATAGTAGTAAAATTCATGCAGGAAATTGGAAACTAATACTACTCTATCATGCTTTATAAAATGTATTGATATATTAAAATTCTAAGTGAATTAAATTTTAATTTGTCAGTGATAATAAACTCTAGTTCATCTTTGGATTGTTTAAATCTTGAAAGTGTGCAGTTTTCTCTTACTAGTGATCATAAAGCAATTTCAAGACAAAGTTAACAGAACACTTACAAATTGTGTATGCTAAAATGTTTTGCAAAGGCTTTTTGATAAATTATTCACCATGCCCAACCCGCATAGAAGATTATTTTCCCATGTAGAAGCATTTCTTCTGAGAAATACAGTTAAGAAGTTTCAATCAGGTGATTTTTTTTTTAGTCCTACTCCACACAGGTATTGAGGTCTCTGCATTCCTGTATATATGAGAGAAAAATATGGATAAAATCATATTACCTTCTGCTAATAAGATAACCTAAATATCCAATAAACACCTATTTATGTGCCCTCACTCACTACATGACTGTACATGTAAACATGTTTTCCCATAAAACAAAATTCACCTATGTAGTGTTTCATAGATAAAGCCAAATGTTCATTTTTTTTATTATTTTACAACACTGACTTAACTGAACTCTTAAGTAAAACTTCTTTCCTTAAGTGGATAAAATTCTTCATCATATGTACCCCAACTGAACCTATCAGAATGATCTGTAATGCAGACTGAGCTGGAATAAATTGAACATTAATTAAAAGGTAAGATCCTTATTGTATCAAGAAAAAATGTGGATGCTAAGGTACAAAAAACAGTGATCTGGAAAATATCATCCTAAGTGAGGTAACCCAGTCACAAAAGAATACACATGGAATGCAATGTCTGATAAGTGGATATTAATTAGCCCAGAAGCCCTGAATACCCAAGGCACAAATTGCATAACAAATAACGCCCATGAAGAAGTATGGAGAAGGTCCTGATCCTGGAAAGGATTGATCTAGCATTGGAGGGGAATATAAGGACAGAGGAAAAAAAAGGAGGGAGGTGATTGGAGAATGGATGGAGAGAAGAAGGTTTATGGGACATATGGGGAGGGGGATACGGGAGAGGGGAAATCATTTGGAATGTAAACAAAGAATATAGAAAATAAAAATATTAAAAAAAAAAGAAAGAAAATACTTTAACTTAACTTTAACTCATAGTGGTGGTCCAGGCCTTTAATATTACTAGCGCCCTGGAGGCAGAGGTGAGTGGACTTTTGTGAGCTTTAGGCCAGCTTGCTTACCATAGAAAATTTTAGGCCAGCAAGCTCTTATGCAGTGATACCTTGTTTTATAAGACTAGATTGTGTAGTTTCTATGAGCAAGACAAAAAATTCTAATGCTGCTGCACATTTTTGGGTTTACAAAAGTTTTACTGTAAATATCAACAAAGGCACATTATAATTAACCCACAAAACAGAAGAATAAGAAAGAGATGTCTGTTTTCATATGACAATCTCATACATATCATCAATTTTTTAAAAATCCCTGAATTCAAACTATCCTTCCTTCCACTATTGTATTCCATGCAACATTACTTCATTCAAAAAAGTAATGTATTACTATAGATTAAGATAATAGGATACTACAGTTTTATAAAAGACTGTTCTTAGAGCCAGTATTTATGCTTTATCTTGGCTACATTATTTATTAACCATTTCATCATTAGCCACAAGAATGCCATAACAAACCACCAATTCTGTGTATTGCTCAGTATTCTGGAGTGTATTACATTTATATCCCAAATTTATCATCAAATGTAAATTTATACCCTGAAATAAATTATTCGCTGATACCTCCAGCTCTACATAGATGAGTGTTTACCTCTTCAGGGATTTTCTAAAGACCAAATACTAATCTAATGACTGGGACCATATTTTCAAGAACAGTATTCCTATTCCCAAAGTTATATCACCTTGTTTCTTAGGATGGGTAAGGAAAACAGTTAATTACTTTCTAAATTTACATAGGGTTGTGACTATATTTATATGTCAAGCACCTCTCTGGCAGTTTGAATTAGTGCTAATTAATTAATAGAAATTAGGCTTTTATATCATATCATATCTTATGTCATTACAGAAAGAAAATACTTTTCTTGAGAAACAAGTTAGTACATCAACAGAGGGCTTCTTTCAAAACAAACAGTCCATAAACTTCTAGCACAATCATTTTAAACCTCATCAAATTACCATGTTATATGAAGGAACGTAAAATCTTTTTTGTTCAAGGAAAGTGATATTTTGAAAACATGGAAGGAATAGTTTGTGTGCAATGTGAAGTATCCATGGACTGTTTGACTGGTTAAAATGATCTATTTGGAGCAGGTAGGGAAGAAGATATTAGCTGAACATGCTTCTATGCAAAGCCTTGTTAATGAGGCTGAACAACTGGAGTGTCTGCCTCTGCCAACTGCGCTTTCACCGGCTGTGTCTTGTTGAAGATTGGTTTAATGATACTTTAGGGGCTCCAGAACTTAATTTTACATGTTAATGTGACACGCAATGTATATGTTACAGAGCTCCCGAGACACTCACAGTCTAAAACAACCCCTTTCTATTACCCCCCTGACTCTAACCTCTAGAAAATAAAATGTAAACCCACTCCTCACCAAAGTATTCCCAGATGTTTTTGAAGATGATTCTGAAGTTTTATTTCCTCTTTCATATGAAGGGTTTGCATTTTATTTAAATATCTATAAGGTTTATTTAACAGTAAAGGTTATTGAAGATGTAGTTTGAAAGCTTATTTTAATGTATTTACTTTTCAAGTGGGAGTCTTGAGAATGGAAATGGACCCTTGTTTGCAGAGGTAAACGGGAAGGACACGACACAAAGCCTTTTAGGTTTCCCTAGAATTCCCACACTAAAGTCTTTGCCAATATTATTTAGATAACAAAAGTCTCAAGATAAATTTATGTGATTGTGTTTAGAGCATTGTTGATAAGAAATAACAATGACTGCTCTCCTGAGTCACATTAGAGACAAAAAGGCATGCAACACCTAGCAAAGTAGGAGCAACATAGTGAAATAGCACGTGCTATCTGGAATGGACAAAATTCTATTGTCAATGCAATTTTGTCTATTTGTTTCTTCATTTTTCTATCTACCTCACTGTGATGAGCTGTTTCAAGTCTTAAGGGTGCTTCAGGAAGGAAGGAATGAAGCAAGTGTTAGTATTAAGGTTAAAAAAATACATTGATTCACTAGAGTGTTCTTTTCTAAAAAAAAATATATATATATATATATATATATATATACTTTTTAAAAAACAATATTTATTTAATTCATTACCTTTTGTTTTCCCAAAATGCATAGGGTTAATATACAATTTAATTTTAGTACCTTAATATAATACAGGTAGCTGTAGTTTTTAAAATTTGACACTAGATGTACTATGTTTATCATTGTGTTATATCTGTTTAATACAAAACTAACTACATATTTTATATTAAAATACTTGAATATGTTTTGAATAATCTCATATACAAAACCAAAGTGCAATTTTGGTATAGACCTATTTAAAATTGTACCTATATCACACAATAACTGTCAGGAAATTTGTAATGGAATAATTAGTCATTCTGGTTGTACTTTTTAATGCAATAATTAATGAAACTTTTATCTCATTCAGTTTTGTGGTGGGATCTTATGAATAGAAAAATCACTTCTTTTGAGTTTCACTAAAAATAATTTAAATATTTTCATATTTTCTGGCTGTCTAATGTTATATAGTTAATCATGTACCACATCAATTCGGTATTCATCAGCATAGTCATCTTCCAAATACCTGTCATTGTGTAAGCACAATCAAAGCATCATCCAGTCATTCATGTATTCATTCATCAATGTAAAAATATGTTGAATGCCAACTCCGAATCAGATACTGGTCTACTGATGAAATTTGTAAATGAATACTAATTCCTGTCATATAAGTTCTGACAAATAGTAAAATTACTGAAGTAAAATCATTCTAAATGAAGGTATTGCACTAGAGTGTGAGAATCACATTACGAGATAGTGACCTACCTATAATTGGGATTTCAGGGGGAATATAAAAAGCAAGTCTTAAAAAGGCAATCAAAATTTGGACACTTTTGGAGAATATACTTAAAAAGGAATCAATAAGAGCAAATGTGTGAAAACATGCAGAACTCTCTTAGAGATTTTATATTATGTTGCAGTCAAATGAAAGCAAATTTTAGGAAAAGATACAGAATATTGTTATTAATTTATTTTATATTAATGACAACAGTAGGAAGATAATTCCGTGGAATAATATCTTTAGTGTGTTTTGGCAATATGAATATCTAGTACGCTTTGGAGGGTCAGAGTACAGGGTGGGCACATATCTTTAATCTTAGCTCTCTGGAGGCAGAAACAGGAGGATTTCTGTGAGTTAGTTGTTAGTCTGGACGACATAGTGAGCTCCAGGACAGCAGGAATCCATAGAAAAACACTGCTGATTAAACCAAAATAAATCAAGAGAGATTAGCTAGTACACTTTAGGAAATAAGCTATGGAATAGACAGATGCTGTTCTGGAGGCACAGACATCCAGATAATAAATGAAAGTCTGTTAATGATGTAGTGGAAGAAATGCTGAGGAGACAGGTCTTAAGATGTGTATCATAAAGATCTTGGAACAACTGAGTCATAGTAAAGAACATAAGGTTAATGTTCAAATTTTAAGGGACAAGGTCATTTTAGTATTAGTCACAGAAAATGGATGAGAATGATGGGAAAAATAGAAAGAAATACAGAGGTTTTCTGTTAAGCTTAATGAGTTTGATAGGCCCTAGAATACCTCTATAAAAGCAATATATAAGAAGTGAGAATAGATCTTTCCAAGAACTTAATCCAGAGCTGTTAAATGAATGAGTGAAAATGGATGGATAGAATGAAAACTATCCTTTTATAAATCTTGAGAGAAGAGAGAAACATCAAGGAAAAAGAATCAATTAAGATTGTTTGACAATTGATATGAAGAAAAGTAATATATAGTCACAAAATAGGAAGTTGTCATTTACAAGCTTTAGATGATGTTAGAATGAGAGAACTTTTCAACCACTTGCAAATTATTGGCTACATGATCAATGCAAGAGATTAATATCTGGGGGGTTGGAGATAAGAGGCAACCTGTGTTTCTATTTAATAACATAATTATGTTAGTAAATATGATTGAAAAGAATTATTAAAGCAGCTATGGTAAGGATCAAGTTAGTGGAAAGAGGATACACACACACATATAAGTATATATATATATATATATATATATATATATATATATATATATACACACATACATACATCTGGTATCTGGGAGGGTGCTCAAGGTAGAAGACCATGAACAAGAGGAAATGTTGAGCAATTAAAGCCGGAAAATGTAGTGGCAAATTAGCTGAAAATAAATGAAAGAGAGAATAGAAGATGCCTGGTGTGTGGTATATTAGGTAATGACCTTAACAATAGGCTTAGATGGCTTGAGATAGTATAATCTAGATAACATGATTTGCTGGGCACCAAAAAATAGCACCTCAAAAAGTGAGTTCCATTAAAAATGAGTGTTGTTCTCATTTCTTAGTACTGGCAAGGAAATTTGAGAAACGCCGATTGCATTTGCTGCTCCTGGGGAGATGTGATTGATTCGCCATGTTTAGATGTGGCTAACTGCAGCTCACTTTGTTCTAGGCGGTGTGGCTACAGCAAAGCAAAGCAGGATCCAGAAGAGGAAAAGATGCACTTTCATAATGGGCACAGTAAGCAAATTGTGCAAAATAAAAGCAAGAGATACTATTATTATGATGACTGCTGTTCAGGTTAGACAATTTGTAGTAATTGACTAAACGCATTGCCTATAAAACAAGCAAGTACTTCTTGCATCAATATCTCATGGCTTTGGGTACCCTCTGACTGGTTTAATTGGTTCTAAAACAAATATTTCCATTACGATCATTAAAATAAAATGCCTTGTTTATTATAAAAATGCCATTGTATGTCAAATGAACATTTTAAGTGGACTCCAAATTCCATAGAGTATGATTGAAAATCTCATTAAATAATGGTATCAGGTCTGATGAATGAAAGTTTTGCAGCTGCTTCTGTTCTGTGGGATTGTAATAGGAATTTCCTGCTGAACAGAGACTCTCTGTCAGCAGTCTTGATTTAAATGACCTGAAAGAAACCAAATTCTAAAAGATATGTATGGAATCCCATTTCAATAAGAAGCTTAAAAATACATTTCAGAGAGCATTAATTATAGTATTTTAATATGTTTACTTTTCTGTAAGTGGTACATAACATGAGTCAATTGGAAATATGTATGGAGGCAGAGATATTTCACTTCATTCAGTCTACCAGGACAATGCATAACATTGAAAGCATGGCATCCACTTTATAGTCCTGTGTTTGCTATCCATCTTTGAAACGGCATCCTAGTGTGAATATTGGTAGCTAGGACTCAGGTAATATACACATCTATGGGAACAGACCCAGAGTGAGAAGTAGAAGTTCTGATTTCCTCTTGACTTCTCCAGAAGTATATATATAGAAGTTGCTTTAAATGGTCTTTTAAAGTCACAAATAATGATTTGTTACAATATCATAAAACATGACTCTATAGACCATACCAGCAAATGAGCCATTATTTTCTTGCCTTCTTCAGTAATCACAATGTTCTCCTTATGTATCCAAGTCCCACTCTCTGAACAGTATCGCGAAATATGTTTACACAAATGTGCAATCATATATACATTTTATGTACAGAAACATCCACATTTTAAGTTGTAAAAGAAGATAACCGTGTATATAAACATTATAAATCAGGAAAAAGCATGCTCTTGCAACTCAACCATTTTTGGAAGTAAAGGAGTTCGGTCAAACTTGCCTGCTCACAAATTCATAATTAAGCACGGCCATCTTTACTACAGTAACACTCATGTACTGTTACAGTTAAACTGCCTGGAGTAAGAACCTACATTGATCCACACACGTATGAAGACCCCAACCAAGCTGTTCATGAATTTGCCAAGGAGATTGAAGCTTCATGCATCACCATCGAGAGAGTCATCGGTGCAGGTATGAGGATGTCTAAAATCTGACTTTTGAGCTTTGTTTGTGCTACAGAATATAATACATCAATGTCTTGCTCTCCAATAGCATATCATTAACCTTTTGTAATTGACTTTCAAAATTGTCTGTAACTCATTTCACCTCTCAATGCCATCTTCTGTGTAGTTGATATTTCAATGAGCAAATGTCTGTCTTAGTAAAGAGTCTTTGCCCATATAGCCCATATCTATCTATCTCTATCTCTATCTCTATCTCTATCTCTATCTCTATCTCTATCTCTATCTCTATCTAATCTATATCTATCTATATTATCTATATTATCTATATCATATATATATATATATGATCTGTAATACTGAAAATTATTTGCTCTGTTCAATTCATCTTGATCATGTGTTTACACAATTGAATTAATCTTTGTCTTATTCCCTTTTCTTTTTTTATCATCAGTAGTAGGTCCTGGTAGACTATGGTGGAAGAAAAACCAAAATGAAGTATAGTCAGTTTTTGTTTTTAATTTCTATGTAATGCTACCATTTGGATTGTTTAGTTTAAATTAGTAAGCCCTAATGTGTCTTTGGATCACATACATAAGATATTTCTAAATGTGACATTTACATTTGTTAATACTACTGTGGATATTTGGTTTCACTTTTAATTTTCTTTCTTCCATCTGAACCTTAATGCTTCACAAGTTTATAGTTTTGCTAGAAGTTTTATTAAAATAAGAATTCTACATGAGTTTATACAGTGTTCTTCCATCTCTATAACAAGGTGAATTTGGTGAAGTTTGTAGTGGACGTTTGAAACTACCCGGAAAAAGAGAATTACCTGTGGCTATCAAAACTCTTAAAGTAGGCTATACTGAAAAGCAGCGCAGAGATTTCCTGGGTGAAGCAAGCATCATGGGGCAGTTTGATCATCCAAACATCATCCATCTAGAAGGCGTTGTGACTAAAAGTAAGTAGAGTCACACTGTTTGTGTGTGTGTGTGTGTGTGTGTGTGTGTATGTGTGTGTGTGTGTGTCTGTGCGCTCACTTGTGTAATATACATCATAGCTATCTGTTTAAATCTTTGTGGCTTCTACATAAGTGGTTCTCCACCTTCCTAATGTTGCTACTCTAATATAGTTCTCCATGTTGCAGATATCCACAACCTTAAGATTATTTTTCTTGTTACTTCATAACTCTAATTTTTCTAGTTATGAATTTCAGTGCAAAGATTTGTGTTTTCTGCCAGTCTTAAATGACCCTTGTGATCAGTGCTCACAGATTGAGAACTGCTGCTCTACATTAAAAGAACTGGCCAAACAAAAGTATTAATTTCTCAAATAGTTCAATTTTTTCCTATATGTAGCAAATTTTTCTTAAAGATGGTAACAACTGCAAATTTTCATTTCATAAAATGTATATTCATTTACCAAAAACTCACTGCCAAAAACAAAATAGAAGACAAAATTATATTGAGTAAAACAATAACAAAATAAAATAGATTAAGCTTTTTAATAGTAGTTATTTATGCAATCATTGAATTTTTAGTTGTGAGCCTAGGCTTCATTCAGCAGCTGAGTGATCTCGTAGGACCTGTTTCTGTAATATTTATTTATTTAGTTTTGTGCTACTGGGAATTAATTGTTCTCATCAATAGCCTCAAAAAATCCTTAAGGATTAATTTGTTTTTAATTAAAGGAAATACAGCTTTAATTCAGAATTACCAGAAGTTTACATTCTATTTAAATATTTGTTAGCATCTTACAAACATATTGTTGTAGTGTGCCTCTCTGTAAAGGATTTCAAATATTTTAATCTTCAGTTGCTCAATAAAGACGTTAACTGATAATCCACTAGTCAAGGAATGATTTTCTTCTATCTTATTTTGTCATAAGGCACATAATTTATAGCTTGTAATGATAAAAGTCTGCTCAGAGAACTCTCTTTGATATGACATGCATATGTCAGGTATATCAATAATTCTGAATACACACAGGTAGGGGAAAATGAATGAATGAATGAATGAATGAGAATCAAATGAATATAATAATAAAAATGTATGGCTCTGTAGTCAGTGAGTACTTCCTTGGGCAATGCTGCCATGAGTTTTTTGTTGTTGTTTGTCTGTTTGTTTTTGGTTTTGGTGTTGTTTTTTTGAGACAGGGTTTCTCTGTATAGCCCTGGATGTCCTGGAACTCACTCTATAGACCAGGCTGGCCAGGAACACAGAAATCCACCTGCCTCTGCCTCCTGAGTGCTGCAATTAAAGGCATGCACCATCACTGCCCAGCACCTGTTTTACCTGTACTATGTCATTTACTATGTACTATGTACTATGTCATGTACTATGTACCTTTACTGCTGGGTTCCAATGTACCTTGATCTATCTCATTGATGGGTATTATATAATTTAAATTATAGACACTACTTTAATTCTTAAAAAGAATAGACATGTGACCAATAAAATGCTAGACACTCTTTTAAAAATTCTCACTGCCACAGTAACTTCTGCTTAATAATTTCAGAAACATCAAGTGTATATTTGAAGATTGTCCAAAGTTACACATGCCACTCTGTATTTAAAGAAAGCCTTTAAGCCTCTCAACCTCCAGATTTTTTTTTAGGATTTTCATTGCATGTTTCAGCTGGCCTTGTCCTTTCAGTGCACATGCAGTGTTTTTATCCTGTGCTACATGTGTCATATATCTGCTTTCTCAGAGTCCCAAGTTCTCCTCTCACTAAAAAAAATATGAGTTAAACTATAAACCTAAAGTATTTCCTAACAGGGTAGAACTACTTGTACTTTGTATTTGGCTCTGAATATTTTGCCTTTTTTCCCCTGCAATATACACCTCACATTCATTGTCTTCACAATTCCTTCAAATTCCACAAATCATGTGACACAGTCACTCCTCTGTCAACCTCCCTGTGATTTGCTGGTCATTCCAGTGTTATCAAGATGATCTACAATGCCCCCTTATTTGGTCCAAAACTCTTCTTAAAATCTTCCAATTAACTTTCTTATATTTGATACAGTTTTTAGTTCTCGAGCCAAACTGAGAGCTGTCCTCAGAGAAGATAGGTAATGTACTGGGTATTTAAGTAAATCTATCTTATGTAAATCTGTTTCAAAAGAGCCACTTTATTTAAACACCTGGCGCCTCACTATCATACAAGGAAGTTAAACAATACCTACCTCTAGTGATAGTTAGCCATAGCGACTGTAATAATGTCCTTTTGTGTATTTGGTTAGTAAATATGTGTGATCTAAAATTGTATTACCGAAAGACATATTTACATGTATTAAAATAATCATGTTTCAGAGTAGTAGTTGATGCTCCAAATTATAAGATATATTCACATGCTTTTACACATTCTTGACTTATTGTAGACCATCTTTATACAGCAGTGTACTGAGGGACTTAACACACACAACTTCCTATAATAAAACAGGCAAATTTATCATATATTTTTATGCTAATGCCGAACTCAACAAATGATCTTATGCAGATTATGATTTCTATTCTAAAAAATGACACTGCAGAGAAGATAGTTTTCAATTTTCATTCTCTTAATGAAATATTCTGCTTGATGTTGCTACCCAAAGGAAGTCTGTGTATTAAGAAAGCAAATGTAAAAGCTGAAAATAATGTCTTTGGTTTCAACTTTGTGATCTGTGTGAGCAGAAACTGTATTTCTCTCTCTCTCTTTTTTTAAATGCAGCTCTTGATGTTCAACTTAGGAAGTCTTCAACTTGTTTTCAATTTACCATGTTGCGACTTACTTTATTTGTGTCCTTAATTTCATGCTCTCTGATCTGATGCTAATTTATTCAGCAATTATTCTCAACCTGCAGCACACAGATAATGAGACATAAGTGCAACCAACTCTTGTGATTTTTCTGATTGAAGCTGAAGCGGGGAGTGTGGAGTAGCACCCCATGAGTGATGTCATTGCGAGCCTTCTCTTTTATACTTGTGCTGCAGGTGACAAGAGATTAACAACCCATATGGATTCCTTCTGTGATGTTTTGTCATGAAATTGTATATATTATTGTATGTATAATATATATGATATATAACATATATAAGAAAAGTCTTTAAGAATCCCATAGGTTTCAGCTTAATTGACTAATTTGCAGTACAAGACACTTTGGTGGGTATACACAGTGGCAATTTTTACTATTTAATGAAGTCCCAGAAAAAAATAAAATAAAGACATAAATTATGTTTTTTTTCATAGTGTTAGAAAACTTACCTCTTTCCATTGTGTGTATATTCATGAGGGAAACTGTCCTTGTACATGTATGCATGCATGAAGGTGATGAGCGGAGGTCAGCCTGAGATGCTGTTTCTCAGGGACCACTCACTCCCTTTGCCCTGTTTTGTTTTGTTTCCTTGTTTCCTCTTAGACAGACTATCTCACTGACTCAGAACACACCATGCAAGCTAGACAGGGCTGCCAGTGAGCTTCTGAGATACTCCCCTCCTGTCTTCATCTGCTGCACTCCTGCAGATACAAATGCAAACCACTCTGCGTGTTTTGTGTTTTGAAAATCCAATTCAGTCCAAATGACGGCAGAAGAATCAATTTTCTCTTACTGAGCCAAGTCACCATCCTACCTGCTTAGTTAACTTTCTTTCCATGGGCTGAGTAGGTGACTTGGTCAATGAATTACTCACCAGGCAAAGATGAGAACCTAACATCAGCCTCCAGCTGTCATCTAAAAGCTCTAGCATAATGCTATCCATTTGCAATTCCAATGATAGGTAGGTAGAGATGCCAAGATCTCCGGGACTCACTGGCCAGACAGTGTAATAAGAGACTTGTTTCCTGATTCATGATATTCTGCCTGAAGTTGACATATGGTCTTCACACACAGAGCCACATATGTGTTTGTTGATGTTCAGAAGCATATCACATGCGCAATTTTCCTACTGGTAGAAAATTCTACAGTCTTAAGAAAGGAACAGAAGTTTCTATTGAGCCAAAACATTTTATAGTTTTATTTGTTAATTAAAATAATATAGAAATACATTCACTTCTATTACAAAAATGGACAAATTTAACCAAATATTGGAATAACTTTAAAGTGTTAATTGCATTACCTTCCTAAGATGAGATACTCAGATTTATTGACAATTAATCAATAACGCGTTCTGAAAATGTTGATGGACTAGAAATATTATCATTATGATCTTTCACGTTTTATTCCTTTCTTAGAGGATGATTTTTTTAAATAATATGAATTTTGTTCCTTTTTTGAGTTTCACATGATGATTCAGTCCAGATATATCCCCACACTTATCCAGCCCCCATTTCTCCTGAATCCTCAATTTCACATCTCACTTATTTACCTAGTTTTCTTTTTCTTGGAAGAGACAGTCTCACAGCACATGTCCTTGGTCCTACGTCCTTTCAAAAGGCTTCTACCATGATGTTGCCTGCTGCTTATATGGGAGGGCTGCGACATGAATGTATGACTTGGGGACTAGTTCCACAATCAGCTCTTTTCACTTCTGCAAATCTAGCCATTCTGAATTCTTAATGCTAATTCTCTTCTGAAAATGGAAGCTTCATCAATTCAGGTCGAAAGTAACACTGAACTGTGGCTATGAGGACGGATATTTAGAATACACTTAGAGATTATACTGGTTTAAGAAAGTGGTGATAGATGAAATCTTAGGGCTGTTTTGATTTGCATTTCCCTAATGACTAATGAAGTTGAGCATTTTTTAAGATGCTTCTCCGCCATCCGAAGTTCTTCAGGTGAGAATTTTTTGTTTAACTCTGTACCCCACTTTTTAATAGGGTTGTTCGGTTTTCTGGAGTCTAACTTCTTGAGTTCTTTATATATATTGGATATTAGCCCTCTATCTGATGTAGGATTGGTGAAGATCTTTTCCCAATTTGTTGGTTGCCAATTTGTCCTCTTGATGGTGTCCTTTGCCTTACAGAAACTTTGTAATTTTATGAGGTCCCATTTGTCAATTCTTGCTCTTAGAGCATACGCTATTGGTGTTCTGTTCAGAAACTTTCTCCCTGTACCGATGTCCTCAAGGGTCTTCCCCAGTTTCTTTTCTATTAGCTTCAGAGTGTCTGGCTTTATGTGGAGGTCCTTGATCCATTTGGATTTGAGCTTAGTACAAGGAGACAAGGATGGATCAATTCGCATTCTTCTGCATGCTGACCTCCAGTTGACCCAGCACCATTTGTTGAAAAGGCTATCTTTTTTCCATTGGATGTTTTCAGCCTCTTTGTCGAGGATCAAGTGGCCATAGGTGTGTGGGTTCATTTCTGGATCTTCAATCCTGTTCCATTGATCCTCCTGCCTGTCACTGTACCAATACCATGCAGTTTTTAACACTATTGCTCTGTAGTATTGCTTGAGGTCAGGGATACTAGTCAGAATGGCTAAGATTAAAAATTCAGGAGACAGCAGGTGTTGGAGAGGGTGTGGAGAAAGAGGAACACTCCTCCACTGCTGGTGGGGTTGCAAATTGGTACAACCACTCTGGAAAGCAGTCTGGCGGTTCCTCCGAAAACTGGGCACCTTACTTCCAGAAGATCCTGCTATACCACTCCTGGGCACATACCCAGAGGATTCCCCACCATGTAATAAGGATACATGCTCTACTATGTTCATAGCAGCCCTATTTATAATTGCCAGATGCTGGAAAGAACCCAGGTATCCCTCAACAGAAGAGTGGATGCAAAAAATATGGTATATCTACACAATGGAGTACTATTCAGCCATTAGAAACAATGAATTCATGAAATTCTTAGGCAAATGGATGGAGCTAGAGAACATCATACTAAGTGAGGTAACCCAGACTCAAAAGGTGAATCATGGTATGCACTCACTAATAAGTGGATATTAACCTAGAAAACTGGAATACCCAAAACATAATCCACACATCAAATGAGGTACAAGAAGAAAGAAGGAGTGGCCCCTGGTTCTGGAAAGACTCAGTGAAACAGTATTTGGCAAAACCAGAACGGGGAAGTGGGAAGGGGTGGGTGGGAGGACAGGGGAAGTGAAGGGGGCTTACGGGACTTTCATGGAGTGGGGGGCTAGAAAAGGGGAAATCATTTGAAATGTAAATAAATTATATCGAATAAAAAATTATACAAAAAAAAAAAAAAGAAAAGAAAGTGGTGATAGTAGATTCTCCTCAAGGGTCCTTGGCCTCAAGATGGTAGCTGAGAAAATTTATATTTCCAGGCATGATTCATTCCTTTGGGAGTGGTATGAACCCCAATATCATGGGCTTTTGATTAGCCACCCCCAGATATAAGTGCCACTGTTTCGCACATTGGAGTATCTTTCATTGTTGGCCATTGTGATTGAGGTTGGAGCTGGGAAGGACTTAGGCTTGCTTACTGTTGTCTCCACATTGTGCCTGACTCCTATCAATACAATTAGAGGTAATCCTAAGAAAAAGTTTTTCTTAGGATTTCTGGTCAAATCCAAAGTTATTCCTTCAAGCGCTATGTCTGAGCAATGTGGTTTCTTCAGCAAGAGGGTCTTAGATAATTTTTAGACCCTCATTTCTATTTTAATTCATGCTATTACAACAGGCTTCAAGATATTCTTTTTTATTTTTCTACAAAAACTTTATTTTTTAACTTATTAATAATATTTTATTGGACATTTTATTTATTTACCTTTAGAATGTTAATCCCTTTCCCAGTGGTTTCCCTTCTGCAAAACCCCTATCCCATCCTCCCTCCCCCTGCTTATATGAGGGTGCTCCCCCACACCCACACCCACTTCTACCTCATAGCTTTGGCAGTTTCACAGCAAAGTCCGCCCATCTGTTGCCCTCAGACTTTATTCAACACTGCTTTTCATACTGTTATGTTTCAGTAGCGACAAGCGAACACCTTGATTACAATGCACACTTAACTTGATGAAACTATGCTGTACTTACATGCTCCCGCACATTCTCTGAGGAAACTCTACATAATTATTTTGCCCTTTCCTGTTACTTTTTTCAGTAGCTTCACTTTCATTCGCCCTCCAATTTTAATTCACCTTGTCCTTCTGGATGAGATCATAGTCATCCATCCATTTATCGGCACTCTTCCTTCACTCCGGAATGTCTGCATGGCAACAGGTTGATACTCCAGGATCCAGATTAGCGTGTGGGCTCAGAGGGCAAGCTGCAAAGAAAAGGAGCTCTTACACGGTTTCATTTGCATGTTCCCAATCAAAGCCCAGCCTTACAGACATTTCTCACATTTACAAAAGGAAGAGCTCCCAGCCAGAGGCAGTCCTATAAATGGCAGCAGCGTTTCTTGGCACTTGTTCTCGCTGTACCTTGTACTATATTTACATTTGCACCTGGTTTATCACCTTTACGACACAGCGAGCTACTTCAGATGGCTGTATTTATAAACCCTTGTATCTATCACAGGGATAAACACACTGAGTACTTCTAAGAACTCACATGAAGGATAAACCATTAGAATGTATAAAGAATAAAATATGTACTACACATGGTAGCATTAGGAGTTAAGCTACATATCAGGTATGCACTTAGGGACAGATGAGAATAAAAAAAAACATAAATATAATTCAAAAATGTGCTTAATTGATTTTATATTCAAAGATTCAAGAAATGGACTATTAAATGTTACAGGAAAAAGCCAGAGAATGTAGCCATCCACTGAGGCTCAAGTTTGGTTCTCAGAAGATGATCTTTGCTTGAGTACAAAAGGCTCAAAACTGAAAGCATGCTACAGTTTAGATTCCTATAGGGTAAAACTCTGCACACTATGTATTATATTTGGCCTAAAAAAGAAAATACATCAATAATCAAATCCTATCATCATTCAGTATATGAAAGAATGACTAAATTCAAATTATGTAAATATGTGCAACTAATCAAAAGAATGCATTTCACATTGTTTTTTTCTGGGACCTGGAGGTAGGTTAGTTAGTAAGACTTGCCTTGTCAGTCAGCATGAGAATTGAAATTTAGTTCCCAGTACCCACTTACATACTGTGGCCTGGTGGTCTGTAGCAGATATCCAAACACCGTGGAAGAGGACACAGGCAGATGTTGTGTAATTACTGCCCAGAATACCCCAACCTATCTTTGATATGGTACTATTTTTGTCTTTTTTTTTTTTTTGATAGATGCAGTCATTGAAGAAATACATGCAGAATAACATTTAAAAAATAAGAACAGATACTCTTTTTAAAGGGATTTAAGTTCTGATCCTTTAGGAAAAAAAATAATTTGTAAAAATAGATAATAGCTAAATCACAAATCATTGTTAGAAAGGACTGATTTTAAGTCACAAGAGTTTCATTATTAAACAGTTTTACTGGATTTGAGGTTTTAAATTCTATACCCTCTGTAAAAAGTCATTATAATTAGAACCAAACTCATTTCATAATTTATTAATATCCAACTTCTGCAAAGTCAAGACAAACAAGGTATTTATATCTTGAGCATGACCAATTTTTAGAATATTTATGCTAACACCAATACTTAAATGTCCTTTAATAGAAAGTTTTAAAGTAAGAAAAAAAAAGGAAGTTTTAAATTATTTCTTTAAAATATTATCATTTGATCTCTGAGGCTTTGTTTATTTAATATTTACAGTGTTAAAATGTCCACCCGTCTTTCTAACTAGCTATTCTGTAGCTTGCTAGTTTGTTTTCTTGCTTTGTTGTTGCTCTGTTTGCTTTTCTCTGACAATAAAGATTATCTATTTCTATTATGGGAAAACTACCTTACTTTTTGGTTGGCAGTGATCATTAATACTTAAGTGGCTCTATCTACGTTAGCCTTAGTTTTTCTTAAGGTTAACCTTAGTTTTTCTTAAGGTTAAAATAAAATCATTTTCAAACTGTTAGGTGTCAGTACACAGAATTGAGTTCAACCCAAATACTGTGGAACAATAAAGTGAAACTGTAGATATATAGCCATAGACAGGGCATATATTGAGTTCTTTGCCACTTAGAAAGTATTTCTAAAATAATCCCTGTAATGTTTGTGTTCTGTTGAATTATGATGCCTCTAAATGAAAGGCTCTCTAATAGCCTGAGGTGGTGTCAGTGTTTATTGATGAGCTAATGGCTTCATAAAATCAGATAGTATAAACACAAGCAATGTAAGTCCCGATTTAACTACAGATTTGTGATGTTGCCTTGGTTAATGTTTCTCAGAACTGAAACTTGCCTCTTGGGTTATTGTTCAACTATAGGATCTATTTCAATTGACTTCACTAGGGACACATATTTTCCATTTCTAACAAGATTATAGGCTGTGCCTCTGCTACTTCTCATGGTCCACACCGTGAGAAACAAGAACTGCACCGAGATTTCTTTAAGTAACTTTGGCATATGGGTTACAAGATTGCATAATGGAGAAAGTATTATTCTACCTTTCTTAAAGATGGATAGTAAATTTTAGCATATACACACATACATACATACATAAACATAGACAAATACACACACAAACCACACACACACAAACACACACACACAGACACACCCCACAGAATCCAAGCATGCTTTCTGTCATCAGGAATTCTAGATTTACAAAACTGAATCAAGTACAATCATAAATATGAGGTCAGCATGCTAGAGAGCAAGTTCTAGTAGAGCTAATGTACAAAATGATACCCAACCCTATTCTCAAAACAAAGAAAACAAAATAAAATAAGCAAAGATCAAACAATGAACAAATTCATTTTGTGATATAATTAAAAGCGTGTACTGTGAGATATACCCTACCAACCCCCCTAAAACTAGCTCATTATCATTAACAAAATTCAGTGCAAATGATGTCTTGAACTTCCATAAATAATCCCTGCACAAATCAAAACTGAATAGCAAGTCCTACTTTCTTCTTCTCCTATCCCTTCATAAAAGCAAACTACATTTCCATTCTTACATGTATTCTTCCTAGCTTATAGAACATTACATAATTCTTGCAAGTGAAACATAAACGCACATCATAGTAGATTGCCTAAAGTATGTGTGTATTTGTGTGTGTGTGTGTGTGTGTGTGTGTGTGTGGTGAGATGTCGACAGAGGGAGGGAGATACAGACAGATAGACAGATACACAGGGACAGGGACAGAGACAAAGACAAAGGGAGGCAGTGTAATAAACATATGAGGAATAAGAGATGTGGAATTCCTCCAGAAAGAGAGTCAATGTTTACAGAGTTTGTTTGATATAGTCATGATTAGCAAGTCTATATTAGCACTCAAAAAATTGAACATATGTTAGAGGAAAACATAAAATTATGTATAGAAATATGTATTTTAGAAATATAAAATTATAGTTTGAAAAGAAATAGAACATTCCTTATGTCTCCAGCTGAGTTTCTCTTGTCAACTGTAGTAACAATCTTTCTGAACCTCACTTGGTCTCAGAAGAACTGATTGCTCTATCATGATTACAAACTTTAGCAACAATTAATAATATAGTTTATCACAAACCTAAGCATTTAATAAATTATTCAATAATATCTACCTTATGAGCATCAATAATAAAAGCAAATTCCACAAATAATCTGCCTCTTTTGTATAGATTTCCTGGGATAGGTCCTCAGGAAATAACACAAAGCAATATAGAATATCCTCTGTGATTAAAGTCCTGTCTTGATATGCTTTATGAGTTCTTTTTATATGGATTTTTTGATAATATGCTTTCAAAATTATTGGCAGATCTACACCATTTCTCTTCTTACAGCTGGATAATGAAAAATGATTTGTACACTTTTATTGAATTTACAACGGTTAGAGTAAGCCATGGTAATTATCACCATGTCATTTTTGCTGGATGGCAGCAACTGAGACAAAACATAAGCCAAAATAAATGTAATTAGCATTAAAATGACTCAACCATAAAAAAATAATATAATGGAACCTGAAGAGTCTTTTCCGTATCAACAAAAGAATCTTGTACTTGTTTGCAAACATTCATTTTAATTGCTTTTCCATCATCATTGAAATTAGAAATTCATTTTGTGTCTCTCTCATACTTCTCAAATTACATTTTTGCTTTTGACATTTCAACCTACACTATCATACCTAATTAATCTGACTTTTAAAATTAGATAATAGTGG
This sequence comes from Apodemus sylvaticus, assembly GCF_947179515.1. Classification (NCBI taxonomy): domain Eukaryota; kingdom Metazoa; phylum Chordata; class Mammalia; order Rodentia; family Muridae; genus Apodemus; species Apodemus sylvaticus. The sequence continues at coordinate 26,127,094 of NC_067482.1, forward strand.
TTGAAAAAAATCACTTAGATGAGCCACCTGTCTCATTTGAAAAGACTCTCTTTTTTCTAAATTTTTCTTTGTTAGTTGCCTTTCTGATTATCGAGGTCTTTCTACAACACAGTTTTTCTCTTCTAAGTTTGGAGAACTGGAGGTGAAATTTAAGATACAAATTTGCACAAAATGAGATACATTTTGTAAGACATCCTTCTGATTTCTGTTCTCTAGACCTTGTCTCAACAGCTGTAAACAAGGTTGGCCTCCTGTGGGTTTTATATCCAAGGTTTCAACCTGCTGCAGATGGAAATTGCTTAGGGGGAAAAAGTTGCTTCTCTCTTAAACAAATACAGTCATTTCCCTTACAAGCAATCCTTTAAAAATGAAACTATTCCCATAGCATTTAAAATATATTACCTATGGTAAGCAATCTAGAAAGCATTAAATTCAGGATGTTCAGAGGCTATTTGTAAATACCGTGTAGTTTTAAAAAGGGACTTAGGCAACTTATAGACTTTATTATATGGGAGTCTTGGAACAATTCTTGATAGATGCTAAGGGATGATTGTGTCCATTATTTACCTTTAATTTGTAACCATTACTAGTAAGTCTAAAATACACAAAGGTAGGAAGAAAAAATAAATTACAAGGAGAGAAGAAATTGAAATTGCTTTAAGGAGATATAGAACAAAGTACCTCCAATATAAGGTTATGGGATAAGTAAGGTAAGAGCAGATACAGAACAATGTTTTTCTTTCATTATTATGACGTCTGTTTGTGATTATGAGTTAAAACTGTCTGTGATCTGTACAAATCGGCAGGCATCCCTCTGGATGATTTCTGTAAGGGAAGGGATGGAGTAGGTGGATTTAAAGGAAATAGCATAACTGAGGAAGATTTCTGGAAACTTGAGTTGATTTCAGAAAATTAGGACTCCAGTTTCATTGGAGATTACCTTCAGCAAGTGCACACTCTTTTAGCTCTACTTTAGATACAATGTATAGAAATATTGATACCTTGTGTGATAATAAGCTAATGCTAGACTACATTCCCACATATTTCCTTTTGGTGAGAATTCAACTTCATCCTGGTACTCATTGATTGCAAAAAGCAGACAGACATAAGGGACACACCCTACATAAAAGATACTTCACTAGAGTAAAGTCTGAAACAACAGTTAGTATTAGCACCTAAGCAGTTTATCAATCAGACCTGAAGGAGCATAGGAATTTTCAATTCTTCAAAGAAAATTGATTCATTAAAATAAAAAAATCCAAAATGGACTGTGAGGTATCAGAGAACCAGAGAACCCCAAACATGGTTTTTCCCATTTTAATATCTGCCTGGATCCTTTTAAGAAGAGTCATCACTATTATTAAATAAATTTCAAATTAGAAGAAGGTCTGATTTATGAGAATAAGCTACAAATATTTATTGATTTTTCTTCATGCTGTGCTGACATGACCACTGAAAATGGTTATTTGAATGCTTACCAGAGTCTCTCACCAGCTGCCCTCCTCTTGCTGACTCCCCTTTCCTCCAGTTGCCAGCCTTCTGTTCTTACGTCACAGATATTCCATTGCCTTTTCTTTCCTATTCCTGCTCTCTCGCTTATGATGAATCACGGCTGCACCTTTCACAGCGCCCTTTCTAATCATTTCCTTTAATGGTCCCATTTTTTCTATTTGTCCTATGTCTACACACACACACACACACACACACACACACACACACACACTGTACACACACATACCTCACACACAGACGCACGCACACATGCACACACACACTCACAAACCATACCGTACCACACACTATTGTAAGTCCATGTCTAATTACCATATATGAAACATCATACAGATTTCTATTTCTCTATCCATTGTATTTTTGTTTTATTTAAAAATTATTTCGATTTCCACCCATTTTTCTGCAAATGTCACATTTCATGTTTACTATAAGAAATTTCTTTGATGATGTCACATGTTATTTATCCACTAATTTCTTGAGGGACAACTAGATTGTCTCTCTTTCCTAGTTATTATGAACGGTGCAGCAATACACATATGTAAAAGTGTTTCTTTATGATTAGGAGTCCTTCAAATAGAATAGTAGAACTTGATCAATCAGTTGTTCATTTACTAGTTTCTTGAAGAAATACTATCCTGATTCCCGTAGTCGCTTTATCAGTTTATATGCCTACCAACAGAGGATAAAACTTTATCTTTCCTCACATCATAACCAGCATAGTTATTATGAACGGTACAGCAATACACATATGTAAAAGTGTTTCTTTATGATTAGGAGTCCTTCAAATAGAATAGTAGAACTTGATCAATCAGTTGTTCATTTACTAGTTTCTTGAAGAAATACTATCCTGATTCCCACAGTCGCTTTATCAGTTTATATGCCTACCAACAGAGGATAAAACTTTATCTTTCCTCACATCATAACCAGCATAGTTATTATGAACGGTACAGCAATACACATATGTAAAAGTGTTTATGATTAGGAGTCCTTCAAATAGAATAGTAGAACTTGATCATTCAGTTGTTCATTTACTAGTTTCTTGAAGAAATGCTATCGTGATTTCCATAGTCGTTTTATCAGTTTATATGCCTACCAAACAATGAATTCATGAAATTCTTAGGCAAATGGATGGAGCTAGAGAACATCATACTAAGTGAGGTAACCCAGACTCAAAAGGTGAATCATGGTATGCACTCACTAATAAGTGGTTATTAACCTAGAAAACTGGAATACCCAAAACATAATCCACACATCAAAATTGATACAAGAAGAAAGCAGGAGTGGTCCCTGGTTCTGGAAAGACTCAGTGAAACAGTATTTGGCAAAACCAGAACGGGGAACTGGGAAGGGGTGGGAGGGAGGACAGGGGAAGAGAAGGGGGCTTACGAGACTTTCGGGGAGTGGGGGGGGGCTAGAAAAGGGGAAATCATTTGAAATGTAAATAAATTATATCGAATAAAAAAAAGTGAAAAAAAAATTTTATCTTTCCTCACATCATAACCAGCATCAATTTTTTTGTTTCATAATTCCTGGCTATTATTACTTAGAAGTCTAAATGAGAAACAATAGTCCTTTCATTCCTCCTATTTCATGATGTAAGCTAAGAAATCAAGGTCTTATCTCCATTTTTCAACTTGAATTCTTTTTACACTCTACCTGGGCATATCGTGAAGGCCCTCTTGAATGTTAGTCCCTTTTATTACATCTTCTGGAAATATATCATGTATAGTTTTTAAAGGAAAGAAATTGTTAAGCTTTAAAGAGGATGAGGGAAATTTTCCTGTCTTTATAAGATGATATAACACTCCATTAAAAGAAAATTGCCTTTAATGTACTTCATAGGAACATAATCATCTGAGTGAGAAATTATGCTGTCCAGCCTATAATTCTAAACAGTGCATCTTAAATGATCAAAAATGAATTATTTTCTTCTATATTATTTTGTCAGATTCTCTATAGCTAACTTTGTACTTTTGTAGTTTGCTGTGTTTAAGTATGCAAACTCTGTCCTGAACTCATCAATCCCTAAGTAAAAGACTCATCTTGAGAACATTATTAAGTCAATAACAGTGTTGTTCATAGTTTTGTAAACTCACTTCTATTAATAAGATATACTTAATATAATATAGAAACAATGGATGTAAACGTTAGTAATTTTGTTGTCAGATATATTTTTAAACTCAAGATAGTTTAAATTAATGCTTAATTTTACTGAAAGTATTTTCATTGTAAAGTAAAATGTCATGTATTAAAGAAATTGAGATTATTATGGAATTTTAAATATGATGGCAATGTTTTTGTTATTTTCTCATCATACAGGAAGAATTTTGTCATTTTCATTCTCATTTTTATATAGGCATATTATGTAAAAAAAATAGCAAAAATTCTGTGGTGAAAAGATAGGGTTTATTATGGGAGGCCACTTGCATCTAACAAGAATACTATGTCAGAGATATATTAACAAACTCATATAGCAAACTTCTAAATTTTAAAAATTACACTAACTTCTTTGATGAAGAGAGACTTGGGAGAAACTCACATTTCTGAGACAGGCGCCATGATCAACATCATTGTAACAGCAGAAAAGCCAGGTGTAGATGACTGATTTGTCCAAGATCACATGGTAGTGAGTATATTAATCAGTTTTCTCCAGGTTGTCAAATGAAATCGGCAGCATATTAAACAAAATTAACTCATGTAGTTTTGGCTCCTGCGGAGGTGCATGACATACTCTTTTAAAGCTGAAAGCCTTTCCCAGTTTGTAGCATAATGACCTTAGAATAAGAGATCTCAGAACAAAGGATGAGTGTCTGCCCCAGGTGCCTGAACATTAACTGGGGAGAAGGAGCTGGTAGTATTAGATCTAGAGGTCTGATGGATCCCCTAAGCAGGATGAATGTCCATCTAAGCCTTCTTCAGAAAGACTTTTTCTCATTTGTGTCTGTTTCTTTGTGAACAGCCCATACAGAGTTAATCTCTATGATTATAACTATGCACCAATCTCTGAAATACTCCGGCAAACCCAAATCATTTTTGTTTCCTTGAAATTCTATAAGCTGGTCTACGTGAGACCTAAGTTTAAACATTCTTCTCAACAAAGGCTAATAGATAACCAGCTTGTTTTCAGAGTCAGTGTGGAGAAACCCCTGTCTACCTTTATAAACTAGGTGCAAAGGGAATGAATCTATTCAATCATAAGTAATCATTTCTAAAACAACATTCATATACCTGAGAGAACTGGAACAGTCTATTGAGGAAAGTGACTTGATAAACATGACATGTGTAGTGTAGAAAAGAAAGAAAAAAGTTCTTATAAAAAGATTTAAAGGCCAGAAAAATATATTTTCTGAGTTTATATTGAATGGATCATAAATAGGACATTTAGGCAAGATTGTTTTTATGATTGTTGGAAAGAAAAGCATGTTCTAGGTACTTTGGTGGGTATTATTGTTATATAATTATCTCACTTGAAGTAGAATTAACACTTAAACTTTTTACATGAGTCAATATTGATTTAGTCAAATGTATGGATTTTCCCTAAATGTAATTCTATCCCTTCACACTGTTTTCTCCTTGATTCAATACTCCCATATAGTTAACCATCACCATATTAAAAAATCGTGTCTTGGGACCAAGGAGATACCTTCATGAGTATGAGGGTATGATATACAAGAATAAATACCTGAGTTTACATTTCTAGCATCCACATAAAAATGACTGTAATGGCTTTCTGGTAAGCCCAGTATTGGGGAGCAGAAATAGGCAGATCCTAGGAGTTCCCTGTCCCTTCAGTTTAACCCATTCACATAAAGCTACAGGTTCAATTAAATACTCTTGTACTGGTTAGTTCTTTTTCAACCTGTCTAGTTACTTGGGGACAAGAAATTTCGATTGAAGAAATGTCACAATCAGGTTTGGCATATAGACATATGTGTATATCTTTTTTTTCCATATTGATGGTTGTAATAGAGCAAGCTGTAAATGGTATCAGTCCTCTGCAGTTGTCTATATGAGCAACGTAGCTGAAATTCAGCCTGGGAGCAAACCATTAAATGCCTATCTTCAATAGTTCCTGCCTTTATCCTGACTGAGTTCTTGACATGAATTTTTTCTATGTGGAACTATGGTCAGGATGTATAAAACCAAATGAACATTTTCCCAAGTTGCTTCTGGTCAGTCCTTTATCACAGTGACATAAACCAGAGTAGAGCATCTTTGCCTTAGTTGAATAAATAAAAGAGCTGTAGCCATGTTATATAGTTATTCTTTTTAATTCTAGACCACACACATGAATCCAAGTACTCTTGTACTCTCACACACAAGTTCACACACACATACACCCATGTTTGTGTGTGTATGTATGTATGTTTGTGTATGCAGTTAAATATAACAACAGTGGTGAAATGAATGTATGTGGTTACATGTGCACAACCACAACCATGCACACAAACATAGAGACTGCTAATATATCTGGTTTATATCTTGTAGATAATAGTTTTGTGGGATTCTGTTGTTGATGTTGCTTTGGTGTTGGTGTTGTTTTCTGAAAGAGAAATAAACAAAGCTGTAAGTAGAGGGAGGATCTGGGAGCTGTTGAGGTATAGGAAAACATGATCAAAACATTATATGGAAAAATAATATATAAATATTTAACCAAGGATGTATCCTCTCTCACCACACTTGGCTCCACTGTGCTTCTTTCTAGGTAAACCAGTGATGATAGTGACAGAGTACATGGAGAATGGCTCCTTAGACACATTTTTAAAGGTAAGGTTTGGCCTTAGTGTAGCTACCGACAACTGCCATATATATTTTCTTCATGAATTGAAATTAAAATTGAGCAACTTTAATGGTAAAAGTTTAAATAGATACAAAATAAATTTGACACACCATTATATGCCACAAGTAAAGGGTATTTGTATGGTATATTTTTTATTCAGAAAACTTATACAAATCCAATTATATGCTCCTGTAATTTTATTTAAGTATATGATTACTTTAAACAAAATAAAAATTGGGATGAATAGAGGAAAAAATAAAAAAGAAAGTAAAAAAGAAGGAAAATGTGGAGAGGAAACAGACAGAAACAAGAAAAAATGGAAACAGTAAATATAAGTCCTACAAATACACGACATCTTGAAATATTTTTATATATTCTCCGATAGGTTCATAAACGTATGATGGTTTTGATCCTATTCATTCCCATACTTTCTATTAACCTTCTATTAACACTGACCCTGTTCTTCTTACCAGCAAGTTCTGATTCTAATAGATTGTTGTGTGTTTATGTCATGTGTGTGTGTGTGTGTGCATGTGTGTGTGAATGAATGCATGTGTTTGGTGTATATAAGTTTATATATGTGTGTAAGTGTATGTGTGCATGTGTGTGTGTAAAAAGAGAGAGAGATCACTATGCCACTATGAATAATTAGCATAGCTTAAATAAGCTGAAAAGGCAAATCACTTTCTAAAGCAAGTGCAACTTGACTGTGGCTACCATATTGAGGTAGAAGAAGATGAAGATGGTCTGTTTTCCAGCTCAAAGATGGAAGAGGTTATTTTTTATTGAATGTAAATCTTCATTTACATTTCAAATGCTAAAATGTTTCCCAGTTTCCCCCCTCTCCACAAACCCCCAGCCCCTCTTCCCACCCCATGCCTTGCCTCCAAGTATATGCCCCCCTCCCAACCCATTCCCACTTCCTCCCCTTTGTTGGGGCATCTATTGAGCCTTCACAGGGCCAAGCACCACTCCTCCCTCTGATACCCAATAGGCATTCCTCTGCCACATTTTTGGCTGGAACCAGGTGTACCCCTTGATTGATGGTTTAGTCCCTGGAAGTCCTGGGGCATCTGAGTGGCTGACCTCGTTCTGATGGAAGGGGTTTTGTTGATACCTCCCCCATATTTGATAGAATATTGAATAATTCCATGTTGTTCATATGAAAACTGCAATGATTCAATGAATGCTGTGACCAAATCCTGTTCAAAAGACTGCATTTCACAGCCCCTTCTTACCCTTTATGTCTTCTATCCTTTCCTCCCAGCTTTTATTATGTACCTTGTACGGGAATGGGTGATACAGATGTACTCCACCCTTCCATGTGCATGGTAATGGACACTGAAAAAAAAAAACACGTCTAAAATGTTCACGCAGATCATGACCGAAGGTATCAAACTGGAGTCTGTAAGGCATTATGATGCCTCAAAGGATTAACAGAAAAGTGGTCAGCCTGAGATTATAGCTAATATAATCATGCATTCTGGGCTTCAGGGATAAGACAGTTATATGCATACCTCCTGATTTTAAACATTGATATCAAGTCACTTTCTTTGTAAGTAGCCTGTGTAAAGTAATGTAAGATTTTCATATCTGAGTAAAATGTAGTCTGCAAGTTTATTAGGTCTTTATAGTGGGTGCTGCTTATTACTGAGGGAAATGACTGTTATGAAATTGATGACAACTTGGAAAGAGTCCCTGAGGGATTATTGTTGTGCTTCATTATTATGCAAAGTTTCTATTTTAATCCCCAAGCTACACCAATATACCACCTTATCACTGGTTTACATCTCTTCAGCTGCAGTTTTTCCAGTCTCTTAGGGTTGCATCATCAGTTTATTCAGGTTGATTCAAGCTACTTAATAAGCTTTATGAGTTCACTTAACTTTATTGCATCTAATGTGTTTGACATAAACAACAGACTTCCAAAAAGTGTTGAAATTTCCCATCCAGGGGTCAGTAATTATCCCTGCTCTCCTCACCCTGCAGAATGCCCTGTACTTGATCAGGTCATTTCACCTTTACCCAAACAAGTCTACATAGCTAGCTTTTTTTCGAAACTGTCCACAAAGTATACTCAGTATTAACCAAGGTTGGTACTCAGCTAAAAAAATTGGTCAAGTTTCTCTGAGGTCTGACGATAAAGAAGCTGTGGTCCATAAAGGACAGCAACCTGGAACTTGTTAAACGACACTCTTTGTTTTTAATAGTATATAAGATGAAGTACCATACACCATACAAAGTTATATGTACCGTATGATTAGAGCGATTAAGCAGAGAGCGCAGACAAAAGAAGATAGGCTGGCACACAAGCAGTAAATGAACCTAAAAAAAAAAAATAGAAATTATTAAGGTCAAAATAATTAGGGACTAACACAGTGCAACTATGAATGACCCATTATTTCTTCTTCATACTCTATTTTAAAAATTTAAATATGAACTTATTACTTTTTATTATTAGAAAAAAAAAATCTTTATTTAAAACAACTAGTGACACTTCACCCCCAAAACTATAAGAACACAAAATATAAACTGAGCATAACTGAGTGTGTTTGGTTAAACTTTTAAGGGCAGCACTAGAAGTAAATGCAAATAGATCTCTGTGAGTTCTAGGATAGCCTGATCTACATAGAGATATACAGACTAGCCAGGGATACATCCTAAGTAAGACAATGTTTTAGGAGTGCATGAGTAAAACAGCAAGTCAAAGCCTATAAATAAACTAACGAATCAATTAATGGCGATTGGGAAAAAATTACTGGTAAGTTCAATTGAACAAAACAAAAGTTCCCATAGTCTTGGTGTGCAAGTAATTTTTGGTGTTATAGACTCACATGCCATCAGAGATATTGCCAAGTCAAAACTCAAAATGTTTTCCTATTGAATAGAATATGCAATAATGTATCATTTTCATGTGTCTTCTGTATATGGCTTTTATATATATTTGTAGTAGTTTATGGTAAGTAATATTTGAGGATTACATAGAAAATTCTTACAAGAAGACAGCATGACTATAAACAACTGTTTCATGGATGTCCCATCATCAGACTCTGAGAATTCTCTGTGAAACAATGACACTTCCATTAACATGCTATGCTAGTTTAAAGCTATTTGCTTTTGTTTCTTTCTGAAGCTATTTTGCCATTGCACACAAATCCTTATGGGAGCTATAGTGCTACTATAATACTCCTTATAGGAAGCATAATACTAGAGTCTTTGCCTTGTATATATATTGATAAAGGAAATTATATCCTTAACATATTTGAACATAGTTGTTTAATTCCTGTAGATTTTGATCTACAGCTCTGTTCAGAGCATAACTACACACATGTTTACTTTTATTATTTAACGGTTTCTCTTATGTATGTAATGAATTTAAGTCCTTACATATTCTATTACACTATCTTTTTTCTCCCACTGAAATCATCTTTCTGAAATGCCTGTATTTGCAGTGTGTGTGTGTGTGTGTGTGTGTGTGTACTGAATGAAGTTTTGAAGGACTTTCAAAGTCTTTGCTTCATTTGGACAGATCACCATAATCAGTTAAGTTTGTGTCTGCCAATGTTTTCCATTCTCCTTGAGTAGAAATTGCATTTGCATTTTGAAAATGTGCTAACATTAATTTGGAGATTGAAAGAAGGCTTTTTACAAATTTTCCTCATGTGAACTGTACCACTAGCATAATGTTACACTGTCTCTGCAGAAAAACGATGGACAGTTCACTGTGATTCAGCTTGTTGGCATGCTGAGAGGCATCGCTGCGGGAATGAAGTACCTTTCTGACATGGGCTACGTGCATAGAGACCTTGCTGCTAGAAACATCTTAATCAACAGTAACCTTGTGTGCAAAGTATCTGACTTTGGACTTTCTAGGGTACTGGAAGATGATCCTGAGGCAGCCTACACCACAAGGGTAAGATCTAACAGAATGCATTTCTCACACACTAGACTAGAGTCATTTAATTTTTAAAGATGTTAAAAGAAGTAGCAAAAAAGGCATTCCTCCAAAAAAAGCCCAGAGCACACAGAGAAAACATGAGAGAAAAGAGAGAGAGAGAATAGAAATCCAATTCTACATTATTTTAGTACAAGCAAATTAAAAGATTAAACTTATATAATGAAAATATTTACTTTCCAAATATCAGTTATTTATTTTTTTAAGGCTATTATGATGGATAGTTTTATGTCAGCACAACAAAAGCTAGTGTCACTGGAGATGAGGGAACCTCAAATGAAATAATGCTTCCATAAGATTGGGCTGTAAGCAAGTCTGTAGGATTTTTTTTTTTCAGTAGTTAGTAATTCTTGGGGAAGGACCCAGCCATTATAGATGGTCTCATCCTTGGGCTGGTGGTACCGGGTTCTATAAATTGCAGGGTGAGTAGCCACAGGGAACAAGTCAGTAAGCAGAATATGTCTACGGCCTCTGCATCAGCTCCTGCCTCCAGGATCCTGCCCAGTTTGAGTACCTGCTCTGACATCAGTTGATGATGAGCAGTGATGTGTAAGCATAAACCAAATATACCCTTCTCTCCCCAAGTTGTTTTAGTGTTTTATTGCAGCAATAAAAATCCTATCTAGGACAGACGAGAATAACAGAAATTGTAAATTAACAAATATTCAATGTGTGTGTATGTGTGTGTGTGTGTGTGTGTGGTGTTATAAAGTATTTAAAGTAAAATTCAAACTAAATGCGGAATTTCTTATATTAAAATATATATGTTCACTTGATGTATTTATGAAAAAAAGGTATGGATGTATGCACATGTAAAGACATATAAGTAGTATTACTGGAAATTTAAAAATATCTGGACTATGGTGTCCTCAACTGTGAAATAATTTTAAAAAGTGTTTTATTCTTGATCTTGAGTTTTTGTTGTTGGAAAACAAGTTTCATCTCTTTTAAAAGTTTTGATTTTTCTGGAGCTATTGAAACCTCTCACTGCTTGACTTGCAATGGACAATAACTACTAAGCCTACATCTATGAAATATTGGTTACTATTCACAGTATAATAGCTATCATAAATATACAGCTTATTGCAAACAAATTCTTCCCTGAAATAATGTGATATAAAATTAGCTGAGGAAAACTATGACTATTTTTATAAAAATAGTATTTGTGGACAGACTATTTGCTTCACCTTTACAATTTGAACCTTTTAATACATGTTTAGGGAAATCCAAATAATTTCAATATTATCACCTTGGATGTCCTCAACATCTAAGTATTTGATATACTTATAGTGATCAAGTGGACTAACTTTGTTTCAATACAGAATGACAGATTCACCATCTCTAATTCTTAATTTATAATCTGTGTATTCCATGTCTCCTTATAAAATTATACTGTAAAAAAGGTGTCTAATAAAAAGTTCTTTAATAGATTATACAGCTAGCTTGTTTCATTTTGACAACTCTGACTTGTGGCACATGGAGTTTTGAGGACTTGTAACATGAAAAAAAAAAGCAAGAGTAATCTGTTTAAGCAAACAAAGACTTTCAAAGGTCATTCCACTAAATCAATGAATTAATTGATGAGAAGTTTTTTCTCTACTACACCTATTGCTACTATTACTCTCATTAAATGAAAACTCAATTAAGAACTCTCCTGGGGTTAGAGTTGCACTTAATAAGTTGGCCCATGCAAGATTGAGGTTATGGAAAGTCTATTGCTGTTGTGATGGGTGGGTGTCTAAGTTAAATTAAAAGTAGATTTTTCCAAGGTCCTTGTCACTGTGTTATGCAGCAGCCCTTGAAAAATCACCAGAGACCCTGATACATTCCAGGCTGCCTTCTACAAATGTAGTGTGGCAGCAGTTGTAGAAAGTATATGTAATGAGAAATAGTCAGATCCGTGAATCTCAAAAGTTACTGATACACACATATTTTTCAAATGAACAGAGGAACAATGTATGGATGAAGGTCGGCATGATCAATAAACTACAATATGGAAGAGATAACGTAATCATAACATGCAAAATATAACAAATTTGTACCACTCCTAACTTAGTATACTGAGACAAGAAATTTGATCAGAGCCTAGCCTACAAAGCTTTGTTAAAGGCCAGCCTAGCCTACAAAGCAAGAATCTATTTCAAGTAAAGCAATACAAATTTTGTCAACAACCAGAAGTGATGGCAGCTTTTAAGAACACATACTGCTCTAGTAAAGAACATGAGTTAAACATGAGTTAGCTTCCTAGCATGTACATCAAACAACTTAAACCACTTCTGACTCTAGCCTGGGAGATCTAGGACCCTCCTCAGTACCTTCAGTCATGTGCACGGTACAACCCCACACATATATCCATAAGCAAAAATATAAAATTAAAAAAATTAAAAAGTTAAATAGATAAATAGATAAATGGACAAGTGAAAATGAAGCAAAATAAAATAAGCATGTCATGTATATTTGTGTGATGCAGGGTTTTATATATACTTGCTAGCAAAACAATTTCAAAAAATATTCCAGACATATTATAGTATGTGTCTATACAAATATATTAAGACTAAGTTTCACTACTTCATGACCTTAAACTTATTTTCTCAAAATTCTTGGAAGTTTTGGTCTTGTAATGGAAATTTCTCTCTTTCGATATGCATTAGCAAGTAGACAGAAAAAAAAAACTTTAAAATGAATCGTTTTTTCTGAATACTCTAAGCTCAATACTCTTTTGAATAGTTCGATTAAACAATAGCATTTCTTAGGTTCAACATTGTAACTGTACAAAACCAAAAGCATGCCATTAAGTTAAGAGGAGAAAAAACAAAGCCTTACAGAAATAAAACAATGATGAGAGACGGATATCCTTCAGTGTTCAGTATGTAGAATTTTCCTGCTTGTCTTACAAAGTGCTAAAGATCTCAGGGTTTTATTTAACAACTGCGACATTCCACTTACAATTCTGCAATTTAGTAAAAGGCATGCAGAGTCCTTTATTTTTATTTAGAGTCCTTTACTTTCCCAATCTCAGCATACACCTGATTGATGTGCTTGAGTGCCTCCCGCCCCTACTCAGCATTGCCATCCTGAGCACGATAATTGAGATGTAGGTCTTGTATGCCTTCTAAGCGTCAAACAGAATTTATAGCAGAAACCTTCCCGACAGCCAATTAGTTGTTAGGCTACAAGTGTTCATGGGCTGGGAGATGGGAAGAGAGACTGCCTGCTGTCAAACAGATACACTTAAAAATGTTACATCTCTTTCTAGATCTCAGAGAAGCTACAGTTTCCCTAGATACCCTTGAAGTATGCAAGAATATGAATATATATGTATTGATATTTATGTATATATACATACATTTACATAGATGCACATGTATGTGTTTTTAATTTTAGGGGGGCAAAATTCCAATCAGATGGACTGCCCCAGAGGCAATAGCTTTTCGAAAGTTCACCTCTGCCAGTGATGTCTGGAGTTATGGAATCGTAATGTGGGAAGTTGTATCTTATGGAGAGAGACCCTACTGGGAGATGACCAATCAGGACGTAAGTACAGAGACACTCTTTCTCCTTCAAGTTGTGATTCGCATAGTATTTTAATAGTGGAAATACTTGAAGAATATAAAATACTTTGTTTACCATGTGTTGCATTTGTTGCCATGGAAATATTCTTTATGCAAGAGCTAAAAGTGAGTCAAAGTAAAAGAAAGTAAATTACATTTAGGAAAAAGAACCCTCAAACACCTTGCCAAGAAGGTTTAGCTGTACCATAGTTTTGCTCCACTCAGTTCACGTCAGTATTAGTTCTAAAGATGAAGAAGGAGCAAACCATCTAACAGTGAATGCTGAACGGCTAATGCTTGAAATATGAGTTTTGTTTTTAAACAAATGTGAGTATCCCTCTTACAATAAAAATATAAATAAAGTTGAGAAATATATAAGGCTAACATGAAAGAAACCATTAAAGAGTTTTCATTCCAAGTTCAAATGGTTATGTTATGAAGGCTAGGAGAGATATAAAGTATTTGCTTTGATCATTTTCCATCACTAATATCCAATATGTCTTCTTCAATTCTGGATCATGTTGAAATTTGTTATTTTTCTTTCTGATAACAATTATAAAAACTTATATATTGTATTGATCCCATAGGGCAATGATCTCAAACAGTGAGTCACAACTTCTTTGTGGATCACATGACTCTTTTTTTAAATTTTTAAATTTTTTTTATATTCTTTGTTTACATTCTGAATGCTTTCTCCTTTCCAGGTTCTCTCCTCCCAGTTGGTCTCATAAGCCCTCTTCCCTCCACCCATTTCCAAATCACCCTCCTCCTATTTCTCTGTCCTGGTGCTCCCCTACAATGCTGGATCAAGTCTTTTCAGAACCAGGGCCCTCTCCTTCCCTCTTCTTGGGTATCATTTGATATGCTAATTGTGCCTTGAGAATTCAGAGCTTCTGGGCTAATTAATATCCTCTTTTTTTTTTTTTTTTTTTTATTCGATATAATTTATTTACATTTCAAATGATTTCCCCTTTTCTAGCCCCCCCCCCCACTCCCCGAAAGTCCCGTAAGCCCCCTTCTCTTCCCCTGTCCTCCCTCCCACCCCTTCCCAGTTCCCCGTTCTGGTTTTGCCAAATACTGTTTCACTGAGTCTTTCCAGAACCAGGGACCACTCCTGCTTTCTTCTTGTATCTCATTTGATGTGTGGATTATGTTTTGGGTATTCCAGCTTTCTAGGTTAATAACCACTTATTAGTGAGTGCATACCATGATTCACCTTTTGAGTCTGGGTTACCTCACTTAGTATGATGTTCTCTAGCTCCATCCATTTGCCTAAGAATTTCATGAATTCATTGTTTCTAATGGCTGAATAGTACTCCATTGTGTAGATATACCACATTTTTTGTATCCACTCTTCTGTTGAGGGATACCTGGGTTCTTTCCAGCATCTGGCAATTATAAATAGGGCTGCTATGAACATAGTAGAGCATGTATCCTTATTACATGGTGGGGAATCCTCTGGGTATATGCCCAGGAGTGGTATAGCAGGATCTTCTGGAAGTGAGGTGCCCAGTTTTCGGAGGAACCGCCAGACTGCTTTCCAGAGTGGTTGTACCAATTTGCAACCCCACCAGCAGTGGAGGAGTGTTCCTCTTTCTCCGCACCCTCTCCAACACCTGCTGTCTCCTGAATTTTTAATCTTAGCCATTCTGACTGGTGTAAGATGAAATCTTAGGGTTGTTTTGATTTGCATTTCCCTAATGACTAATGAAGTTGAGCATTTTTTAAGATGCTTCTCCGCCATCCGAAGTTCTTCAGGTGAGAATTCTTTGTTTAACTCTGTACCCCATTTTTTAATAGGGTTGTTCGGTTTTCTGGAGTCTAACTTCTTGAGTTCTTTATATATATTGGATATTAGCCCTCTATCTGATGTAGGATTGGTGAAGATCTTTTCCCAATTTGTTGGTTGCCGATCTGTCCTCTTGATGGTGTCCTTTGCCTTACAGAAACTCTGTAACCTTATGAGGTCCCATTTGTCAATTCTTGCTCTTAGAGCATACGCTATTGGTGTTCTGTTCAGAAACTTTCTCCCTGTACCGATGTCCTCAAGGGTCTTCCCCAGTTTCTTTTCTATTAGCTTCAGAGTGTCTGGCTTTATGTGGAGGTCCTTGATCCATTTGGATTTGAGCTTAGTACAAGGAGACAAGGATGGATCAACTCGCATTCTTCTGCATGCTGACCTCCAGTTGAACCAGCACCATTTGTTGAAAAGGCTATCTTTTTTCCATTGGATGTTTTCAGCCTCTTTGTCGAGGATCAAGTGGCCATAGGTGTGTGGGTTCATTTCTGGATCTTCAATCCTGTTCCATTGATCCTCCTGCCTGTCACTGTACCAATACCATGCAGTTTTTAACACTATTGCTCTGTAGTATTGCTTGAGGTCAGGGATACTGATTCCCCCAGATTTTCTTTTGTTGCTGAGAATAGTTTTAGCTATCCTGGGTTTTTTGTTGTTCCAGATGAATTTGATAATTGCTCTTTCTAACTCTGTGAAGAATTGAGTTGGGATTTTGATGGGTATTGCATTGAATCTGTATAGTGCTTTAGGCAAAATGGCCATTTTAACTATATTGATTCTACCGATCCATGAGCATGGGAGGTTTTCCCATTTTTGAGGTCTTCTTCCATTTCCTTCTTCAGAGTCTTGAAGTTCTTGTCATACAGATCTTTCACATGTTTGGTAAGAGTCACCCCAAGATACTTTATACTGTTTGTGGCTATTGTGAAGGGGGTCATTTCCCTAATTTCTTTCTCAGCCTGCTTATCCTTTGAGTATAGGAAGGCCACTGATTTGCTTGAGTTGATTTTGTAACCTGCCACTTTGCTGAAGTTGTTTATCAGCTGTAGGAGCTCTCTAGTGGAGTTCTTTGGGTCACTTAGGTAGACGATCATGTCGTCTGCAAATAATGATAGTTTGACTTCCTCCTTTCCAATTTGTATCCCTTTGACCTCCTTATGTTGTCGAATTGCCCGAGCTAGTACCTCAAGTACAATATTGAAAAGATAAGGAGAAAGGGGGCAGCCTTGTCTGGTCCCTGATTTCAGTGGGATTGCTTCAAGTTTCTCTCCATTTAGTTTGATGCTGGCTACCGGTTTGCTGTATATTGCTTTTACTATGTTTAGGTATGGGCCTTGAATTCCTGTTCTCTCCAAGACTTTAAGCATGAAAGGATGCTGAATTTTGTCAAATGCTTTTTCAGCATCCAATGAAATGACCATGTGGTTTTGTTCTTTGAGTTTGTTTATGTAGTGGATTGTATTGATGGATTTCCGTATATTGAACCAACCCTGCATTCCCGGGATAAAGCCTACTTGATCATGGTGGATGATCGTTTTGATGTGTTCTTGGATTCGGTTGGCAAGAATTTTATTGAGTATTTTTGCATCGATGTTCATAAGGGAAATTGGTCTGAAGTTCTCTTTCTTTGTTGGATCTTTGTGTGGCTTTGGTATCAGCGTAATTGTGGCTTCGTAGAAGGAATTGGGTAGTGTTCCTTCTGTTTCTATTTTGTGGAATAGTTTGAAGAGTATTGGTGTTAACTCTTCTTTGAAGGTCTGGTAGAATTCTGCACTGAAACCATCTGGTCCTGTGCTTTTTTTGGTTGGAAGACTTTCTATGACTCCTTCTATTTCTTTAGGCTTTATGGGACTGTTTAGATGGTCTAGTTGGTCCTGATTTAATTTTGGTATTTGGTATCTGTCAAGGAAATTGTCCATTTCCTCCAGATTCTCCAGTTGTGTTGAGTACAGGCTCTTGTAGTAGGATCTGATGATTTTTTGGATTTCCTCAGTTTCCGTTGTTATGTCTCCCTTTTCATTTCTAAGTTTGTTAATTTGGATACTTTCTCTGTGCCCTTTGGTCAGTCTGGCTAAGGGTTTATCTATCTTGTTGATTTTCTCAAAGAACCAGCTCCTGGTTTTGTTGATTTTTTGTATGGTTCTCTTTGTTTCTACTTGATTGATTTCGGCCCTGAGTTTGATGATTTCCTGCCTTCTACTCCTCCTGGGTGAAATAGCTTCTTTTTGTTCTAGGGCTTTCAGGTGTGTCATTAAGTTGGTAATGTATGCTCTCTCCATTTTCTTTTTGGAGGCACTCAGGGCTATGAGTTTTCCTCTTAGCACTGCTTTCATTGTGTCCCATAGATTTGGGTATGTTGTGTTTTCATTTTCATTGTGTTCTAAAAAGTCTTTAATTTCTTTCTTTATTTCTTCCTTGATCAAGGTGTCATTGAGTAGAGTATTGTTCAATTTCCACGTGTATGTGGGTTTTCTGTTGTTTCTGTTGCTATTGAAGACCACTTTTATTCCATAGTGATCAGATAGGAGGCATGGGATTAGTTCTATCTTCTTATATTTGTTGAGGTCTGTCTTATGACCAATTATATGGTCGATTTTGGAGAAGGTACCATGAGGTGCTGAAAAAAAGGTATATTCTTTTGTTTTAGGATAGAATGTTCTATATATATCAGTTAAATCTAATTGGTCCAAAGCTTCAATTAGTTTCATTGTGTCCTTGTTTAGTTTCTGTTTTCCTGATCGGTCCATTGAGGAAAGTGCAGTGTTGAAGTCACCCACAATTATTGTGTTAGGTGCAATGTGTGCTTTGAGTTTTAATAAAGTTTCTTTTATGAAAGAGGGTGCCCTTGCAATTGGAGCATAGATGTTCAGGATTGAGAGTTCTTCTTGTTGTATTTTTCCTTTGACCAGCAAGAAGTGTCCCTCAGAGTCTCTTTTGATGACTTTGGGTTGAAAGTCAATTTTATCTGATATTAAAATGGCTACTCCAGCTTGTTTCCTGAGACCATTTGCTTGTAAAATTGTCTTCCAGCCTTTTACTCTAAGGTAGTGTTTGTCTTTGACCCTGAGGTGTGTTTCCTGTAAGCAGCAAAATGTAGGGTCCTGTTTACGTATCCATTCAGTTAGTCTGTGTCTTTTTATTGGGGCATTGAGTCCATTGATGTTAAGAGAT
The DNA here is from genome assembly GCF_947179515.1 of Apodemus sylvaticus. Classification (NCBI taxonomy): domain Eukaryota; kingdom Metazoa; phylum Chordata; class Mammalia; order Rodentia; family Muridae; genus Apodemus; species Apodemus sylvaticus. The sequence goes on from NC_067482.1 coordinate 26,145,861, forward strand.
ATTAAGGAATAGTGATTGTTACTTCCTATCATTTTTGACGTTATTTTTTAAATTTGATTGCTTAACTTCTTTTGGGTTTGATGAAAGGTTACTATCTTGCTTTTTCCAGGGTGAAGTTTCCCTCCTTGTATTGGTGTTGTCCTCCTATTATCCTTTTTAGGGCTGGGTTTGTGGATAGATATTGGGTGAACTTGGTTTTGTCGTGAAATATCTTAGTTTCTCCATCTATGGTGATTGAGAGTTTTGCTGGATATAGTAGTTTTGGTTGGCATTTGTGTTCTCTTAGAGTCTGCATGAGATCTGCCCAGGACCTTCTAGCCTTCATAGTCTCAGGTGAAAAGTCTGCTGTGATTCTGATAGGTCTTCCTTTATATGTTACTTGGCCTTTTTCTCTTACTGCCTTTAATATTCTTTCTTTGTTTAGAACATTTGGTGTTTTGATTATTATGTGACGGGAAGTATTTCTGTTCTGGTCCAGTCTGTTTGGAGTTCTGTAGGCTTCTTGTATATTCATGGGCATCTCTCTCTTCAGGTTAGGGAAGTTTTCTTCCATAATTTTATTGAAGATATTTGCTGGCCCTTTAAGTTGTAAATCTTCACTCTCATCTATGCCTATAATCCTTAGGTTTGGTCTTCTCATTGTGTCCTGGATTTCCTGGATATTTTGGGTTACAAGCTTTTTGCATTTTGCATTTTCTTTAACTGTTGAGTCCATGGTTTCTATGGAATCTTCAGCATCTGAGATTCTTTCTTCTATTTCTTGTATTCTGTTGTTGATATTTGCATCTCTGTCCCCTGATTTCTTCCCAAGGCTTTCTATCTCCAAAGTTGTCTCCTTTTGAGTTTTCTTAGTTGTTTCTACTTCTGTTTTTAGATCCTGGATGGTTTTGCTTAGCTCCTTCACTTGCTTGTTTGTGCTTTCCTGTAATTCTTTAAGAGATTTTTGTGTTTTTTCTTTCATGACCTCAGCCTGTTGACCAAAGTTCTCCTGTATTTCTTTAAGAGATTTTTGTGTTTCGTCTTTCATGACCTCAGCCTGTTGACGAAAGTTCTCCTGTATTTCTTTAAGTGTTTTTTGCATTTCCTCCTTGTTGGCTTTTGTATTCTCCTGGATTTCTTTCAATGATTTTTGTGTTTCCCTTGCAAGGGCTTCTAACTTTTGATCCATTTTCTCCTGAATGTCCTTCATGTGTTCCTGTACCAGCATCATGACCAGTGATTTTAAATCCAAATCTTGTTTTACAGGTGTGATGGGGTATCCAGGACTTGCTGGTAGAGGAGAATTTGGTTCAGATGTTGCCATATTGCCTTGATTTCTGTTAGTGACGTTCCTGCGTTTGCCTTTAATTAATATCCTCTTATCAGTGATTGCATTCCATATGTATTCTTTTGTGATGGGATATTTTTCAGTTCCGAACATTTGCCTAAGAATTTCATGAATTCATTGTATTTAATTGCTGAGTAGTATTCCATTGTGTAAATATACCACATTTTCTGTATTCATTCTTCATTGATGGACATCTGGGTTCTTTCCAGCTTATGGCGATTATAAATAAGGCAGCTATGAACATAATGGAGGTACATCAGGGTCCTCCGGAAGTGACATGTCCAGTTTTCTGAGGAACCACAAGACTGATTTCCAAAGTGGTTGTACCATCTTGCAACCCCACCAGCAGTGGAGGAGTGTTCCTCTTTCTCCACATCCTTGCCAACACCTGCAGTCTCCTGAGTTTTTAACCTTAGCCATTCTGACTGGTGTGAGGTGAAATCTCAGGGTTGTTTTGATTTGCATTTCCCTAATGATTGATGATGTTGAATATTTCTTAAGGTGCTTCTCAGCCATCTGAAGTTCTTCATGTGAAAATTCTTTGTTTAGCTCTGTACCCCACTTTTTAATAGGGTTATTTGGTTCTCTGGGGTCTACCTTCTTGAGTTCTTTCTATATATTAGATATTAGCCCTCTGTCAGATTTAGGGTTGGTAAAGATCCTTTCCCAATCTGTTGGTTTACATTTTGTCCTTTTGACAGTGTCCTTTGCCTTACAGAAACTTTGTAGTTTTATGAGGTTCCATTTGTCAATTCTTGCTCTTAGAGCATAAGCTATTGGTGTTCTATTCAGGAACTTTTCCCCTGTACCCATGTCCTCAAGGGTCTTCCCCAGTTTCTTTTCTATTAGTTTCAGTGTGTCAGGTTTTATGTGGAGGTCCTTGATCCACTTGGAGTTGAGCTTAGTACAAGGAGATAAGAATGGATCAATTCACATTCTTCTGCATGCTGACCTCCAATTGAACCAGCACCATTTGTTGAAAAGGCTATCTTTTTTCCACTGGATGTTTTCAGCAAATGACTCTTTCATAGGCTCCCATATCAGATTTTATTGTTGGAGACCACCAGCTCATGTGTATCTATAGGAAATAATCACAGGAACCATTAAGGAGGTTAAGAACAACTGCTTTATAGTGTGTTATTAACCATTTGTAAAATAATAGCTCATTATTTTTTGTGAATTATGTGTATTGAAGAATCTTAACTCCATAGTGTGCTTACTGGAAACATTGGTTTTGTTCTCCAATATGTCTTGAATCCTTACACTATAGCATCTCCTTTCCTGTGTTTCCTGTCAGGGCCTCATAGGCATTTATTATCTGTTTGCAGCTCATTTTATTTGCAACAACAACCCCAAACAAGCAATTAACACTGATGTTTGAAGTCCAGCCAAAACTACATCTCAGGTGCATTTCAAGCTATATGCCCCAACTGTGGGCCATGCCAACCCAAGCTATGGAACTATTTGTTCCTTTTCTTTTATACAGATCTATACTTGGATTAATCATGATTTGTCTAGGAAGAGAAGCAGAAAACCGGAGAAAAATTTGATTTTTAATGATAAGTTGTTAATGTCCATTATGGAAAAAATACCTAGATATCAATGAACGTTAATACCTGTAATTTATGTGTCTGTGTGCCACAACAAGACACTTATAAGAGTTTTCTGGAAAAGTCAAAAAGGACAATGGCGTCTAGCTCACTTCTTAACGCTACTGTCTCTTGCTGCTCATTTTTCTCCTCATGAACCCTTGCTTCTCTGTGCCTATGATTCTTGCTAGGAGCAATCCATTGATCCAAGTTTGAAATGATTAACCCAGGCTGTGATGCCAAGTCTATATTCTTCAATTTTCCTTGAATGCGTAGCCAGAGAAACACCTCTGCTTTCCCTAAATTTACCTTTTTAGCATTTTTCCCATGTCATCAGCAGATGATATTCATGAATTCTATCACCCCTGTGTAGGCAGCTACAATTGTTGTAGTTTATTTTGTAACCAGCTCCCTTAGCTTGAGAAAGTGAGTTCTGATGTATACTTTACAACTAGTGGCTAAGAGTCTCTATTGTCTTAAAACCTCAGCTTTAAGGCATGGAACTACATCAAAACTGTCATTCAATTCCTGCTATATGTGCTTGTTTATTATATATATATATATATATATATATATATATATATATATATATATATATATATATATGTATATATATGTGTGTGTGTGTGTGTGTGATTATAATTGTATATGTATACCTAACAAATTACAGAAATGCCATTATGATTTCTCCTTTACAATAGAAAGCTGTGGCCCAGAGAAGCTCAGCGACTTTCTTAATGTCACAAAATAAAATTTACAGTAGACATATCAACCTTTTCTCACACTTTTTAAAATCTATGTTTTACCACAATTGCTATGATTTATGGCAGTTGAGTTATTATGTACTTCTGCTCTTTGTGTTCCAACCATATCAGCCTTCAAAATAAATAAAGTATGAGATGTTCAATTAAATAAGTAGTAATTAATCTAGATTGAAGATGTCTAGACAAAGACTTGTTTTCTACAGTTTCTTTTTCATGTAACTACAAGATACTCACATCATCTTTGCACCATTATTGTTTTGCTTTTAATTTGTGCCAAGCCTCATTTTTTTCTGAGCTGACACAAAGCCCACAGATGGCAATACATACCATGTATGGTTTCTATATCATTCTATAGATATGTGATTCACTTGCTTGCCAGCCTCCAGAGTTACTTTCTTCCATACTTGAGATATTTTGGTTCTTCTTAACTGTAATGGATCCTTCAGTCCATACATATCAGATTTTGGCATTATATCACTTAGAGTTAAAATTATAATAGGTGAAGTCATAGATCAAACTATGACTCTAGCATTTGCTACTGTGTATCTTTTCTATGATTGCCCATAGTCCAGAGACAAGAGGTCTATACTGGTATAAGTCTTATTTTTCTCCACAAGTCTCTCACCTTCCAGTTAGGTTTACCAGGCTACCCAAAGCTTTTATAATTTGCTGAATTGTCTAGGTCTTGGTCAACATGACCCAAGTTAGAGTCATTTGAGGACAAGGAACAACAATTTAAAAAGAAATGTCTTAATAAGATTGGCCTTCAGTCAGAACTGAGGAATATCCTTTTACACATGATCTTAGCCAAAAGGCTGAGAAGCGATGAGGAGTATTCTTTTAATTGATGATTGATAAAGGAGAACCCACTCCATTGTGGCAGCCCTAGGTGAGTAGTCCCGAGATGTAAAGAAATCAAGCCAAGAGTTATGTGAGAAGTAAACCAGTACACCACAGTCCTCTGTGCACACTGCGATAGTCCCTGCCTCCAGGCTCCTCCTTGATTTCCTCCCGTGGCTTCCCTCAGGAAAGGAAATAGACCTTAAGATGAAATAGAGCCTTTCCCCTCAAAGTTCCTTAGGCCATTCTTTGTTTTCATGTCAATTGAAATCTATGATATTGCCAAGTACCCTAAGTTTAAGAAAAAGCTTCAGTGTACGTTAGCTGGCCACCACTGTGACAAAAGACACTGGTCAACGCCACAATTTGGCAGATAAATCCATAATAGTGCTTTAGTTGGTAGACTACATAGTTGAATGAAAAAAGATATGAGGAACAAGAAGTTGAAGGATTTACATACTATACTCATCATTCTTTCCATTGGGAACTATGACTATCTTTATCTCATATACTAAATATCAATCATTATGCTTTGTTTCATAATTCTTTGGTGGTTAATAGGTTATTTGGTACCATAGCATCATTTAATAATTCTGTCACTACTGCTATCTGTCTTATCTTTATCATTAGTTCTTATTGCATGTTAGTTTATGTTCCTAATTTCAGACACTTCAGGTTTTTATTTTGGTATAATTTTCTAAATAATAATTCAAGAATGTAATAGAAGGAAATGACAATGCTGTATCTTCAAGTATAATATACGAAAGAAAACTAGAAATTCAGTTTTGACCAGATCTTCCTATCTATATGTACCTTACAAAAAATGACCATCTAATCACAAATATTTCTAAAATGTGCCCATAGTACAATGTAGAGTATTATTTGTTTAGCTTTTGGTCATCAGTGACATTTCTTTTCTGGATACTGTACTGTGTTATGCTTCAGTTTTACACAAACAACCACAAAGCAGACACACTGAACTCAATAATCACTGATTTTCATTGTCGAGAGATAGAGAGATAATTCCACAATTTTAGACCTTACTTAGCTCATATAATCTCTGCATTCCTGATATTATCTACCATATAACATCTACATTCTTGATATGATCTGACTCCAAAAGAGGGTTTTTGTTATTATAAAGTATAATCTTATAAATTCATAGAACATACTCTAAATCTCACAGAACCTTCCTCTGTGCCAGGAAGACAGAATTTAATAATCTTCTTCTGATTCAGGATTGTTTCTGGCATCACAGAGCAAAAGGAGTCTCAGTGAAAATGTGCATGGATGAGTGAGATGATTTTCAGGAAACATGAGATCATGAATTCTGAATCACTGACAGTATCCTATAGTTAGTGGAATCTAGTTTGTTACTAGAAAACATTTTATATGCCAACACTTTTCATAAGACAAAATAAAAAATTAATATTCTATCATGTAACACTTTTATAAATACATTGGCATTCTCTGGTATGTATTCCAGAATATATGAGTACATACATTCTATTAAACAGATCAATTCAAAATTGTGTCAGTAATTATACTAATCTGTTTTTCACTCTTCTGATTTACTTTGTCTTTTCTTAGTCAGTTTATTTTCTGTTAATTTTCTTTTTAATTCTGCAAGTGCTAATACAATTGATTTATTACTGCTTTAGATGTACTACAGTGTCAGTAAAAGGTTACAGGAATATAGGGCTTCAAAGTGCATTAACCTAATTTTTTTAATGGGTGTACATCTTCTACCAATACTCTCAAGCACCCCTGGTGACATGGCCCCCTTTAAAATTATAAGATAACTAAACACAAAGAAACAAACGAAAACCAAATTACTCTCTTCCAAAACACAATGGCGCAGAACATACATTAACATGCCAAGAGGAACGAATAGGGGGCCATAGGGAGTAGACCAAAATCTAACCAGACAAACTCCAAATCCAGCAGCTCCCTATCCGAGGTCTAACCAGTTAGATGGGTCTAGCTTCGAAGCCTTACTTCCTGTGACATGAATCTCTAGCAAGTTACACTGTCTATGTCCCAATTTATTCCTCCAATATCTAATGGCTCTGGCATGACTAACATCTTGGAGTCTTCAATCAGATTCTGGCTTCATATTTATAGGGTTATACAATGATCTCAAGGGTCTTTAGCCCTCTCAGAGCTTTCATGTTGGGACAACCTTAGTACACATTGTGTGGACCAACAGTTCTCCAAGGAACACATTTCCTTTACTCATGTCTTTCATGACTCAAAGACCAGAACTACATGGACAGCAATGTGACGTTTGGTATAACTGCCTGCAGTTACATTGAATGAGTTACCTGGAAGGGAAGCTGGCGGCAGCAAAAAGTGATAGAAACCAAGATAATGCCTGCTATTCATGGTCTCAAAGTTTAATGAACTCCAAATATATAGTCAGGGGAAAACCCTTCCCACAAAGTCTGGAAGCTTCTCAGCCAAACCAGTTCAGTTGCTCCACAGGTGGCTAGTGTTTCTCAGGAAACTGCAGGTCCTTGAAAAACAATGGGCTTCACCTTGGTCTGAGCACTCCACCTTAGGTGGAGAGGATTATGGCTAACACAGGAGTTCCGGATCAAAGACTCACCCACTGAGACACAATAAAGTAGTCCTCTGCTGCATCTCAGGGGCCTCAGACAAGCCTGTGTATGCTCTTTGGTTGGTGAATTACTCTCTAGGAGTTCCCAGGGTCCCCGGTTTGTTGACACTGCTGGTCTTCCTGTTGGCTTTCCATCCCCTTCAGCTCCTTCAGTCCTTCCCCTAACTCTTCCATATGGGCCTTGAAGTCAGTAAGCTAAAGGTAGGCTGTAGCTGCATGTGTCTCAGTCAGTTGCTGTATTTTAGGAGCAAGAGATTTTGCCTTTTTCTTTTCACTGGTTGTAAACTTAGTTGTGTAGACTTTTTCTCTGTCGGAATTTCCCCCCTTTTTCCAATTTAAATCTTAATCTCCTTATCTCTTTCATCACATGCTTTGAGTTTAATAGTAAACACTTTAGTGCTCTTTTTTTTTTCAAACTGTACATTTCTTATTTCTTTTTACCCTACTAGTTCATGTTCATTGTAGACCTGCATTAGGATAACTACTGTTGTGTCTCACATGACAAAACCAATGTTAGACTTTCGGGAAAGAAATTTTCCAAAGAAATTATTTCATAATTTTAAATTTAGCCTTGACCTCAGGCAAGTTCTTAGGGAGAAGGCAGAAACTAGCCACATTATTTACAAAAAGATCACAAGAATGGTCTCCAACCTGTTATTAATTTGCCCACACAAACACCCAATAATCCTTGATCAGGCCTCCATATTCTCCATAGTTCTCAGCTCTAGAGTCTTTCAAAATCCAACCAGGGAGTCACATTTATCTCCACTTACAACAATCAACCACTTTTCTTGTCCCAAAGTCCTTAATCTTCTGCATTCCTTCAGTAAATTATGATTGGGTCTGTGCTAAAAATAACCCATTTCCTGGTGCACACTTCTGTATTAATTTCTTTTGAATTGCTCTGATAAAACCCCATGGCCAAAGTCACTTTGAATTGAATTGTACTTAGGGTTCCAGAGGGTTAGAGTTTATGATGATAGCAAGGCTATTGACAGAAGTAATGATTAACAGCTCACATACTGATCCACAACCAGAGGCAAAGATCACACTGGGAATGGCATGAGACTTTTGAAACTTCAAAGCCTGCCCACAGTGAGACACCTCTACCAAGGATACATTCTAAGTCTTTCTGAGCAGTTCTTCTGACTGGGGAAGGAACCTCCAAATATCAGCCTAGAAGTCCGATATCATTCAAAGCACCACAACATGTAAAGAAATTATGTTTATTGACTAGTTCAAGATTCTGAAGGATGAAAAGTCCAAACATCATGCAGCCAGGTCATCTGGGATATAAACACCTGGAAGCATCAAAGCACAATACACAGGGAAGAAAAAAAAAAACTAAGTACAATTAGAATAATAATTAATCTCTATCAGGAATAATTCATCATTCTGATATAATTATCTTCCACTAGATTTTACCTCCTCTTGAGATGCCTATTAACCTGCTGAATGATGGTAGAGCTTCATGAACTTCTAGGGCACAAAGCCCATAGAGAAAACAAACCAAACCAAACATTGTCCTTATATTAAAGTCAAGGAATTGATAAAATTTATGCATTTGACAACTGTGTATAAAGAGTAGATGCTCAGTTTAAATAAAACTCTAACTTAAATTTTGCATATTGTTTTCAGAATTTACCCTTGAGTACTGTCTGTGCATTATCTGCCACCATCTGTTTTGTCCTCCAACTCCATGATGTACCCACGTAGCCACTGGCAAATCCATGAATTTTTTCCTATAAATACTACCATTGTATATATACACCAAAAAAAAAGAAAGAAACCAGAATCAATTGAAAACATTGAGAGAATAGAATGCTGTACAATATTAATTTTTAAGTAAATGTTCACTAAGTGAATAAGATTTAATGAATTAGCCTATTGTCTTTAGACCTCTATGTTGGCCATACAGCACTGATGAAAATAATAACATCTCATAAAAATGAAAGACCAAGACAAACAAGTAAATAAGTGAAGCTCCATTAAAATATCAGGGAAAATGGTATTGAGAATATTGTGAATACATCCTTTGTCACATTTGACTTTTTTCCCCATTTTCTAAATTTTCATTGAGATTTGTTTTTTAATCTGTTTTTATTTTCCAAGATGCTTGTGCTTTTAGTACATCAGCTGTATTACAGTTGCTGAAAATAATGTCTTGCATATTTTGACTTCTGATTTCTCTATATTTTGAAGTTAAATAGGTTAACTACAAGGTCACTTGTTGGCAGTATTCTGATTATTTGTCAGACTATGTTTCTTGTTTTCCAGTACTTCTTATTTTCCTGCCTCTCCATTGAGCTTAATAGACTGCCCTATGCTATTAATTTCTTTGGTGGATAGCAATTAGAATGACTTCAGGTTGTGGCCTATTGTTTACAGTCCTAGAATTCATGTCACCAAAGTAGCCCCTGTACTGGTTAGATTCCCTTACATTGTGATCTGATTATCCCCACACTCCTCATATAAAAATAAGTCCCTGATAATACTTCCTACCTTCATGAATTTGTTTACTTCAAGATAACTGAAATCATCTTTCAGTATGATGTGTTTGAACTTCTTGATTTCTGATATCTACTGATTCCCCTCTACTTCCTAGTCACAAATGCTTTGCAGATGTACAGTTTCTTCTTTCCACTTGCCACCACAATCACTTCATTCCCTTTATTGTGAAGATATTGCCTTATTGCTAATCATTGAAAATTATCCTTATAAAATGCCTTTGCTAGTTCTATTTTGTAGTTTGTTTAACAATACCTAAATTATTTGGAGAATAATAAGATTAAATTACCTGAAAGTGTATTTATAATAAGCTTTTTGAGAATGTATTCCTTAATTATATTTGGAGATATTTTAATAAATGAATTAAAGAGGCCTTAATAATACAAACACGTATTATTTGTAGTTAAATATATTGATGTCAGCACCAACATTATGCATGTTTTTTCAAATCCTCACAAAGAGATTGCTCTTTATACTTGTGTTTAAAATAAATATTAGTAATGTCTTTGCCAGGAGATACTCATTTCAAATTCTGGACAGAAATCCAAAGATGATAATAAACAGTCAGACCTTGACATTATTAAATGATACATGAGACAGTTATGCTAATTTAGCCTTTGACTTATCCATCATATACCATCCAAAAGTCTCCTTTGAAATAAAATTGCCATTTTGGTACTTTGAAAATGTGATTGCACATACTTTTAAAAAAATAGAAAAAGATATATATTCAGAGACACTGCAAAACAACATAATCCTTATTTGATTCTAAAATGTGAAAATAAATAAAATATGGACTGTTTTATGGCAATGGGTTTTATAAAGTATCCTCCATAAACGTTACAGGTAAAAATCACTAGCATTTAGGATTTTGTCTTATTTTTGGCTTTTGATTTTGATCTTTGAGACAGGTTCTCTCTATGTAGTGCTGGCTGACCCTCAAGTCAGTATGCAGACCAGGCTGGCCTCCAACCCACAGAAACCACCTGCCTCTCATCCCTAGTGCTGGGATTAAAGGAGTTTGCCACCACTCCAGGGTGGCTATTTAGTTTTTCAACATCTTCAAAAGGCCTACTATTTTTAATATTTTATGACAAATAAAAGAAGTTGTGATTTATAAAATAGTAATTTCGGTCACCAAAACAAAAGTAAGAATAAAGACAAGACGAGATGGAAGATATTCTCTCTTTTCTGTGTCACATTAGCGGTGGTGTGGACCTGTTTCTCTTTTTGCTTTGTACAGGTGATCAAGGCAGTGGAAGAAGGCTACCGCCTGCCCAGCCCCATGGACTGTCCGGCTGCTCTCTATCAATTAATGCTGGATTGCTGGCAAAAAGATCGAAACAGCAGGCCCAAGTTTGATGAAATAGTCAACATGCTAGACAAGCTGATACGAAACCCAAGTAGTTTGAAGACTCTGGTGAATGCGTCGAGCAGGTACAAGGCCAGATGTGAATAATTTTCTGAGTATATCTAATCAGGTGGATGTCATAAATAGTTTATCAACTTAGTCAGTTATGTATTCGGTAAATCTGTATGTCATTAGTTTATTTAACTATAATCTTCCATAATGTTTCCCCCTTGCAAAAAGAAAGGAATGAGCAATTATACTTAAAAGGACCATTGCCTAACCTAGTTGTGTAATATGTCATTGTTACAAAAATAAATGCACAGCTCCATTGAAAAAGCAATAGAAAACAGGATTCAAATGTGTTTAGAGCATATGTGCAGGTAGAGAAATGAGATTATAAGAGGCTAAGGAAACACTGGTACATTTTGATCTAGATTACCCTTGAACTCTTTAGAATACATTTCACCAATGGTCATTTACATAAAATTACACCGTACTATTCAATGTATGAACAGTGATTACAGCAAGGACTCTTGATTTTATCTGCTTGTACAGAGATATTTGGTTCATCATTTAGTACTCAGTTGGAAGATTTAAAACTGATAAATGAATAATTATGTGAAAATATGTGTACAAACCAATAACCAGTTTCTACTTTTCTGAATTGCAATAAGAATACATTTAAATAATATTGAGCACTTACAAAATATATCTTTCTCTTTATCAGAATAATATTGAAATTGTCTCTTTAATAAAAATCAAGTTGTTTACAAATTATAAAATTTACTAGATTATTACTTTTAGTGTATTTAATGCTGTTGTCTTTTTTGTTGTGTTTTGTTTTGTTTTGTTTTACAAAAAAAGGAAAACATGCTAGTAGCTGATTTGGCTGCCTACTAAAGTGAATTAAATAAAATGGCTTGCTTATGATAAACTTGCATTAATTCTATGATCTTTACACAACTCTTGTTTATTAGGCAGAAAGCCATTTTAAAATGAACCTTCAGAATCTGTTGATGCTCTCTGAACTTTCTAAGCAAACAGGTGCAGCCCATATCTTCTTAGCAATTATTCCATATGTCATATCCTAAATAACTACTTTAATATTTCCTTTGGTCATGTACAATATTAAGCCTTTCTCTTCTTTCTCACATGTTTATTTGAATCATGTTGAGGTAATTATTACAAATGAATCAAAGGAAAGGTGATAACAAAAAATCACTTAATACTCTAAATCATATTGATTTTTGCAATCACGTGTTTTATATTCTTTTTTTTTTTTTTTTTTTTTTTTATTTATTTATTTTTTATTTTTTTTTTATTTTAGTAGTTCTTTTTTTTTTTATTCGATATAATTTATTTACATTTCAAATGATTTCCCCTTTTCTAGCCCCCCCACTCCCCGAAAGTCCCGCAAGCCCCCTTCTCTTCCCCTGTCCTCCCACCCACCCCTTCCCACTTCCCCGTTCTGGTTTTGCTGAATACTGTTTCACTGAGTCTTTCCAGAACCAGGGGCCACTCCTCCTTTCTTCTTGTACCTCATTTGATGTGTGGATTATGTTTTGGGTATTCCAGTTTTCTAGGTTAATATCCACTTATTAGTGAGTGCATACCATGATTCACCTTTTGAGTCTGGGTTACCTCACTTAGTATGATATTCTCTAGCTCCATCCATTTGCCTAAGAATTTCATGAATTCATTGTTTCTAATGGCTGAATAGTACTCCATTGTGTAGATATACCACATTTTTTGCATCCACTCTTCTGTTGAGGGATACCTGGGTTCTTTCCAGCATCTGGCAATTACAAATAGGGCTGCTATGAACATAGTAGAACATGTATCCTTATTACATGGTGGGGAGTCTTCTGGGTATATGCCCAGGAGTGGTATAGCAGGATCTTCTGGAAGTAAGGTGCCCAGTTTTCGGAGGAACCGCCAGACTGATTTCCAGAGTGGTTGTACCAATTTGCAACCCCACCAGCAGTGGAGGAGTGTTCCTCTTTCTCCACACCCTCTCCAACACCTGCTGTCTCCTGAATTTTTAATCTTAGCCATTCTGACTGGTGTAAGATGAAATCTTAGGGTTGTTTTGATTTGCATTTCCCTAATGACTAATGAAGTTGAGCATTTTTTAAGATGCTTCTCCGCCATCCGAAGTTCTTCAGGTGAGAATTCTTTGTTTAACTCTGTACCCCATTTTTTAATAGGGTTGTTTGGTTTTCTGGAGTCTAACTTCTTGAGTTCTTTATATATATTGGATATTAGCCCTCTATCTGATGTAGGATTGGTGAAGATCTTTTCCCAATTTGTTGGTTGCCGATTTGTCCTCTTGATGGTGTCCTTTGCCTTACAGAAACCTTGTAATTTTATGAGGTCCCATTTGTCAATTCTTGCTCTTAGAGCATACGCTATTGGTGTTCTGTTCAGAAACTTTCTCCCTGTACCGATGTCCTCAAGGGTCTTCCCCAGTTTTTTTTCTATTAGCTTCAGAGTGTCTGGCTTTATGTGGAGGTCCTTGATCCATTTGGATTTGAGCTTAGTACAAGGAGACAAGGATGGATCAATTCGCATTCTTCTGCATGCTGACCTCCAGTTGAACCAGCACCATTTGTTGAAAAGGCTATCTTTTTTCCATTGGATGTTTTCAGCCTCTTTGTCGAGGATCAAGTGGCCATAGGTGTGTGGGTTCATTTCTGGATCTTCAATCCTGTTCCATTGATCCTCCTGCCTGTCACTGTACCAATACCATGCAGTTTTTAACACTATTGCTCTGTAGTATTGCTTGAGGTCAGGGATACTGATTCCCCCAGATTTCCTTTTGTTGCTGAGAATAGTTTTAGCTATCCTGGGTTTTTTGTTGTTCCAGATGAATTTGATAATTGCTCTTTCTAGCTCTGTGAAGAATTGAGTTGGGATTTTGATGGGTATTGCATTGAATCTGTATAGTGCTTTAGGCAAAATGGCCATTTTAACTATATTGATTCTGCCGATCCATGAGCATGGGAGGTTTTCCCATTTTTTGAGGTCTTCTTCCATTTCCTTCTTCAGAGTCTTGAAGTTCTTGTCATACAGATCTTTCACATGTTTGGTAAGAGTCACCCCAAGATACTTTATACTATTTGTGGCTATTGTGAAGGGGGTCATTTCCCTAATTTCTTTCTCAGCCTGCTTATCCTTTGAGTATAGGAAGGCCACTGATTTGCTTGAGTTGACTTTATAACCTGCCACTTTGCTGAAGTTGTTTATCAGCTGTAGGAGCTCTCTAGTGGAGTTCTTTGGGTCACTTAGGTAGACGATCATGTCGTCTGCAAATAATGATAGTTTGACTTCTTCCTTTCCAATTTGTATCCCTTTGACCTCCTTATGTTGTCGAATTGCCCGAGCTAGTACCTCAAGTACAATATTGAAAAGATAAGGAGAAAGGGGGCAGCCTTGTCTGGTCCCTGATTTCAGTGGGATTGCTTCAAGTTTCTCTCCATTTAGTTTGATGCTGGCTACCGGTTTGCTGTATATTGCTTTTACTATGTTTAGGTATGGGCCTTGAATTCCTGTTCTCTCCAAGACTTTAAGCATGAAGGGATGCTGAATTTTGTCAAATGCTTTTTCAGCATCCAATGAAATGACCATGTGGTTTTGTTCTTTGAGTTTGTTTATGTAGTGGATTGTATTGATGGATTTCCGTATATTGAACCAACCCTGCATTCCTGGGATAAAGCCTACTTGATCATGGTGGATGATCGTTTTGATGTGTTCTTGGATTCGGTTGGCAAGAATTTTATTGAGTATTTTTGCATCGATGTTCATAAGGGAAATTGGTCTGAAGTTCTCTTTCTTTGTTGGATCTTTGTGTGGCTTTGGTATCAGCGTAATTGTGGCTTCGTAGAAGGAATTGGGTAGTGTTCCTTCTGTTTCTATTTTGTGGAATAGTTTGAAGAGTATTGGTGTTAACTCTTCTTTGAAGGTCTGGTAGAATTCTGCACTGAAGCCATCTGGTCCTGTGCTTTTTTTGGTTGGAAGACTTTCTATGACTCCTTCTATTTCTTTAGGCATTATGGGACTGTTTAGATGGTCTAGTTGGTCCTGATTTAATTTTGGTATTTGGTATCTGTCAAGGAAATTGTCCATTTCCTCCAGATTCTCCAGTTGTGTTGAGTATAGGCTCTTGTAGTAGGATCTGATGATTTTTTGGATTTCCTCAGTTTCCGTTGTTATATCTCCCTTTTCATTTCTAAGTTTGTTAATTTGGATACTTTCTCTGTGCCCTTTGGTCATTCTGGCTAAGGGTTTATCTATCTTGTTGATTTTCTCAAAGAACCAGCTCCTGGTATTGTTGATTTTTTGTATGGTTCTCTTTGTTTCTACTTGATTGATTTCGGCCCTGAGTTTGATGATTTCCTGCCTTCTACTCCTCCTGGGCGAAATAGCTTCTTTTTGTTCCAGGGCTTTCAGGTGTGTCATTAAGCTGGTAATGTATGCTCTCTCCATTTTCTTTTTGGAGGCACTCAGGGCTATGAGTTTTCCTCTTAGCACTGCTTTCATTGTGTCCCATAGATTTGGGTATGTTGTGTTTTCATTTTCATTGTGTTCTAAAAAGTCTTTAATTTCTTTCTTTATTTCTTCCTTGACCAAGGTATCATTGAGTAGAGTATTGTTCAGTTTCCATGTGTATGTGGGCTTTCTGTTGTTTCTGTTGCTATTGAAGACCACTTTTACTCCATAGTGATCAGATAGGAGGCATGGGATTAGTTCGATCTTCTTATATTTGTTGAGGTCTGTCTTGTGACCAATTATATGGTCGATTTTGGAGAAGGTACCATGAGGTGCTGAGAAAAAGGTATATTCTTTTGTTTTAGGATAGAATGTTCTATATATATCTGTTAAATCTAATTGGTCCAAAGCTTCAATTAGTTTCATTGTGTCCCTGTTTAGTTTCTGTTTTCCTGATCGGTCCATTGAGGAAAGTGCAGTGTTGAAGTCACCCACAATTATTGTGTTAGGTGCAATGTGTGCTTTTAGTTTTAATAAAGTTTCTTTTACAAAAGAGGGTGCCCTTACATTTGGGGCATAGATGTTCAGGATTGTCAGTTCTTCTTTTTGTATTTTTCCTTTGACCAGCAAGAAGTGTCCCTCAGGGTCTCTTTTGATGACTTTGGGTTGAAAGTCAATTTTATCTGATATTAAAATGGCTACTCCAGCTTGTTTCCTGAGACCATTTGCTTGTAAAATTGTCTTCCAGCCTTTTACTCTAAGGTAGTGTTTGTCTTTGACCCTGAGGTGTGTTTCCTGTAAGCAGCAAAATGTAGGGTCCTGTTTACGTATCCATTCAGTTAGTCTGTGTCTTTTTATTGGGGCATTAAGTCCATTGATGTTAAGAGATATTAAGGAATAGTGATTGTTACTTCCTATCATTTTTGACGTTATTTTTTAAATTTGAATGCTTAACTTCTTTTGGGTTTGATGAAAGGTTACTATCTTGCTTTTTCCAGGGTGAAGTTTCCCTCCTTGTATTGGTGTTGTCCTCCTATTATCCTTTTTAGGGCCGGGTTTGTGGATAGATATTGGGTAAACTTGGTTTTGTCATGAAATATCTTAGTTTCTCCATCTATGGTGATTGAGAGTTTTGCTGGATATAGTAGTTTTGGTTGGCATTTGTGTTCTCTTAGAGTCTGCATGAGATCTGCCCAGGACCTTCTAGCCTTCATAGTCTCAGGTGAAAAGTCTGCTGTGATTCTGATAGGTCTTCCTTTATATGTTACTTGGCCTTTTTCTCTTACTGCCTTTAGTATTCTTTCTTTGTTTAGAACATTTGGTGTTTTGATTATTATGTGACGGGAAGTATTTCTGTTCTGGTCCAGTCTGTTTGGAGTTCTGTAGGCTTCTTGTATATTCATGGGCATCTCTCTCTTTAGGTTAGGGAAGTTTTCTTCCATAATTTTATTGAAGATATTTGCTGGCCCTTTAAGTTGTAAATCTTCACTCTCATCTATGCCTATAATCCTTAGGTTTGGTCTTCTCATTGTGTCCTGGATTTCCTGGATATTTTGGGTTACAAGCTTTTTGCATTTTGCATTTTCTTTAACTGTTGAGTCCATGGTTTCTATGGAATCTTCAGCATCTGAGATTCTTTCTTCTATCTCTTGTATTCTGTTGTTGATATTTGTATCTCTGTCCCCTGATTTCTTCCCAAGGCTTTCTATCTCCAAAGTTGTCTCCCTTTGAGTTTTCTTAGTTGTTTCTACTTCTGATTTTAGATCCTGGATGGTTTTGCTTAGCTCCTTCACTTGCATGTTAGTGTTTTCCTGTAATTCTTTAAGAGATTTTTGTGTTTTCTCTTTCATGAGCTCAGCCTGTTGACCAAAGTTCTCCTGTATTTCTTTAAGAGATTTTTGTGTTTCGTCTTTCATGACCTCAGCCTGTTGAGCAAAGTTCTCCTGTATTTCTTTAAGTGTTTTTTGCATTTCCTCCTTGTTGGCTTTTGTATTCTCCTGGATTTCTTTCAATGATTTTTGTGTTTCCCTTGCAAGGGCTTCTAACTTTTGATCCATTGTCTCCTGAATTTCTTTATGTATGACCTTCATGTGTTCCTGTACCAGCATCATGACCAGTGATTTTAAATCCAAATCTTGTTTTACTGGTGTGATGGGGTATCCAGGACATGTTGGTAGAGGAGAATTGGGTTCAGATGTTGCCATATTGCCTTGATTTCTGTTAGTGACGTTCCTGCGTTTGCCTTTTGCCATCTAGATCTCACTGGTGTTAGTTTATCTTGTCAGTGCTGGACTCACCAGTGCAAGCTGCCCCTTCCCAGTTGGCCTCTGGTGCACAGCTTACCTCCTGCACTGCTTGTAGACAGTGTGCTGCTGCCCAGGCTGTTCAGATCCCAAAGCAGGCACCCGAAGGCTCCCGCTGGGGCCCGCTGGATTCACTGGAGCACACTGACTTCTCCCAGCTGGCCGCCCGGAAGCCCAGCTAGCCACTTGCAGGACTTGGAGATGTAATGCTGCCGCCCAGACTGATCTGGATCTGGAAGCGGAGAGAGTAGAGCTAAGGGCTTCTGCCTGAGGCCTTGCCCCAGATTGTGTCTGTGGAGCAGATGGAGCCCGTGTGCACTCCCAGGGAGTGCCGACGGTGTATGCTACTGTGACCTCCCCTGTGTTCCGCTCACTCCGCTGGGCAGCCGATCTGCCAACCGGGCTGTCGCACACAAGGTTAGCCTGGCCGCCCAGTCCCTGAGTCCAGGCAAAAGCCTGGGAGGCCAAGGTCCGAGCAAAGTTCCCCTACGGCTTTGACTGTTAATTGGGTTTGCCAGGTGACTAGGATGGCGGGCGTGTGCGCCCTCGCTCCCTGAAAGCGCCGGGAGAGTCTGCTTTGCTAACAATCACCTGGGCGGGTTGACTCACAGATGGCCCACCAAGCCGCCCAGTTCTTGGGGTCAGTCCTGTGCCTTTTGGGGCCTGGACCCCCGCTTTGTTAGCCTTAGGCTATGCCTGTTACAGGTCTGCCCGCCTGAGCTCTCTGTCGTCCTGCAGGCAAAATGGCGGCGGCGCGCTCGCAGGCCTGGGCAAAAAACCTCCTGGTTGGGTTGGCACCCCGATGGCCCCCCGACCCGCCCAGGGCCTGGGTGCAGGCCAACGCCCGTCGGGCTCAGACCACCGCGGTGTTGGCCTCGGATTATGTTTGTGTACCTCAGTCTGTCCGATTCCTGGAGTACGGAACCAAGATGGATCCTCCTCTCCTGACTGGTGGGAGGCCGAGTTCTCAGTGTTTTATATTCTTACATACAGTATGTAGTATTTTCTTTTGTATGGCTTATGGTTTATGTGCATTTGTGCAGCACATTGCATTTGTGCATAGGCTTCAGACTCTGGGACTCACCACTCCTCCTTGACCACTAATACTGTGAGGTTTGAATTCCTGGCTCATTAACCGCTCTCATTCATGTCACTAGGTTTGATGAGTCCAGTAGCAAAATGAATAATATTTGAATATCTCAAAAAAATTATATCTCATGACCCTGTTTTCCAAACTCTATTAGACTCTTCATCATGGGAGTATTCCTTGGAGTTGGTTATTTACAAAACTGCAGTGTCACGGCAGACTTCTTCATGCACTGGCTCTTAAAATATTTTCTGCTCCCTCTTCTGTAACGTCCCTGGAGCTTTAGGGACAGGAGTTGTGTTGAAGATATGTGATTTGGAGACAGGCACACATATTGATCAGTTGAGGGATTTTTAGTGGTCTGTGCTGCAATGAAGTTTCTTAGATGAAGGAAGAGAGATCTACACTTATCTTTGGGTATATGTTTAGATATTTAGAATGCAGTTACAACTTACATTATGATTGTGATTTTATGTTCGTTTAGTGATCAGTAAAAAGTAGAGAAGAATTTGTTAGTATGTTTTCCAAGGTCCATGATTTCACTAATCCTGAGTAAATGCTTAGGTTGCCACTACTAAGGATGATTTCACTTTTATGGAACATCCTTAAATCTAATTAGAGAGGTGTTTGTTGTCACCATGAGGTTTCTTCCACTACTATACTCATGCTATTGGGCAATGTTGGACGATATTATAATGTATTGGCTTTATTCCTCGACAGAGTTATTTATTGCTTCTTTCCCTTGGATGTTGGATGCTTCTTTCCCTTGGATGCTGGATGCTTCTTTCCCTTCTGCTATCATGAGCCTTTCAGGCTCATGCTTGATCCTCCAGGTTCTGTGCCTGAAATGCATGGTGCAGTAGTGATTTACTATGATGGTTTCTTGAATTAAGTTGGTGACAAGCAGAAAAAACTGGGCAAATATAAAATGTCTTTTAAGTCATATGGATAATATGTTCTATGATAGATTGTGAGGGGAAATGACAAACAAGAATGAGTTAGACTATTGTATCACATACTACAACGGAAGTATTTGAGTAGGAAAAGTTTGTCGGGAAAATAATAAGGAATGTTATTCTGGCCATGCTGGATTGGAATTTATATGAGAAACATGGAAACTGAAATCAAGTGTATGGGTACAGGTGAAACCTAAGCTGGAGATTAAAACTTTACAAAATGAATATTATTTAATGACATCAAAAATGAATATTGAAAAACATTACCTTTGTCTTTTGAAAATTTATTAGTTTAATATAAGCCTACATTCTCAGTCTACAATAAAAATCTAAGATTTATTTTTATTTTTCTCACTTGTAATTTGAGTTGTTATGGTGATGATTGTAAATGTTCCCTATAATTTAACTTTGTCCCGATGATTTATTGAATTTGATTGAACACTACAAGTATAAATCAAAAAAGGATCAGCTTGTAAGTTCTAATATTTATGTTTTCTGTGTTTTAGAGTATCTACTTTGCTGGCAGAACATGGTTCTTTGGGGTCTGGGGCCTACAGATCAGTAGGTGAATGGCTGGAAGCAATCAAAATGGGCCGATACACAGAGATCTTCATGGAAAATGGATACAGTTCAATGGACGCTGTGGCACAGGTGACCTTGGAGTGAGTAGTTTTTCTGATCATTTTTACATAGTTGTTGGGTCGAGAAAAATACATTCAGACCCCAGAGTGGATGCAATCAAGGGAAAACTGTGTCCATATGTGACAGCTTTCAGAGAAGCCTCATCTTTTTCTAGCCTGTGCTGTTAACAGCTGCATGGTTCATGCTTCTTGTGTCTAGTATCTTTGCTATTTTGTTCATCCAACAGCACATGAGTGTTTGGGTAATTGAGATTACAACTCCTAGCAAAGTACTGGTACTTTGTGTTGTGGGAAAAGATGTTTTTTTTTTGAGTTTTTATACTGGTACTTATGTTATATGAATGTAAATATAAAACAACACAAGCTGTAAGCACAATTGGTGTGGTTAGTCCTGTGTAACAAAAAAATTAAAAATTATAAAAAGAAAGGCAAAGAAATGAAAGAAAAGAGAGAGAGAGAAAGAAAGAAAGAAAGAAAGAAAGAAAGAAAGAAAGAAAGAAAGGAAGGAAGAAAGAAAGAAAGAAAGAAAGAAAGAAAGAAAGAAAGAAAGAAAGAAAGAAAGAAAGAAAGAAAGGCAAAGAAAGATTCCCAAATGACAACATGTCAGCTTTTAATGGTGAATACCCAGGTAACAACTTAAATAAAGTTTTCCTGGCAGGAATTTCATTTAACATCTACATGGTGCAACTTATATTCTTGAAGTCTGAGAATATGTTAGATCCTGCCTCTGATGCATTGTTATTTGGTACAATCTCAATGGAACCAATTGTGCCCATTTCTGTTTGCACGTTTAAGATACAATTTATCAAATTCTATTAAGTAAAATTACTAGAGCTAAATATTGAATTCTTTAAGATTGTAAGTCATTTGTACTTTATTATATACTCTTTATGTGTAATTATTTTAGTCTAATTGTTATTTGTGAAAATTAATTGTCCTATTATGGTTCCATCTAGAGTTCATCTAAATGAATAATGTTTTAACCTGTACGAATATAACTGACTTCAAATGACCTGCAAATTTAAAGGTTAAAATATTGTTATAAGGACTTTAAAATGTTAGAATGCTCTAAGTCATGAAACCAATGTCTGCACTCCATCCCTTCATGTAATACCAATACTGAGAGGTTCTCTAGACATTCCAAACTACCTTCTGACATTCTTGATTCATTGAATTCACTGCTCATCCCCAGGAAAGGTAACAGGGTATCATTTATTGCCGATTAATATCACAGTCTCAGCACTGTCTTCCTTTGTACTGATCACTAAATGAACATAAAATCACAATCACTGGGCTTGATTTCCTAGTTTACTTAATCCCATTCTCGCAGCTACTACTAAATCACATCTTGAAGCCATGAATGCTTTGCCCATTATTTCTTTGATGCTCAAAAATCTCACATGTGCTGCATTTAAAACAGTATACTAAAAGAAAATTCCTAATGATTTAAAACTATTTTTACATAATTACTATTTAATTTTTCAGTAAAAATGGTCATTTTAATTTATTAAAGTCATTTGTCATTTTATATTAAAATGATACTGTAGGTATTTCTTCTACCCAATGTCAGATTACTTGTACATATACAATAAAAGTATTTGCATTAAACAATGTCTTTGTCTTTATTAAGAGAATACATGGTCATATATTTAGTTAGAAATGTAACACTTTTGTTTATTCCTTCATAGACAATACAAAAATACTAATTTATTCATTTATGTTCAAAAATTTATTTTGGTGTGTGTGTGTGTTATCTTCCTGTGAATTGCTTTATTTCCTGGGGACCTCAAAATAATAGAAATATGTTTAATATTATTGTACTCCATTTTTACATTTAAAAAAATCTTTCCTATTTATTTCTGAAACTTCCTAGACTCTTTTTAGTATATGTACTTTCTCAAGACTGAAGGTGCTCTTATATCTTTTTATACTTGTTCTTCTTTTGTTAAACTGCCCCTTTCAAGATATCTTTCAAATCATTTACTGGGAACAGTAAAGTCAAAGAATGTTGTCTTTTGTAAATTGCTTAATATTCCTGGGATCCATAGACATTACCACTATCCTTAATGCTAACTGGTCATGCTAACTTCATCCACCAAAGAGATTAATCTTTTTTGAAGAGCTTGAAATGATTTGGAGCATGTTCTGTTGTTTATAATGACTTTTTGTGTTCACAGTATTTGTAATTAGTAAGATATATTTACCAAGACATTTTTTAAAACACAACATAAGGAATAATCAGTTTTTCCTTGCTCAATGACTAAAAAGAAGTATTTGTATAGTTCTTTGACTTTAACAGAGATAAAAAAAATTGCCCACTGTTGATAGATAACACAAAAGAAATGGGGTGGCCACACATTCCAGGGGCATGCTCTTGGAACACCCTGACAATAACTTGTATACCTAGTCAGTGCTCAATATCTAAATATTAATTGAATGTATCTTGGGAAAGATTACAATAAAATAATAAATACAATGTTATTCCTGGAAGCCAATGTGGGACTGACACATCTTTAGTATGTAAATGTTTATAAAAAATGTTAAAACATCCAAAAATCAAATGTACAAAGAATTATACATATGAAGTGTATTTCTCTGATGAAAAGTTTGGGTTCATATTAGATGTATAAATATAAGCATTGAAAAGTGTTTCAACTTTAACCGTTGGCTAGAAGCCACCTTCATGTGGGTTGTCTGTTGATCAACTATTTGCCAGTATATGTATGAGGAATAAAAATTAAGAACTTGAGTGTCTTGAAGTAAGGTATATTTGATAAAAGTAGGTTTTGACCTTAGATACTTTTGCCTTCTGCCTATCTTCTGTTCCCAAAGCATGCTATTCTGTCTGTATATCATAATCATATTTCACTAATCATAGATAAAATAACAGCAAGGCTCTTCCATCATATCTATCTATATAGAAGTAGTGTTAAGTACTGTTGAAAGGGAAATGAGCTGTAGGCAAGTAGTAACTTGAAGCCAAAGATTTCAAATAAGGAAACTGGGAAGGGTGACAACATTTGAAATGTAAGTAAATAAAATAACCAATATTTATAAAAAGATTTAAAAAAATATTTGAAGTAAGGCCACGATCAAGGCTGTTTTATAGATTTCTTTACTTGATAGTACTCTCACACCTTGGTTATTAAGAAAATGAGGAAAGTCCAGTGAATTTAAATAATATAATATTATGAAAGCAAAATAGATTCCTGAAATAGATATAAGGATAGAGTCTATGATATTAAAGCAACAGTTTTCTAAATCTGGAACCCAAATTTGTGCAGTCTAATACAAATAGCTTTATTAACCTGTGAAGGAAGTCATTATACACAATTTACTATGTTCTCAAAGCACTCATAGGAGACCTTGCTAGTCTTTGTACTCTATGCAAATAAGCTACAATTCTGACAGCCTGTTCTTTTAAAAACAAGGTCTCATGTCTATAAAAACAATTGAGTATTCTCTTGATAAATATATTTACGTTATACAGACATCATACATGTCTATTCAGAATTTTTAAGATAAGCCAGCAAAAAAAATGACATCACAAGGCTCTATGATAAAATTGATACAGGCAAAATTTTATGAAGTTGAGTGAATATTCATTTTTTCTCTCATGTCTCTTCTAACATTCAGCTGGTAGTGATAGAACTTAATTATACTGACATGGCAACAAAGTATAAAAGGCACAATGGAGATGAACAAACACTCTTTCTCTGTCATATGTCTCTCTATCTCTGTCTCTCTTTCACACATACACACATACACACACAAAAGGTGCACTGTATTCTAAGTAATCAAGCGTGTGGCTCCATATGTACCAGTTAGTTCTCACTCCTTAGTTTATCCTACTACTTGATCATCACAATATAGTGAGAATATTTTTCATTATGTAATTCCATGAAATAATATCTGAAAAGATGTTGAAATGTAATCACAGCAATAGCATCATATTCAGATCTTGTGAAACGTGATATGTCTTGTCAGTCAATATAATGCAGTCTTCTGGGTCTCTTTCTCATCATGTTTTACTAAGTAAGTCTGTGTTTATGGGTGATGTGTCTGCACTAGGAACAGATCTAAGTATTTTTCAGATAACAAGTGGTTGCAAAGCCATTAGTGTAATGTATATTAAGGGGCTACATCTAAAAGTATCAAGACATGACAAGTCCATGCAAAGCAAAAAGAGAAAAGTAATGTATTCTTCACCATCAGAAAATATTTCCATCCAGGAATGTCGTACATGAATGGACACACTCCAGTGTTACACACAATATAACAATAAAATGAAGATACATTAGTTTTCTAATATTTCTGATTATTAGTACTAATCTGCCACTTTATATCTGTAGGATGTAGTAAAGTAGAAACTATTAAGACTGTGAGGTGGCTTATTGCATAAAACAAATTCTAAGCAATCATAAAGCAACACATAAAAGGTAGGCATCTTATGAACCCATTTATGGCACCAGAAATAGGCAAATCCAGGTGACTCATTGGTTAGCCAGTCTCTCTGCAGCAACAAGTTCTAAGTTCAGTAATGAATCCTGTCTCAGTGAGTACATGAGTGAATACATGAATGTAAATGTGCTAGAAAAGCTCTTGAGGAAACCACCCAGATGTCAGCCTCTGATATCCACACATATCTACACTGTTGAACACTCATATGCATATTCCACATGTACATACTCAGGAACTCAACACTCATGCACATGTAAATTTTGACAATGGAAAGAAAACAAAAAAGGTGTTGGAAATAGTGAAATGCATGAGAGAAAACTACTTAGAATATTTTAATGTATTTGTCAATATTAGAAAAAAGATATTCAAGCTTCAAATAACTTTCTAAAACACAAGCTTAATTCTCCTAGAGAGTATCTGAGAACATTTAAATTGCCTAAATAGTTATTCTCTCTCTTTTCCTTGAAAAAACATTATGAATACTTCTATTACAAATATATTAAAATGATTTGTTTTCTCTTTATATCACTTTCAAAACTTCTAAAGTGACAAATCAAATCTCATAAAATACCATCAAACTCTATTAAAGATTTACATTTTTATGAAAAAGTTTAAAGTGTAATTTTGTGATTTCTTTTGTGATTCCATTTTTGTAATTTAATTTATCTCTTAGGAAGAAACAAACAAAGAATGTGGGAAAGAGGAAGAGAGAGGAGCAAAGGAGGGTGAAAAATAATTTCTATACTCTGTCCATATGCATGTGTGTACAGAAAAGATCAGATAATACACTGATGTGGACAAACTGTTTTATGTTTTTAAATGGGACGATTAGGACAAATTTAACTTAAAATCTGTTCATATGAAATTTTCTAGTCATGTATGATTGTATAGTCCTTTAATTCTAATACTTGAAAAGAGAAATTAATTGCGACTCCCATAAGCACACACTCTGTACCCATAATGAATAAGCAAAGGCAATTCTCCAAAACATAATTTTTTTAAGAGTAAGATGCTTATATCAACATATTGGATTCTTTTGTGTCTAGTTAATTTTGGAGAACTAAATCACATATAAAAAAGCCAAACTAGTGAATCAATGTCACTTTAGCCAAGTGAAAATATGGTGCAAATGTCACCACAAACAGCCTTCCTGGTCACACACACACCACACACACACACACACACACACATACACACACACACACACACACACACCTTCAAATTAAAGTGTTCTTACATGTGAAAAGTCCATTTCCTTTGAGTTGGAAACTCAGTGCATTCTGGGTTTGAAGTCAGTAAAAGTTATTTTAAACAGTGTTTCTACTTGAGTAATTATGAATTATGAATCTTGAATGCATATGTTACTTAAAAAAATGTCCCTCGGGACTAGGTGTTTATCACTTTAGGATGTCACTATGCAAATGACAAGCAGATTTTAAAATATATTTTCTAGTTCAAAAAATGTTTTATTAGGGATTCATTTTTTTCCAAACTCAGAATCTAATCCTTTTTCTCTTGGGTGTGTTCTATACTTTGCTCAGAAAAACCCACAAATATTCACTTTATACAGTTTTAATGAAATATATAAAAGAATTAAAATTGCCTGAAAATGGAAAGTGTGTTAAAATGTAGATTCATTATGAAACTTCAGTGACAAAAGCACCAAAACATGTTTGGGTTTTTTTAGGATTTTCTGCATTTATTATTTACACAATTTCCTGTTATAGAAATAGTGAAATGTTTTCAAAAACCAGACCCAAAAGTAATGAGAAACCTAAGTTTGATTTTCATAGTTAGGTACCTGGTTTTAGTCCTACCTCTGTGTCTACTGATGTGTTCTATAGCCAAATGATTCAAATTTCCCAAATCTGTGTCTACTTACCCATAAAGTAAAACTTTTAAAAATTCTGTATTTCTGTGAGATGCCTTTTGAGTATGAAGAAGCTGCAGGTTTATTAATTATCATCAGTTTTTCTTATGTTTAATAATGTGGTTTTTAATAGGGAGAGAATTTCCATTAGTAATTCATCACTGTCTGAAGCACTTTATCCCCTCATAATGAGGATTCATCCCCTTTTACTCTAGTGTCTGTTCAGCAGAAGCCAGCATAGCTGTTAAGTAAACTACAATGTGTAGAATAGTCCTCTAATGGCATAGACTCACCTATCCAATGGGCAAGCCTCCTAATGCCAACTAAATTGAAAAAAATGCAAGTAAATTCAAATAAAGTCTTTTTATTGGTACTTTAATCTTCAATTATCTATTACTATGGTAACAATGGTGATTTTGTTTCCAAGTGGATTTTTATTAAATCTATGTTTCGCTGATAATTCCCTTGCAAACAACATAAGTCATTATTGTCAATATATTGTGCAATGAGATCATGTTGTAATTAATATTTAATAGCCAAATTGTGAGAAGGATAGATTACTATCATAAAGACTGGTAGCATTTTGTTTATTTTTTCTCATTTCCTAAAACTCTCATAAAAAATTCAGAAAACATAAAGGAGACAAGCAATATGAAATTTTCTTAGTAGATAATTCCTTCCAAAGGTGACAAGGGTAGACCCAAGGCCTCTCAGTCTTCTTATTAAGTCATACCTTTGTGCTACCTGATATAATTGTGTTTACCCAACATGATCTCGTTGAAATTGCCTTTCATGTATCGATATCTATGAAATTTATAGGTAAAACACTTATTGCAAAAACTTTCCACTAATAGATTAATGTCTTTAGCAAGGTGATTTCTTAAAGAAATCTAATATGATTGATATATTTGTCATTTATCACTTTGAATTATAAGTGCTAAGTTTTCATTGAATTAGTACATATGATTTTCCAAACATGTAGACTGATCATATTCAAAAAAAGGTTTTGAGGAATAATTTCCTTTAATGGTCTATGAAATAGCATTTAAAATCCATTTTTAGCTATTTAAGATGTCATGGATTTAGAAACAAACATTTTAAAATTTCTTCGGAACAATATATATTTTTTAAACATAGAAAAAAGTATCTTAAGTTGAAAGCTCTTTTGAAAGCATATAGTTTTTCCATATTCTCTAAATGTCAAAAAGAAAACCACCCAAAAGCTTATGTGTGATTTGATAAAAGATGAAACTGGAGCACTTTGAATCTGAACTAATATGACACAGGATATTCTGAGAAAAGCACTGTTGTAATGATCACTGCCTGTGGACGTCTGAAATGGGTAATGGCTGCATGGGATGAATGAGTCTCTTAAAGTGCTTGGTCTTCAATTGATAGCGTGTAATACTTAAAATTATGTTTTATGTTTCTTTTAGCAAAATAATGTTTGATGTGGTTTTAGGATCACATTTTGAATACTGTCCAATAAAACTGTACCCATTAATTTTAGTATTTATTGATAAGATATAAACATTCATTTTTTTCATCACTATGTACCATTTAAATAATGACTGTTATCCGTGGGAATAAATTTGCATTTTCTTAGACTGCAAAGAGATTTTTTTTTTCAAGGAACAATTTTAGAATCCACCTTTGAATTGAGAACTGGACGGTGAATAGCTAAAGGTGTCACTACTTTCTCACTAATTCCTGCAAAACTTTTTCCCTGTGCCAGCGTGAGATTTTGAGGTGTGCTACAAACTGAACCTATACATACATCCAATGTGTGCTCTCTTCATGCAGGGATTTGAGGCGCCTGGGAGTGACTCTGGTCGGTCACCAGAAGAAGATTATGAGCAGCCTTCAAGAAATGAAGGTGCAGCTGGTAAACGGGATGGTGCCAGTGTGACCTGCACACGGGTCACTTCGCCAAGTGAACAGCTCAGCACTTTGTAAACAACTCTGAGATTTCTTTAACCAGAGAAAGGGAAAAAGGGTGGTTTCTAAACCTTTGGAGGCATTTGCCTTCACCTTTGAGTTCATAATCAATATTTTACTAAAATCTCCAGATCTTCCTCTTAATGTCTGTCTTCATTTACACGATGCAAATGTAACCTGCAAAGAGAGCTAACATGAGGATCAGCAGCCTTTATAATATACTAACTAAAACTTCCCCGCTTCTTCCACGGAATCTTGTACACGAAAATGTATCAAGATACAGCACCTTTAGAGACTGTTAAGGCAGCCCCTTTCAAAACATCCAGGGATTGACTCGAAAGGAAATGTTTTAAAGCCATGTGAGGGCTAAGAAAAGCTGCATTTTACTGACGTTTACTTCAAGTCTTAATCATCTACATGAGTGTATTGAAGAGCAATATGATTAGATTATTTCTTAAATACAGTTTGTAATTTAAAATGAAATTACATGTTAAGTTATAGAAAATACTTTATAAACGTTGCTTGGTCAAGGAAAAGTTCAATAGAGTGTGCATATTTATTTTTCTGTGTTATATAATTTACTTTTAGTTTCTCTTCTAGAGAGTATTAGGTAATGAATGTGTATATATGTATAGTTTTCAATATACGCAGGAACTGACTTAAATTGGAATTGTGTGTGTATGCGTGTGAATATGTATGTATTTGAATATGTTGAGGGTATTGTTCTGCTTGCATTTTGGATAATGTTTCCATTTTGGCAACATACAACTAAGGTTGCTCTAGATTCCATCATGGGTAACAGGAATTAGGAAGCCGTAGAACAAGTTCCTATCCAAGTTGATGTCATTTGCTCTCATTTTGAAAGCAACTAATTAGTTTATTTAAAGAGCTAATGCCTGCAGATTTCCCTTTGGAAATATCCCTACCTATCTGTGACAGAGAAGTTCTCATCATTAATCTTCATGCTTTTTGAAATTCCACTTTTCTAAGTTTCTGAAAATATCTTCTAAAGCAAAGTTGACACAAAGAGCACACTTGCTTAGATTGTAGAGATGTGGCTGTGCTGGATTCTGTTAACAGCCAATTCAGGCAGAGGGCACTCACAATCTCCCTGCATGCTTACACATTTGTAATCACTTCCATTGTGACTCATTCACAGACAATTTGATGCTTAAGATACCAGTCAAAAGTGAAGGAAAATATGTTTTTTCCAGAATTTTGTTTCAATTTTTTTCATTGATAACTGTGTACTTTGTAATTACATTTTGTCCTCCAATACATAACAGTTACTATTCTTGGAAAAACCAATCAGAAGTATTTTAAGAATTAGAATTTTTAGGTAGTTTATCATAGTTCTTTAGTATATTTTATATACTACAGTAGAAAGGGCTGATATTTATGGAAAAATCCACACAGTTTATTGAAATGTTCACATAAGTGAGTATGATAATAAAATGAGCAATATTTTATATTATTATGGTTTATAAAATCTGGATAATGGTATGTGATATTTGAGGAGCAAAGCACTTAAGTCAGGACTTTTACTACTACATTGGAAAAAGCATATGGGCAGAGCAAGATCTCCAGGGGAGATGCAAGGATATTGTGAGCATTCCTCCTTTTTCTCTTATAAGCATGTTTTACTTCAATATTAACCCACATAAGAAAAAAAAAACAATTGGGGGACTTACTATTTATTTCTCCATTTTATTTACATGATAAAATAGCTCTTTGCTAAATAAGGAAAGGTCAAACTTACAAAACGGTGTGAAGCATCTAACCATTTTTTATATAATACATTGATTCCCCTCTCTGAATAACACTGTAAATCAACACTGTGTTCAGGAATTTTCTTTTAGTTTGGTGACACTTTCAGAAAATATTGAGAGTAGTTTAATACTATCTTGGTAAAAATCACAGAGAGATAGCATTATGAAAATGCATTTACATATTTGAATAAACATAAAATCATTGAAACCATTTACTAGTGTACAAATAATTTTATCTGAATCCAAGAGATAGAGTAGCGTTGAGAACTTCAAGACCAAAAAAATCATTTACAGATGCACCTTTTAGAGCTTGTGCAAGGCACAACTTTATGAACATCGAAAAATACATTCTCATTTGTTTTCTAACTATGTATGGTCTGAGATTATTGGCAGATATATGCATAAGGGGCTGGCTGCTAGAGTGATGATTTCATTTTCTCACAATAGAATATAAATTAATTTGATTCAAATTTATTTCTCTTTGCAATGCAAGTGAGAGAGTAGTTCAGAGGGAAAGCTTAAATCCATACCTCAAATTAGTTGAGGGTTTCTAAAGACTGTCCCTCTGATTTTAAAAGAAATAGACTTTTAAATTGCAAGTGCTCTGTCCCCCAAAGAGGAGAGAATGCCTTTCTAAAATACTTTTTTCACCACTGGATGTGACACCAATTGAAAAGTGCCAAACCCATCAATCAATGTGAGGAGTGGAGCACTGGGAGGAGCCAGCTCTCCTGAAATGTCCTGAGTCTGCCACTCAGCATAAGACAAGGTGAATCTGCATGGTGTGAATCCTCTTCCTCTGGGTTCACTTTCTTACTCATGGACTCCCAAAAATAAAGCATAAGACTCCACAATCTCCACACTTACAACTGATCTGTAAAATGATATTTAACTGTATTTGAAGAAGGAACCACCGGGAATTGTCCTATTTGAAGTCATCCAGTTACTATGGTTATCAATCATAATTTACAGCTAGCCTTACCATTCACTAGCGTGTGCTGTGACATTTTTTTCCCTCTCTTTGAAATGTATGAATTGTATGTGAAATGTAAAGATACTGGTTTCTACCTTTTTAAAAACTATAATGTGCATGTGTTTTTAATTCCCGTGTTTTATTAACCAAACCAGTGTTCTAAAGCGATAGGCTCCTTGTATGATTTACATAGAAATATTTTATCAAAACTTAAGTGTGTTTAGCATTCTGAAATTGTCACAAATAATGAAATACACCCTTAGCTCTGTTTATAAAACAATCCTAACCACTATGTAATAAAAGATATACAATTTAACATCTCCTGTTAAGCGGAGCTGTTCCTATAAGTTGAGCACTTATGCATTTGCATGTCTGCTATTTAAATTCTGTGTCGAAGTGAAAGGCAGTAAAGAAGATATTTGTACACCCACTGAAGTGGGTTTTCAGAAGCACAATGAAAAATATTCACCTTTGGAAGGTGTTTTGGCTGTAATGGTACATTAGATGGAAAGAGAATCCGGTGTTAGAGACTTAGTAGGTATGGGATGTTACATAGTAGTAAATATCTCTTTCTTATTTTGTTCTTTCTAAACATTAGGAGGGAAAGTAAATGTGATGATGAATTGTCTTTGTTTAAACATTGCCAGATGTTTAACCTCAATGTAAATAAGATGTAGGGATAATATGATGGCGATGATGGTCCTAGGAACGAATGAACAGAATCAGAATGGTAGCTTCATTTGAAATTTGATAGCTGAACAAGTCATCACTTTTTTTTCCCAGTGCAGTAGCACAGCTGGTTACATTGAATATTTTTCCTCCATTATGCTGTTAATTATATAGTAATGTATCAGGAAAGAAATAGATAAAATCTTTCTGCTCATTTCTTGTTAATTTCTGAGTCTTTTCACACATCAATGATTGAATGTTCTTATTCAGAATGACCACGTAATTGTCACATAGAAGAAGCTGCTATTTCTTTTTAAAATGTCTGTTTTTAATAACCAAACTCAAATTCATTTTCTCAAAGTTAATAGGAAAAAATAGAAGTTGGCAGTTGGCAAAAATATGTTCCATCTTTGCAAGCTGGGTGCTATATTCACTGAAGTTTGAGTGGTCAACCATTTGTGAATATTTAGACTACCATAGTTTTCAATTAATGGTGTAAAAGAATATATATACTGAATTTGTAATAGTGTGAGATGAAAGTCAGACTCTGTCTTTTGAGAATATGTTGATAAAAATCACATAGTTTCAGGCAGGTCAGAGGCATCTCTGCAGCCTGTCTGACTCTTTGGTAGGCACCAGAATATCTTGTGTTCTTGCCTCCGAATGCATTCAGGAAGGATGAGCAGTTTTGTATTGGTTCCCATCTGCATCTATTTGTGCTTTCAGTTTGTGTACATGTTTTTGTAGTGTAAAATATTAAATTTTATATTTTTTCAGAAAATAAAAATCATTTGACTATAGAAAAAATTGATTGTCCTACTTGGTATTCCCTAATATATCAAATTTATAGCCTTTTCATAGGAATTTTATTCTCAGAAAATTTTTGCTTTTCTAAATTATAAATGTGATTATGTTATAAAGTTATAAAGTTATCTAAGTTATAAAGATGATCATATACATTCTCCACAAAAGGATATTCCTGAATATACATTTAAACAATTTGTCGAAGAGGAACTGACTGAGATTACAGAACATGACCTTCATTCATGGCAGCAATGTAATCCAAAATATACTTGAAGAAAACAAAACAAATCGAAAAATAGAAGCCACAATAAAGAAATACATAAAAATTGAAAATTACATGCTATTTGTATCACCTAGAAAAGGAGACATTTTTGTGACTGACACCAGCTGGAGACAATCCCACCCCTAGGCTCTGCTATCTGCTGTCTGCTCTGTCACTTTACAAGAAGAAAACATTTTACACTAGAAAGGGATAAAGAAGCAAGGCTCATTATTTGTAAGTATGACATAACGATCTTTGAAAAATGACAAGAAATACCTATTCTAGGGATTAAATTATGCCTGTACTTGGTGAAACTACAACAAGAAAATGACACACTGCACTTATAGAATAATAGTAAATAAATCTGATGTTTAAATTTTTCTAGAATTAAGATTGTTTATGGATTCAATATTTATTCTCATATATTACTCAGAACTCTTTGTCATTTAGACATATATTGTTCTTACTGTGCTAGGGAGTTAAAGATGCTGTTTAAAACAATTCCTCGATCTTATGTTTGTCTTGACAAAGTAGAAGAAAGAGTAGCAAGTGATTAATGAGAAAGAAATTCTAGAACAGAAATATTCATGTTGAGCTTGGAGAAGCACATGCATAACCTAATCGATATCCAGGACTTCCAGGGCTTTCTTTGGACTCTGTAGAAACACAGACAATATGCATACATGCAAATCACTCATGCAGATAAAATAAAATGATTTAGACTCTTGTGATGGATACACTTTTTCACTTTATATATTTAAATTTTTATACAAAATATTTTGCTCATATTAGTTCTCCTCTCTCAACTTGTCTAATATTCTTCTACTTCCTATCTTCCTAACATCATATTCTTTTTCTCTTTACGGCAACAACAAGACACACACACACACACACACACACACACACACACTAAACATACAGGCAAAAGAACACGCTATAAAAAATACAGATCATGGAATTTATTTTGTATTGTCCAGCTTATCCTGAAAAAGAGGCCTCTCTAGAGAAGTGGGTGATAGAATCAGTGTCGCTGTATTAAAGAAAAACTATTTTTTCCCTCCCATAGTGAAAAGGTTCTTAGTTCTGAGTAGAAGTTCATGTCCACTTTCCCTCCCTGCTGAGATTTTGTCTGACTTGAATTTTTTGCAGGTCATTTGCATTACCAGATACAATAGGGATTGTGTACATGTGAACTTATAGAACATATTCAATTTAAAGTGCCCATGAGATTCTATGTTCCCAAAGAGCAAACATTACTTCAGGTTCACAACACAATTTTGAAATAATAGGTTTATGAACACAATTTTAAAGCATCATAGTATTTACTGTTATTACACTGGAATCCACACTAAATCCCATGTGACTCCTAAAAGTTGAGAGTCTATAATAGTTAGTAAAGGAAATAATTTTTAGCTTTAAATGTTGTACATATGAGTAGCTGTTTCAATAAAATAAAGTAAAATAAAATCACTATGAATCATATTACTTAATACAAGCATGTCAACTTGAGTCTAGTCCTGTAAGTTTTCCTCTGGATCTCAGTAGAACTTATACTATATCTACCTTAGAATCAATGTATGTGATTTTTCTTTTACGAAGAACCCTCCACACTGCAGAACATTATATAGTTTGAAATTCTTTTTCTTACATTATCCAATTAAAGGTCTCCTCTGTCTGGATACTCCCTAAGCACATCTAATTATTAATCTCTGAAACATAACTTTTAATTACAGAATTTAATATCTTTAAAATCATCTACAAATTTGTACTTCTGCTATGTATGTTTGTTAATCCTTTGGGGAATATTATTTGATAAAAGCAGAAACCAAGTAGTCTACTTTTTTGTTTCACTTTGCTATGTTTCGCTTTGCTTTGCAAAGCTTTGGTGTGGCTTGGTTTTGGATACTGTGCCCTTGTTAAATAACAGAAGTTTGTGGCAAATAACAAAAAAATAAAATTGCATTTGATAGATAAAAGAAAGAACAAATTCTCCATCCCATTACAGCATCAATTAAGGCACAGATAAATGCTGGACTTTTAAGTGGTATTCTATGAAATGGTAAATGCTAATGATTTTTAAACACCCATTTAGGATGGGAAGTATGCGTAAATATTCTGGAAGACCTGGATCCTTTTTCACTCTGCCGGCATTAGCTTGTTCTTGTTTCTCGTTACCTTTAATCACAGGACACATTAAAAATAGCATGTCTTAAAGGACCTGCATTTCAGACACAATCTCTCTTTGCCTCCATTGTAGAAAAGGTAGTTTGGATCAATTACCTATTTGAACATTGTCATTACTTTCTAAATTTGTTTATTTAAGGACCTCTGAAGATGAAGGTGTCCAGGAGAAACTTTTAGCTTCCAGTTTAATAGAAGGTTTATTGGGTCTCCTGGGGGAAGCATTCCTCTCCCCATCCAAAAGCAACAAATATACCAACAAAGCACAAGGCTGCAGAAACACAAAGCAAAAAATCTTCCTATGTAGCTATTCTTATTTCTACCCCTTGATTCCTGGACTCATAACTCCTGGTGACAGAAGAAACATACCTGCATATTGAATGAAGAGCCAAAGCATGTACCACCTTTTGGAGAACCTTGATTCACCATCCCCTGCACTCCACTGTAGGCTACTGCTATCTAACTGGTGCTTTAAAAATCCATTATGTTCTTTTATGAAGTGAATTGCTTTGGCATAGTGGGAATCATGGAAAACAAAGAAAACCAAACCAAACAAACAAACATAAATAATGAATTCCTTGAGCATGAGACCACTGTGAAATAAGTTCCTTGGTTAGGAGAAAGCTGCATAGAATACCAGAATCATTGATAAGGCCCAGGGATGGTAGTTTTAAAAGAAACATTACTTGAAACAAAGGAAATTCCTTAGAGAGAATAAGTATTTCAGTAACTACAAAACAGTTCCCCTTTTACAATGGAAGGAGTCCAGTGAAGTTATCCTTCTACCAGGTCACTTAGAAATGGTACTATATGGGGAGCTCAGTGTTGGAGTTGGTTGATCTCAGATTTGGTATAAATAAGGAGGTCTAGCCCGGTCATCCTTTGTGAATGTAAAACCATGTTGTTGAGCATATACATCCCTTCACTTTTATTACCATGGCCACATTGTTTAAGGGCAATTGACACTGGGGCAATAAGAGGGATGCATGAAGAAAGAGGTTGATTGTCCACAGTAGGCAGTCTTCTTTCATAATGTGGGTTTTATGTCTGCTTCTTAGGTTTATCTACAAGTGACTTTGCCTATTGAACTATCTTCTCAGCTAACTAATACATTCTTTCTTACTAGTTTGACAACTTTATATTATCTATCAAAACCCAATGGGGGTCAATTTCTTATTAAACAAAGCCCACATATAAGCCCAAATTAAAGCTTGTGATCATGTTGAACTAGCCAAGATTGAATATGACCACTGAATAAGAACTCATATTTTTCTCCTCCTCACTAAAAATTCTTTGTACAAACGATTCTGGCCCATCTTGTAAATGAGTTTTTGGCATTACAGACCATGGAAGACTGTGGTAGCTTCAAAGTTTCTATGTATCTCTAATGTTGCCTTTCAGGCCCATGCATGTGTATAAATGGCTGATAGTTTTGAGTCATAGTAGACCCTAATGATATTGCATATAACATGGTCCAGTAAGGACAGAAATGTAAGATTCTATAATGAGTTTCCAAGGAAGAGGAAGCAGAAAGCAGTGTAAAAGAAGAATGTTTTCCTCCAATTATTGGTCCAAGAACGAGGGAATACAAGATGATACTTCTCTGTGAATGCCACATAAAAATAAAGAGGAAATAGGATATTCCTAACTCTTACTTTTAGGAAGGTTAATGTTTTGATTTTCAGGATGAGAGCACCACCAGCAAGAAGCCATTATCAGTAGAATGAATTACACTAGTGAAGACATTGCACAAAGTTCTGCATGGCTGTTTGGGGTCAAGTAAAGTAAAAAAGTCTACCTCTAATGGTGAGATGATCTGTTGAGAGTTATATTCAGGAGTTGAACACTAAAATGTAATAGTGCATAGCTGTAAATTTCTATTCAACTTTTTAGGCATGGGAATACCACTCTGTAAAGCCATTCCATTTTAGAGAGACTATAATTCCTATAGCTAAGGTAAATTGGTTTTCTAAGTAATGTCACCTGTTTGTTTTTATTCTAATCTTCACTGCCTACTGATCCTCACTAACAACCAATTATAAAAGTTGTTCATGGATTACTCATAATTTTCTTAATTGATTATTTGAGGATTGCTCCTAGCTACAGGCAACTAAGGGCCACAGAAGAAATCTTTCATTCTCCTTCCCAGAAAACATCCATTAAAAATCTCATAGAGGGGACCACTACTCAGCCAAATGTGTGAACTCCCCTTCTAGGTTTCACTCTACTAACTACCTGCTAATGGTGTTCTTAAATCTTCTGATAGATCTTACCCCAACCTTAAAACTCCAACTCCAAAACTTTTTTTCTATTCTAAATTAATGAAGATGAAATAATATTGAAATTTAAAAGTTCAATCCACATTGCAAGCATCCAGTAGGAGCAAAAATCTAGTAGCAATCCAATTGGACTTCACATTTACACAATCCAGCCAGATATACTGGAGTGCATGGGTTTAGAGTAGATGCAGCATTTCACAGTTCTCTGTGGCAGGTTATGTCTTAAAGGAAACAAAGGTAGAAGTACTAAGAAAAGCTTCTAGGAAATGGTAGATGAGAAATGTTTGGACTAGGGAAATGGTAGCACTTTGGGGCAATGGTAGAGAGGAGAAAAATCATTAAAACTTAAAGAGGTACTATCAATGTGGAATGCGAATGAATTGTTTGTGTTTGCTTAGGGAAGAAAGGCTTCAAACACTCTGGCTTGCCCAATAGGAACCCAGCCACAGTGATAAGAACATAAAAGTGATCACCTGCAGCTCTGGCAGAGTCCACTTAATGTAGCTGAGCCCATCCTATGCTCAAATTTTCCAGACAAAGACAAAACAAAAATAATATTATAATATTGTGTGAGGTCAGTTGAACTTACCTCTGGGTCCAATGACAATTCAGATGGGAAGTGCTGATATCAGCAAAAGCACCAGTATATAGCAGAGAATAGTTAAAAATCTACATCTCCAGGAAAAAAGAAAAGAAAAGAAAAAAGCTACTACAAATTTATTGACAAAGTTTTGGCTCTAAAAAGCATAGGCATCAATCTAAATGTTCAAAACATCATTGAGCTTAGCAGTTTATATATATATTGGCTGTTTTTATCTCAAATATTTTTTTGCCTTTCTTCATCTATTTAAAGGGATATTCTTAATAATCTCTACAAATACCTAAAGAAACAAGAAAAAAAGCATCAGATGGTGTTTGAGAAACATCTTTTTAAAATAAAAAGCATTTTTTAATATCAAATAGTAAATTAAGGTTCTCTAATTTTTGGAAGCTAAGATTTTCCAGCCCAGATACTTTCTTTCAACTTCTAAAAGTATTATCAAAGACTTGGGGTTTTCATTCATTCATGACTAAGCAATTCACATAATTACTTAGAATCCTTTAGAATTCTTACTAAAGCAGTGATGAATGATTGACATATACTGATTGATTGAAGTGTGTAAAGGAAGAGGTACTGTAGGCAATACACATGTTCCCCATGTGCACTGTAATTAGCATTTCCTGATATCATTTCTTGATGAAAAGACTCTAGTCTGTGAGAATTCTCTGGGATATAAAACCATGCGGAAATAAAGAAAGGGAAAAGGAGGATATTGCAGTGTGGCTGTACTGAAACAAGCCAGGATTTCCTGTCCATGAGGGTTCTTCAATAAGACTTGTGAATGCCTCACAGAAATGGGACTCTGGTGATAGAGTGAATGCCTTTGACTCTTAGTATATATCCCAAAGCAATTGAAGGACAGCCTCCTGTGCCTTAATACAATAGACATTCTTATAGTCTAACAAGTTTATATGTGGTTTGGTTTCATCACTGGTCTTAAAACAGAAAATAAAGTGCAGTCACAGGCTCTGCTTTTATTTTTACCATATTTACATATAATGTTATCCAGTTCAATGAAGTGTGGTAACTCAAAATGAATGTGTTTCTGCTTCTTGTATTAGTCAGACTTATACAAATCCCATACTCCAATTCAGATAGATTTACATTGGCCTGTGACCTATGTCTTAGAAAGCAAGTACTAGCATATTCTTGGCATTAAGTGTTTTGCACCTCCAATTTTGAAATTCTTTCAATGACATATTTGATTTTTATTATTTACAAAATGAAATCTGATAGAGCCACAAGAAATGTCCTAATATTGCTGAAGAGAAATTAGCACAGGAATGTACCTGACTAGTCCAAAGACTTTTCCTACCTGGGAACTGCTAACAGTTTCCTCCCTTCTAGTGACTAAGTCACATTAAGTGGGGAGAGTATGTTGTATATCATCCCAACTAGTCCTTATCAGCAGCCCAGTAACAAGGCTGAGGAGGAGTGTCAGTGCATATCATGTTCCACAGCCTCTCGAAGTAGAGCATCACAGTAGCAGTGAACCTCCTCCAGGTTCTCAGTGACATTGGTATGATTGTTGATACTAGCTATCAATTTGATAAAATTTAAAATAACCTAGTAGAAAATCTTCCACTATGCCTGAGAAAGATGATCTGATTACTTTAGTTGAAGTCAGAATATTGACTTTAACTATAGAAGGTATCATTGCATAGGTTGGGGCCTTACATTGAGTAAAAATCAGTAAGCAGGTTGAGCACTAGTGTTCATTGCTCAGACTCCAGACTTTGGTCCATATGATGAGCATCTTCAAGCTCCTGGTATAATGGCGGCCATCATGGACTTGAGTGAAAACAAAGCCTCTCTCCTTTAAGATACCTTTTTCAGTATATTTTACCACTGCACTGAGACAACTAATTAGTAAAGCCAGTAATTAGTCAAAACCAAGACTGTTCCTCACCTTCAACACTGATACCCAATAGCTCCCAGGATTAGAAGTGAGACCCTTTACAGGTTATCTATTCATCACAGGTGAGGATAAGAATCCATAGAAAGGGAAAGTGATTTCCAATCTTTTCCTTTCCTGAATATTTTGCTGGTCCAGTAGGTAAAAATAGGGCAAACCTAATATCCTGTGCCCCACTTATAAGCATAGTGGAAAATAAGGATTTACCCATCTGGGGAGGTCTGTACTTTTCCTGTGGAATTTCTTTGCTAACAGTAGCAAAAGATCAAATACTAAATTAAAATGTCTTAAACAGACAAACAGACCTGGAAGAAGAATTTTTTTCTTAAAGAGTTTTAATTTATTTTTGTACTTGTTATGTTCTTATTATATTTCTTAATAATCACTTTATTTGCTTACATTTCAAATGACATCCCCCTTCCCAGTTACCCCTCTACAAACCCTCCATCCCATTCCCCTCTCCTTTGCCCGTCTATGAGGGTGTTTCTCTGCCCACTTATCCATTCATGACTCACCCATCTAGCATCCCTCTACACTGAGACATCAAGACTGCCTCCCACTCCCACTGATATTAGATAAGGCCATCCTCTGCTACATATGTATCTGGAGTCATGGCTCCCTCTATGTATCCTCTTTGGTTAGTGGTTTTGTCCCTGGGAGCTGTGGGATGTCAGGATAGCTGATATTGTTGTTCTTCCTATGGGGAATAACAATCCACTTCAGCTCCTTCAGTCCTTCCCCTGGTCTTCCATTGGTGTCCACAGGTTCATTCTGATGGTTGGCTGTGAGTACCTGTATATGCATTAGTCAGGTGCTGGTAGAAACTCTCAGGGAGCATCTATAATAGACTCTTGTCAGCAAGTGCTTCTTGGCATCAGTAATAGTGTCTTGGTTTGGTTTCTCCAGATGGGAAGAATCCCTAGGTGGGGTAGTCTCTGGATGGCCTTTCCTTCAGTCTCTACCTTATTACATTTTAAAAAGAGGCCTTCATTCTTAAAAGAAAGAGAAGAAGGAAGGAATGAAGAGAGAGAAAGAAAGAAAGAAAGAATGAATGAATGAATGAATGAATGAATGAATGAGAGAACTAGAGAGAGAGAGAGAGAGAAAGAAAGACAATAGCAATTTGCCATCATGTCATTCCATTAGTTTCCTTTTTCTTTTTTTTAAAGATTTATTTATTAATGTATATGTATACACTATTGCTGTCTCGATCACATTACAGATGGTTGTGAGCCACCATGTGATTGCTGGGAATTGAAC
Source organism: Apodemus sylvaticus (assembly GCF_947179515.1). Classification (NCBI taxonomy): domain Eukaryota; kingdom Metazoa; phylum Chordata; class Mammalia; order Rodentia; family Muridae; genus Apodemus; species Apodemus sylvaticus. The sequence continues at coordinate 26,187,317 of NC_067482.1, forward strand.
TCAGGACCTCCAGAAGAGCAGTCAGTGCTCTTAACCACTGAGCCATCTCTCCAGTCCCCTCCATTAGTTTTCTAGGGCAATTACAACTACATATCACAAATTATTGGCACAAGTATTAGCCTTTTGCTCTCATAATTTTCTTTTTAAGTTCTGTGTTTTATTATTAGATATATTCTTTATTTACATTTCAAGTGTTGTTCCCTTTCCTCGCCCCTGAAAATCCCCTAGCCCATCCCCCATTTCCCCTGTTCACCAATCCACCCAGTCCCACTTCCCTGCCCTGATATTCCCCTATACTGGGGCATCTAGCCTTCTCAGGACCAAGAGACTCCCCTCCCACTGATGTCCAATAAGGTCATCTTCTGCTGCATATGCATCTGGAGCCATGTGTCCCTCCTCCATGTGTACTCTTTGGTTGGTGGTTTATTCCCTGGGAGCTCTGGGGGTACTGGGTGGTCCATATTTTTGTCCTTCCTATGGTGCTGCAAAACCCTTCAGCTCCTTGGATACTTTCTATTGCTCCTCCATTGGGGACCCTGTGCTCAGTTCAATGGTTGGCTGAGAGCACCCCCCTCTGTATTTCTCACAATTTTTAAAGTTTAACACTTCCAGATCACTATAGAATTCACTTTATTCAATGTCTCTGTCCTTGGTTTGTAGATCATCTTTTCTACCTGGCCATCACATGGTACTCTATCTGTGTGTTGTGTTCTGGTCTCTTGTAAGGATAGAGTCTAGCTCTGTACCTCATTTTAATAGGGTTATTTGGTTCTCTGAAGTCTAACTTCTTGAGTTCCTTGTATATATTGGATATTAACCCTCTATCAGATGTAGAGTTGATAAATAACTGCCCAATCTGTAGGTTGATGTTATGTCCCGTTGACAGTATACTTTGCCTTAAAGAAGCTTTTCAATTTTATGAGATCCCTTTTGTCTATAGTTGATCTTAGAGCCTGAGCCACTGGTTTTCTGTTTGGGAAATTTTCCCTTGTGCCTATGTGTTCAAGGATCTTACCTACATTCTCTTCTATTAGATTCAGTAATCTGGTTTTAGGTGGTCATGATCCATTTGGACTTGAGCTGTGTACAAGGAGATAAGAATGGATCAATTTGTATTCTTCTACATGCTGATCACTATGTGAACAAGCACAGTTTTTTTGAATATGCTGTCTTTTTTTTTCCCATTGCATGGTTTGGCTTCTTTGTTAAAGATCAGAGGAAAAGAGATGTATGATTTTAATGCTGGGTACCCAATTCTATTCCACTGATCTACCTCTTTGTCTCTGTTCCAATACCATGTGGTTTTCATCATTAGTGCTCAGTAGTACAGCTTGAGGTCAGGGATGTTGAAGTTCTTTTATTGTTGAGAATAATTTTCGACATCCTGGGGTTTTTGTTATTTCAGATGAATTTAAGAATTGTTTTTTCTATCTCTATGAAGAATTGAGTTGGAATTTTGATAGGGTGTCCATTGAATCTATAGATTGTTTTTGGTAAGATGGCCAATTTACTATATTAAGACTGCCAATCCATGAGCACAGTAGATCTTCTGAGGATTTCTTTGACTTCTTTCTTCAGAGACTTGAAGTACTTGTCATACAGATCTTTTACCTGCTTGGTTAGAGTCACACCAAGACACATCCTTAGTCATCAGGGAAATGTAAATCAAAATGACCTTGAGATTCTACCTCATACCAGTCAGAATGGCTTAGACCAAAAACTCAGTTGACAGCAGATGCTGGCAAGGATGTGAAAAAAGAGGAACACTCCTCCATTGCTGGTGAGATTTCACGCTGGTACAAACACTCTGGAAATCAGACTGGAGGTTCCTCAGAAAGTTGAAAATAGCTCTACATGATGACCCAGCTATAGCACTCCTGGGCATATACCCAAAAGATTGTCCAGCATATAAAAGGATACATGTTCCACTATGTTCATAGCAACCTTATTTATTTATTTATTTATTTATTTATTTATTTATTTTCTTTTGTGTTTATTCTCTTTTATTTTCCTCATTAATTCATTTATTCACATTACAAACCGATCACAGTTACCTTCATCCTCTCTTCCAAGTCCCACCCTTACACCCCCTTTCTGATTATCCAATTCCCTGTTCCTCAAAAAGGAGTTGGATACCAACTCATTCTGGTATCATCAAGTCACAGCAGAACTAAGTGCATCTTCTCCCACTCAAACTAGATAGGGTTTGATCCAAAGGCAGACAATGAAGTCAGAAACAGTCCCCATTCTATTTGTTAGTAGACCCACATGTAGAACAAGCTGAACATCTGATACATCTGTGTTGGGGACCTAAGTCCAGACTAAGAACATTCTGTGAATAGTGGTTCAGTCTCTGTGAGCCCCCAAGGTTAGTTGACTGTGTAGGTCTTCTTGTGGTGTCCTTGGTCTCTCTGGTTTCTTCATTTCTTCCCCCCATGTCAAATAATTTTAAACTTTAAAAAATGAAAAACCAATTGAAAATGGGAAAATAAAAAAATGAACAACAAAATATGAATAAGTATAAACTAAGTAAATTAAATTGGAAAAGAAATGTGATTGCTAAGGCCTAAATCTAGATAGAAAAGGAGAATGAGTGTGGATTTGTTCTGTATACATTGTATGCATTGTTGACATTTTCAAAGAATATATTTCTTTCTTTTAAACTCTTCTCTCATATAATACATCTTGACTGCAACCTCCGCTCTTCCCCTACTCCCAGTTCTTTACATACACATACCTCCACTCTCCCTAATATTCACTATTCCTTTCATTCCCTTTAGTAAAGAGCAGATTTCCCAATGATATCAACAGAACACAGCATTAAAAAAATGCAGTCAGACTAGGTGTATCAAGACTGTACAAGTCAACTCAGAAGAAAGACAAGGATGCTATGAGGAGGTAGAAGGGTCAAAGACACCCCCACTCACATTGTTAGAAGTCCAAAACACACTCCAAGTTAAACAACTACAGTGTGTATCCAAAGGGACTAGTTCAGACCCATACAGGCTCCACGCATACTTCTCCAGTCTCTGTGAAACCATACAGCTGCCTTATTTATAATAGCTGGAAGCTGAAAACAATCCAGAATTTCCTCAACAGAGGAATGCATACAGAAAATGTGGTACATTTACACAATGTGGTACTACTCAGCTATTAAAAATAATAACTTCATGAAATTCACAAGCAAATGGATAGAACTAGAAAATATCATTCTGAGTAAGGTAATCCAGTCACACTAGAACCATGGTATGTATTCACTGATAAGTGGATATTAGCAAAAGAGCTCAGAATACCCATCGTACAACTCACAGACCATATGAAGCCCAAGAAGAAGGATAGACAAAGTCTGGATGCTTCAGTCCTACTTAGAAGGAAGAACAAAATAATCACAGAAGGTGAGGGAGGGATCTGGGTGGGAAATAGGAGTGGAGAAGGAAAAGTAGGGGAGGATCAAGCGTGGGAAGAGACAGGAGAAGTATAGTGTGTCAGGAATTTGAATGAAGTTGTTTATCAGTGGGAGGTGGGGAACTGCGGGTAGCCACTAGAGAGTCCAAGATGCCAGGGATGCAAGAGGTTTACAGGACCCAATAGGGATGGCATTAGCAGAAACACCCAAAAAAGGAGAGACTGAACCTGTAGAGACCATATCCAGTGGTTAGAAGGATAGGGCTACCCACCCATCTCAAAAATATTAACCCATACTTGCTCCTGTCAAAAGGAAATGCAGATACAAAGAGCAGAGCAGAGACTGAAGGAAAGGCCATCCAGAGTCTGCCCCACCAAGGGATCCATCCCAACAGCAGACACCAAATCCAGACACTATTGCTGATGCTATTGTCAACATCAGCCTGATATAGCTGTCAGGAGAGGCTCTGCCAGAGCCTGACCAATACAGTTGTATATGCTTGCAGCTAATTATCTGACTCAACATGGGGACCCCAATGAGGGTGTTAGGGAAAGAACTGAAGAAGCTGAAGGTGTTTACAACCCCATTGAAAGAACAATAATATCCAGACTCCCCAGAGCTCCCAGGGACTAAACCACCAACCAAAGAGTATACATGGAAGAACCCATGGCTCCAGCTGCATATGTAACATTGTTGCCTTATCTGACAATAATGAGAGGGGAGGCCCTTGGTCCTGTGGAGGTTGATTCCCGAGCATAGGGGAATGCTAGGGTGGTGTGGTGGGAGTGGGTAGGGGGAACACCCTCATAAAAGCAGGGAGGAAGTGGAGGGTATAGGGGCATTGCAGAGGGGAAATCGGGAATGGGGATAACATTTGAAATGTAAATAAATAAAACTATACAATAAAAAAGCATAGAGTCATGAGGATTTGGGAATCATTCTAATGACTTTATTTTGACCATACATTTTTATATACCTTATTTTTATAAATCACATACTGTGGATTGGAGCTTCAGCATGTAAACTGAGGAAGAGGAAATTTTATAAGATAAGTAAATGAGCCTCATAATAAATCTTATATTTAACCATTGAAGTCTTCATGTATGTATTCTCACTATCACTGGAGCAGAATAAGACATTGCATAGATTATCAGAAAGATTATGCTCTATAGAACCATAGTGCAACTCCTTATAGTACCAGTGCCTACAGAACATTCCAGATGAGCCAGATGATGTTCAATTTCACAGGCTACTTCAACATGATGTGGAAACACTGAAGAATCACCAGAGTTTGTAGAACCCAAAATTACCCATTGTAATATGAATAAATCATTCCTGTGATGTTTTGTTATTTGGCAATCCATGCCAGCAAATGCAGCAAAATGTAAAAATCCAACAAGATGCTGGCAGAGATGTCACAATTAGGGTTGAAAAACTAATAGCAATATAGTTGTTTTAAAGGTAGAAGGCATTTGATGTCATTAATTTGTAATCTACATGTTATTTCTGGTCAATAATGTCCCTTAACTTCATGGCAGCAGCTGATTCAGTCTTGGTGGGGAGAAATGCCTTTGGAAGCTACACAGTTCTATGTGTGCTATTATCTCTATTTTGTGAACAAGCACTTTGTTCCTGAATTGGAAAAAGACTCTGACATTTACCATGTAATTCATTGTATGCACCTGGCTGTTGAGTGTCTTTTTCTGCATGAGATCATCTGTGGTTGGCATTATTATAAAATAGAAATATTGCCTCCCTGTGTTTATTCCCATAGATCTTCTCAGTGTGTCACTGCTGGAGATGTTGTTGCTTCTAACCTTCCCATTTTTTTCCTTTCAGGCCCTTGAATTAACTTGTAGAAGTTTCAACCAGAGCCAAGATTCTATGTATCATGTCCCTTGAGGAAACACCTTACTCTTGCAAAACATATATCCATGTGTATTCAAGTCTGCTCAATACTGTAACAGGCCATTGTTAGCTATCATCAACAAAAACGTTTTATAATTTGTGAAGCAGATTCCCAATTATCCTCGCTCATTAGGATACAGCATTTCAGTGCAAGAGTAAGGAAAGATATCAATAAAAATAGAATTGTGCAGTATGGGATATTGTGTCATCACTTGCTTCTACTAACTTAGACCAATGAATATGACAATTGTGATCCAAGCTATCCTACACATCCTACCCTATGAACCAGAAATTGCAGTAGTCAAAATTCTATTCAATCCCTATTCCTATGCAGTACCATATCACACTAACATGTTACCAATCAAATGCTAAGATTGCATTAAGTAATTTTACATGTCTATTGTGCCCTATGCTACGTAAGTTCAGCTATAATATTAGGAAAGATGTTATAGTATAGGCATTAGAATATATGATGAGCTTCCCATTTCTTATTTTAAAATAATTTTATAAATTTTAATTGAAATATAAATATATCATACTTTCCAAGCCCTCTCTACTCCTCAAGTCACTTCTGAGTCTAACCCCTCCAACTCTATCTGTGTGGCCACAACTGCCATATTTGATAAGAAATTAGGAAGCTCAACCTAGGAAGAGGCTAATTCCTCCGTCTCATCAGTCCTTAGTTTTTATAGTTCTTTTTCTAGGGGCAGGGACACAGGAGATTACGTCCACTTTCTGTGTTAGTATGTCTATTGATACTGCCATTGTTAAGCACCCATTTCTATGAGGCGCTATTTCACAGCAGCCATTCTTGGTTCTTAGAGTCTTCCTACCCTATATTGCACAGTCTTTCCTCAGTCAAACATGGAGGAATTGTGATGTGGATGTATCCAGTGAGGCTGGGCTTCCAAGAACATGCTGATTGATCTACTGGTCCAGCTGAAATTTGCAGCGATGGTCTAATTTTCTGCAAAGAGAAACTTTTTTGATGAGGGAAGATATCTACTTTTCTCTGTGGGTATAAAGTTAAGATTTAGAATGTAGTTAGAGATTTTGTTATCCTAGCAATGTTGTAGTAGTATAGTATCTTCTGAGATTCATGCTCTTACTAGTCACGGGATGTTGGCTAGATTCTTAGAATTGTATATGATCTTCCTCCTGTTGTGTGATCCTTAACTCTAATTAGACAACTTTTGGTTACTACCAACATGTGCTTGCTTCTTATAGTACCTGATGGATACCTTGACATGCTGGCTATAGTTGTGGCTCATAGCTGTTGCTATGGTGTATTGATTCTCTTCTTCTCTTAGCCAGTTGCATTATATTTCTGGTACTATGAAAATTTGATCAGTAGATGGAGGATTTCATGTTAGATGCAGCTTTAATAAGTACCGTGTCCTTACTTTGTGGTATATTTAGCAGTAGGTCATATGTTTAACCTCTGAGAATCAACCAATGACATCAATAATAGTTTAATTTGTTTATGGAGTCATCTGAATGACCCTTACCAATTATTCCAGAGGAGATTTTATGCCTTGTACTAGTATTGGGATGGATTTTGTTAGATCTTGTGGGAATCATTTTAGACTAAGTGGTGTACACATGTGAGCATGTGCACACACACAGAGACATATACATACACACATGCATGCACACTCATACACATATACATACACACATGCATGCATACTCATACACACATACATACACATACACATATACATATATACAGAGAGAGGGAGAGAGAGAGGGAAAGAGAGAGAGAGAGAGAGAGAGAAAGAGAGAGAGAGAGAGAGAGAGAGAGAGAGAGAGAGAGAGAGAGAGAGAGGTACTATAGATAATGCTTACAATTTTAGGTAAATATAAAATAATGTTCCTCGAGACTGTATAAACTGTCCTTTGTTATTTATCCTTCTTCTATCCATCTTGTTCTGTATTGACCTTCTTCCCCCTTTCCATTTGAGCCTCAGCCCCATTTTTTCTTATTTTCCATATTACCTGTATTTTGTGAGTCTCTTCTCAGCAATAAATATACATATCAAAAAATTGAAAGTAATTACTGAACTTACCAATGGTATTTGTACTAGGTTTTATGAGACTAATTTATTTAAATTATAGTCATAATAAAGAATTAGGAAGCCCTGGGTTCATACAAATATTCTAGCCTCTTTTTTGAGGCTCACAGGAGTCTCCTTGATTATAGGTTGAATTCTACCAACAAATATAATAAGTATCTAAGTCACTTGGTAATGGATCTCATTAGTTAGAAAGTGTCAATTTATAAATCCCAAGATAATACAATAAGGTGTCTCTCAATATTTCTAGATGGGATTCAAATGTAGAACATCAATTTATACATTGCTAAAAACTATCTCATAGTTATCTTGGATTGAATTCAGTATTACAGCCATAAATGGCCATAGACATTTTAGAGAGCAGGTCAGTTTTCTGATAAGGATATCTTTTACCTTATAGTTACTTAAACCTAGTTTCCTAATCTCATTTTATCTTTGGCTTTAGTTTTTCAGATATTCCTCAGAGCAGAACAGGAGCCAAAGGAGCTATTTATGTATATCATTCCTAATTTGGGAGGACATTAGTGGGAGAGGGCAAGAGGCAGAACAATAGAGCACTCTGAAATCTTAGCAGGACTCACAGATGTATAAACAATTGTTTCAGCCAAATGTCTAATGGAAGCATTCCATGTTTTGTGTGTATTTTTGATCAAGTCCAGATTTAGAAGATCATGTGGTGACAGATATCCTTGAAGCATTTCCATTCTGTTTTAAAACATAGCCAAGATCAATAAACAACTTTTGGGAATTTACCATTAGTAAATAATATTTTAAACAAAGATAATTAGTACTAGAATCCATGAGACTGAGCATCTCCAGTCAGGAAAAAAAAAACAAAAAAAACAAAAAAAACAAAAAAAAAACACAAATCAGAGTATACCAAGACCTGAAACTTCTTAGTGGTTGTCATGGTGACATAAGAACACATGGGGAAACTTTCACATTTGACTGCCTATATAAGGTCAATGTCACAATTTAGGTGTACCAAAAAAGCTATATTAAATTGTCTTCAGGCTATAAACATAAAGTGTGTTCCAAATATAGGTGAATTTTCCCCTCAAGTTTCTTTGTAGAATATCTCAATATATGCAAATACTCTAACAGCTCAGTCCCTAATTTCAAAATGCAAAACACTTCTACTTGGGCTACTCCTGATGATGACAACGATGACAAAGAGATGACAAAGATGACCACAATGACGATGATGACAACGACGACGATGATGATGATAATAGTAATTCATTGTCATAGTCATAGTAATAGTCGTTGTCGTTGTCTTCGTCGTCGTCATCATAGTCATTGTCGGCATCATCATCATCTTTGGGTGTTATTTAAATCCACTCTATCTGTATGACAGAATTCCTAACAAAATGAAACACTAGTAATAAAAGCAGGAATGCATTAAGTGGGTCAGTACTGTTCAGCACTTCACATCGTAGCTTGCAGCTAACCATAGTGAGAATATTTATATTATGGAAAACAATAGATGTTCTTTTCTTACCTCCAGCCACACCTATTTAACAATTAACAATCTTCCACTGCAGAAAATAGAGATATATGCTCTTACTATGGATTCTATTATGACAATGAATTGGATTTATTAATGCTGGTGGATGAGACCAGATATCAACAGTGAAGATATATTTTACCTAAAGTGTCAGGTTCTTCTCTTCATTCCCAGACTTTATTTCCCACTAATATTTTAGTAGACAAGTTATTTCTCCTTGCTAGTCACCATTAGTTATCAACTCTTACTACACAAACAATATTCTAAGCAGGCATGATGTCCAACTTAGTGATTTGAAGGATGAAAATTCACTGATGAAAAGTTAAGGAATAAAGCATTCAGGTATACCACTAAAATTAGGTTGTTAATATATGTATAAAGAAAAAGAGAAAAAGGAAAGAAAAATACCGTGAAACACCTAAGAGATTTGTTTCTTGTCGGTTTGTTCTGATTTGGTTTTAAGCAGGAACAACTGCCAGGCAGCGAGGTAAGTGTCTGTAATCTTATGTTGTAATCTTCTGGCTGAGAAGGCAGAGCACTATTGAATTTGAAGTCAGCATGAAGCCTGAGCTTCCAGCAGATAATTTGTCACCAAGATAAATTCAAACAACAAAACAAAATAAAGCAAAATAAGAAAAGCTGAGTAGGTAGTAAACATATTATTTCAAGGAAGCATTCAATAAAATATAAGGGATTGGACATCAAAGGATACAATAGATATAGGCCTTCAAGGGGCACATCACAATTAGCTAAGGTTTCTCATAGCTAAACTGTCTTTCTCTCCCTGCTCCCACAAACCCCTCTATGCCTCTGTCTCTCCCCATCAACCATAGCACTCTCAAGACTATTTAACAAAGGATAATGTGTTCTAAAACCTTGGGGAGAAGAAGATGTATTTCACTTATAAATTCTCGACAAGTTCCAGTCCATTAACAAGTTCCAGTCCATCATCTCAGGCAGCCAAGGCAGAGATGTGGAGGCAGGAACTGAAGCAGAAGCCTTCAAGGAACACCCCTTATTGTCTCACTTCTCAGGCCCATATCCAGTTACCTTTTTAACTCCTCCCAAGCCCAGGGCTGACACTGCCCCAGAAGACTGAGAAATCCCACATTAATCATTAGTCAAAAAAACGTCTACAGACTTCATCTGGCCAATGTGAGGGAGGTATGATTTCACCTCAAGTCCCCCTTCATGGATAACTGTTGTTGTGTGAAGTTGACAAAAATAACCAATAAAGACCACAAGATCCAGTTTTCTGAGGAACCGCCAGACTGACATCCAGAGTGGTAGTACCCGCTTGCAACCCCATCAGCAGTGGAGTTTCCCTCTTTCTCTACATCCTCACCAGCACCTGTTTTCTCCTGAGTTTTTGATCTTAGCCATTCTGACTGGCATGAGGTGAAATCTCAGGGTTGTTTTGATTTGCATTTCCCTGATGACTAAGTATGTTGAACATTTCTTTAGGTGCTTCTCGGCCATTTGATACTCCTCAGGTGAAAATTCTTTGTTTAGCTCTGTTATCCCATTTTTAAGGGGGATATTTGGCTCTCTGGAGTCTACCTTCTTGAGTTCTTTGTATATCTTGGGAATGATACTTCTGGAGGACTCTGCTATTCCACTTCTGGACATATAGCTAGAGGAGTCCCAAGAATGTGATAAGGATGCATATTCCACTATGTTCATAGCAATCCTATTTATAATAGCCAGAAGCTGGAAAGAACCCAGATGTCCCTCAATGGATGAATGGATACAGAAAATGTGGTATATTTACACTATTCATGGTATATTCATGAAATTCTTAGACAAACGGATGGAACTGGAGAACATCATCCTAAGTGAGGTAACCCAGTCTCAAAAGAACACTCATGGTATGCTCTCACTGATAAATGGATATTAGCCGAGAAACTTGGAATACCCAAGACACAATTCATATATCGAATGATGCCCAAGAAGAAGGTAGGCGAGACCCTTGGTCCTAGAAAGGCTCAGTGCAGCAGTATAGGGGAATACCAGGACAGGGAATTTGGAAGGGGTGGATTGGGAAACAGGGGAAGGGAAGAGGGCTTATGGCACTTTCAGGGAGTGGGGGAATGTAATTCACTTAAAATGTAAATAAAGAATATATCAAATTAAAAAAAAAAGTAGAAAAAAGACCACAAGACCTTCTCATGATTGCAGTATGTCACAGGTCACTTCCCATTAATGGCATCTGAAAACAAAAGGGTCTTCCTTGATCATTATAGCTTCTCCACACTGCCTTTGAAGCACATGCCCATACAGTGTGCGATCTAGCTACCCTTTCTTTGTCTGTTAATTTAGTAAATATTCCTTCCATCTCTCATAGGCTACATTGATACCCTGAATTGTGACTGTGCATCTGTCTCTACTAGACCTAGGAACAAATTTCAAATTATTTGAAAATATTATTTCTGTGTGCATAACTTTCAAGAAAGCCTTCATTCCCTAGACACGTGAATTTCAAAAAGGGTTCTTTTTTTTTTTTCCAGACTGAGATTAGCTACTGTCTAGATCGATATTTGAAAAGAGAATTTGGGTTAAAATTCAACCCTTTTATGTTTTGATTCTCAGAAGCTCCAAAGAAAGTCATTTAATTTGTTTTAATTTTCTTCACTCACCATTGAAAACTTTGCCTTCAGCCTTGCTCAGACACCACATTCATGACTCCAGCTGACATGCTCAGAGGCACAGCACAATGCAATGCAAGGCATCCTGGAGCTAAACCCTGCTGGATCCTGGAGAGAAGACTCAGCATTTAGGAGCAGCTTTTGCTTCCTTTGAAGTATATCTGGGCTGGATCACAGAACTCATACTTCTTTAAGCAAGCATTGCACACATGTGTGCACACACTACACACACACATACACACACACACACATACACACACACACAAATAATAAAATAAATGTTTAATGGAATTGTTTTGTATTTTCTATCATTAATTTCAAATGCATTCCAGAAAATTGTTTTTGTAATTTTATTGTCTGTTTGAAAGCATTCCTTCCTAACATGTGGCTTCAATATTAAGTTTTATTTTCTTTTTATCTCAGAAAGAACCTCCTGTTGTCACAACTTCATCAAACTGTCTTTCCAATTTCCCCCTTCTCATCAGGATATAAACACATGTACATTGTCCATCGTAAAGTGAGTGGCCCTTAATCCCCGAAAACCTTTCCTATTACCAATATACACTGAACATCCTTATATAAACAACATTTTTAAAGCCTCCTGTAATTGAAAAACAGTTTTCCATTTTCTCTTATTTCCTTGAGGCTCACCAATTCTTTTTTTTTTTTCTGTCAAGTTCATTGATAGTATCAACACTGATATTGACAGAGGCAACTTTCAATTTGTAACCATCCAATTTATGATTTTTCTCCTTGAAACACTATTAACTTAAAGATGGATAAAGAAAACAACCAATTTTGTGCATGTATATTCTTAGTATGAATGCAGAGTAAAATAAATATAGTTCTCTTAGACAGCCGCTCTTGTTAGACAATCTTTTATTTAGCAAAAATAAAAATAAAAAAAAAGCAAATGTCTTATTTATGGGAAATTACATGCTTTCTTATTATTATTTTATTATTACTGTAATGATGTTAAAATATTTGGGAGTCCCTTAGAAACCCATGTAAACTTGAATAAAATGATACTTGTAAGATGTAGAGGAATTCTGATCCAGTAATATGGTTGTTCTGGCAAGGGATCACATCCAAAGATACAATCCAGCTGAATGTAGATTCTCCACACACCTTTAATCTCTAAACACACCCTTTGTACATACCATTGATATCTGACTGGAATACAGATACATACATAGATTCCCAAACAATGGTGTCTAGTTTAGGAGCAGTCACTGTGATGAATTGAGAGAAAGATTTGACAAAAGGAGTCAGAGATAGGATGTCCCCAACTCTGATGAGAACAAACAGAAAAGAGAGTCTACTTAAGGGCATTGATGGAGAGGCAGTTCAGTTTAGTACAGTTATACTCAGTTCAGTTCATGGAATCGAGAAGCAGCCTTTCCTTGAGTCAGGAGCAGTTCAGTTCATGGAATCGAGAAGCAGCCTTTCCTATCACTGCAATCCAGTCAGAAGCCAAGAGAAACTAATTTGAATAAGTCAAATTGGAAAGGAGTTTGAGTCGAACAGCTGAGTTGAACCAGACAGCCAAACAGGGTGTCTGTCAGGAAAGCCTAAAGCTGTGCAGCCAGTCTAGAACAAGAGGTCAAGTTGTGTCCAAATCCCAAAAATCTGATTCTGAGACCTGGAAGAGTAGGACTGCTTCCTGCTTACTGTGTACCTGCATATCCCATAATACTCCCCACCTCTGTCACCCTTCAGGTGGTCACACAGCCTGGTAGCCAGATGATGAGTTAAACTGCTCTGTCCCTAGAAGGAAATGTCCAGCTAACACATGGAATTCTTCATTCAAATGAAGTATTCCCAGGAGCAGTCTCAGCACTAGCCAATAGTGTACACTCACCCTCAAATCCCCTACCTACTCACCATGGTTCATGTAGCCCTGTTCCTCCCAATAAAGGAGAGCTGTTTTTTGAAAACCATCTTAGGAGAAGGCTAGTTCTGCTGCACTCATGCATAATGAGATCCAGCTAACCCACCTACCTAGAAAAACTACATTCCTTCCCTTATATAATGGTACCTGGATATCCCAAGGGGAAAAGCAAATACAGTCCAGAACTAGAGTTCAGAAAGAGCTCCAAAGGGTATTCACCTGTAAGTCTCTGAGGATGAAATATCCTAGGCTAGTTTAGCAGACAAAACCTATAAGTTGAAGCCTTCAAGGGCCAATGCCAGTGACCAGCCCAGCACCAGACAGACTGAGGCAAACAGCAATGGGTATGGGGGGCATCGCAGTCAGTGATGGGGGTGCCGAGGCTGCTTTATATTCGTTGATTCTTCTGACTTTAACTCTTCGGAATTCTAAGACCAAAAGCTGCTGGCTTCTGGTAATTTGTTCCTGATAATTCACACTTACAAATAATTGGTGGATTACATATGCTTTGTCTAAAAACTTACCTCAACAACTATCAGGAAGAATTATTATAGCAGGATAAGTGATTACATAATTTTTCTAAATACTTTTAAATTCCAATAAATTCATAGAAATTTTAAGGTAATAACTTGTGTCATAAACTGATAAGACTGAAGGAACAACAGCAGAATTGTTTACAAGTCTTTCCATTAAGGTTAGTACCTGATCAAACATTCATTATCTATTATTAGCTCCTAGAGTTCAGTATAAATTTAAAGCAATGATGTTTATGTCACAGGTTCGCATGGTTTTGTCAACAGGAAAATTATCTGCCTTGTATCTCAGTAGTTTTTAAAAAAGCCAATCTTTTATTTTTTGCTCTTGCACCTACAATAAATTGTCCATTCCCAGTTTATGACTTCTAGTTATCAGACAGTGGCCCCTTCCCTAGGCTGGAAGGAATGCTTTTCTTGATCATTAATTTGTTCAAAGCCCGCTTTCTTTCCATAGTGCGATTAGCTCATGACACATAAAGTTTACAGAGCTCTATTGCAGCTTTTATTTCATTGAGATTATTTGTATTAATTTAAGAATAAAATTATTATCTATAAAAATAATTGTCAGGAGTTATGAAATCATCAATTTGCCTAGACAGCATTACAAGATGAGAGTGCATCTTTGTGTTGATGAGCAGAAAATCTGTCCAATTGCGTGGACAAATGCCCAGGAATTGTTAGGGCATGTAATAGTGACAGGAAAAGGCACATAAGCAGCAAGAACTAATTCTGGCATAAGCTCTCCAAATGCTTTGCATCTTGGGGCTTACCCTTTGCAGCCATAAAATGGTGGGCCATTTCCAGAAAATTTACCTGCATATCTTAGCCCTTCTTAGACAGCTTCTGACAGTCCAGGCTTGCAGAAGATTAGATTGCATGGAGGCTTGAAGCTTCCAGGCCTAGGCCTAAGGCTTATTGCTTAGTATTCCCACAGCAGGGGTAAAGCTCTTATCTCATCCCTTCAAAAGAAGAAGCATAAGAGACATTACAGTTAACAATAGGGACATTTAAATTAAAATAACTGTCACCTACATCTTCTTGCCTCTTCTTTTATATTTTCAGTCTCATTGATAGTTAACAAAAGGCTAAATCATATTTTGTAGAAGAAATTAATACATTACACTTCACCCATTATGTCACAGACATGGTTGACATAGCAGGAAGAACTGATCTGTATTGCTTTATATATTTATGTCTATAAAAAAACAAGGCAGACATACAAATAAATAAAACACTGTCATAAATGTAAGAGGAAAAATCAAGGAAATTACAAATTTCTTAAATAGATTATCTTGATATTGATCTCTCCAGTCAGAGGAAGACATCCCCTTAAGGATCCAGTAATCCTACTCAAATTCAGCAAAATCTAGCATTTCAGCAATCAATGAATATTTAAATGAGGAAATACTGTTTAAAAATTTATTGTTTACCAACCTAGGTTTCCAAGAAAAAAATGATCAGCATTCACATAATTTCTTCATTTTCTCTTTCTCTCTAACCTAGTTATTTGTAATCTGATTTCCCTTCCCTGAGGGAAACTTACTGCTCTGATGAGCTTTCCACTTAGCTTGTTAGCCACTCTGTTGTCCTCAACTCTCATTTAATTTAGAGAGTTCTATAATGTAACACCTAATTATTAACAGTTAACACTAATTTGAAGAAGGTTTATACAATCAAATGATTTTTATTGCTGTTTTATTTGTATTTAAAAACAACCACACATTCATAGAAACCATAAAGCCATAATGTATGAGTCACAGGTAAAATTAAGAGCATTGTTCAAATTGAAGTAGCTTGATATTAAAATATACATGGTTAGAGCCCAAATCATAGACATTATTCATTGTGAATATATTTTTCCATTTTTTTAATTAGATATATTCTTTATTTACATTTCTAATGCTGTCCCCTTTCCTGGTTACCCCCCCCCCCAAATCCCATATATTTTTAAGACATTAATTTAGTTACTGTCTTATTTTCAGAAAAAAAAATACATTCTTTCTGTATGTGTGTTCATGTGTATATGCTTACAATGGTAGGAGGTCATAGAACAATTTTAGAAGTGTCACTCTCTCATGGGTTCAAACGGAGCTCATCAGACTCACAGGGCAAACACTTTTACTCACAGACATATCTTACTGTCTTTTAGCTACTTTAAGAGTTAATAGCTTATTGCCCTAAGTACTACACTATGAGTAATATAGTATAAGAGTTCAAGTCAGAAACTTCAAAACCTTTTCACCTGTGTAAGCTGACTCCCTTTACATTTTTAAAAAGGCTATGAGGTTATTTTATAAAACTGATTCAAATATACAATAGTAAAGTCAGTAGGATATGTAGGATATTATCTGAAGTTGGTTAAGCTTGCATTTGCTGGAGTTGAGCTACTCCATCTTCTACAGACTGCTTCCCGGGAAGCACAATGGTGAGTTCCTGCAGTGCTTGGCATTATTCTGTAATTCTATAAAATACATTTTGAACAAAAGAACTATCCAGAAAATGTGGTATATACTTCATAGAGCAATGTAACTGTACTGTATTTGTTTTAAAACAAATTCAGAAAAATCAAGCATTGTGATTCCTGCCTGTAATCCAGTCATTTGAGAGATGGTAGTGGAGGTAAAGAGTGGCTAGGAATACAGTTGAAACCACTGTGTTTAACTCAAAAACTTCATTGTGTTTCTAGGAGTATTGGGATCGCAAGATTGGAACAAGCCTCATGGTGGATCTGATATAAGCAAAAACAAATGAAAGCTTTGATATTCTAATCAATGAACCCCAAGGTGGCATTGATATATTAGTGACCTAGTCATCAACAAGAAACCTCTAGAACACAAAATAAGCACCAGCTGGAGATAAATAAATAAATAAATAAATAAATAAATAAATAAATAAAAATAAGAAATAACCAAAAAGTATAAACAACTGTAGATCACACACCCAGGTTCCCAAAATATTCCACTTTAAACCTCTGTAGGCAAGGGGAATTTGCATTTGTTTTTAAAGTTTAGTGGTTATTTCATTTATTTACATTTCAAATGTTATCCTGACTGCCAGTTTCCCTTCCACAAACCTCATCCTCTCTTCCATCCTCCTGCCTCTATGAAGGCACTCCCCCACCTGCTCCCCCACTCCTGACTCAGAGCCCTTAGATTCCCTTATTCTGGAGCATTGAGCCTCTGCAGGACCAAGGGTCTCCACATCCATTGATGCCATATAAGGAAATCCTCTGCTATATATGCAGCTGGATCCATTGGTCCTCCCCACCTCCGTGTGTACTCCTTGGTTGATGGTTTAGTCCCTGAGAGCTCTGGGGGTGGGGAGGAGTCTGGTTGGTTGAAATTGTTGCTTTTCCTGTGGGGTTGCAAACTGCAAGGGGAATTTGCAACTGGCCACCATGAATGATGTAATCCAATTTCTTTGAAACTTTATCTATTACAAGACCCTCTCTCTACTAAAGACAAAAATAAAGTGTAACTTATCAATGCCATTTAAAAGCTGTTTTTAGTTAGATTAGTCCATGTTTCTCTAATCACCATAATTCTTTTGTTTAACAATATTATGAAGATAAAATTTAATCGGAAGGAGAATTGTCTGAAGGGTGATCAATAATACAATCTATTTTTCTATCTTCACAATAAAAACAATAAAAGAGCCATAGAAAAATAGATACTCAGGTCTACTCAGTTACTGGGATGCAGTAACAGAAAAAGAAGGCTCAGAGACCAGATGTCAAAAGCTTTTAAAGATTTTCATTTGCCTTTATCATTTTAATATCATCCTAAAATTACATTAGTGTTTTGTAATACTGAAGTCTGAGACAAAGATTCAGTATTCTTCCTTTATAGGAGTACATGTAATCCTTTTATAACAAAACCAGAATGTTCTGTCATTCCTTCAGATGCCACAGCAGCAATGAGAGGAAGTGGCTAGATTTCCCCTCTTCCTTTTACACTCTAGGTATATTTTCTTTCCTTTAGTCTCTGAGCTTTTTCCTCAAACAGTTTACAAACTAGTGTTACAGTAAAGATTCCCATTCAAATTATTACTGTAAATTAATTACTTTCAAACCAGTAAGGTTTTCAAGTAAATGTAAAGACATTAGTTAAGACTGGATATGTTATATAATAATCAGGGAAGTAGAAATCTTTATGCTTCTTTGTGTTTAAGAAGAAGGGGAAAAAGAGGAGGAAGAGAAAGAAGAGGAGAGGAGGAGGAAGAAGAAAAGGAGGAGAGAAAAAGGGGAGAGGAGAAGAGGAGGAGGAGAAGAGGAGAAGGAGGAGGAGGAGAATGAGGAGAAGGAGGAGGAGGAGGAAAAAGAAAAAGAAGAAGAACAAGAACAAGAAGAACAAGAACAAGAAGAACAAGAAGAACAAGAACAAGACGAAGAACAAGAACAAGAACAACAACAAGAACAAGAACAAGAACAAGAACAACAACAAGAACAAGAATAAGAAGAACAAGAAGAAGAAACCAATTTGCTGGTTGCCGTTTTGTCCTTTTGACAGTATCCTTTGCATTCCAGAAATTTTGTAATTTTATGAGGTCCCATTTGTCAATTCTTGATCTTACAACATAAGCTATTAGTGTTCTGTTCAGGAACTTTTCCCCTATGCCCATGTCCTCAAGGGTATTCCCCAGTTTCTTTTCTATTAGTTTCAGTATGCTGGTGGGATT
Source organism: Apodemus sylvaticus (assembly GCF_947179515.1). Classification (NCBI taxonomy): domain Eukaryota; kingdom Metazoa; phylum Chordata; class Mammalia; order Rodentia; family Muridae; genus Apodemus; species Apodemus sylvaticus. Next base: position 26,205,962 of record NC_067482.1, read on the forward strand.
GCAAGCTAGTATAACCACTCTGGAAATCAGTCTGGCAGTTCCTCAGAAAAATGGGCATGACAATTCCTGTGGACCCTGCTATACCACTCCTGGGCATATACCCAGAGGATTCACCGGCATGCAATAAGGACACATGCTTCACTATGTTCATAGCAGCCTTATTTATAATAGCCAGAAGTTGGAAAGAACCAAGATGTCCCTCAATGGAGGAATGGATACAGAAAATGTGGTATATTTACACAATGGTATACTACTCAGCAATTAAAAACAATGAACTCCTGAAATTTTTAGGCAAATGGTTGGAACTGGAAAATATCCTTGGTGAGGTAACCCAATCACAAAAGAATACACATGTAATGCAGTCACTGGTAAGTGGATATTAATTAGCACAGAAGCTCTGAATACTTAAGGCACAATTAACATATCAAATGATTCCCAGGAAGGAAGAAGGAGAGGTCCCTGGTCCTGGAAAGGCTTGATCCAGCTTTGTAGGGGAATACCAGGACAGAGAAATGGGAGGGGTGATTGGGCAATGGGTGGAGGGAAGAGAGCTTATGGGACTTATATGGAGGGGGGAACCAGGAAAGGGGAAATCATTTGGAATGTAAACAAAGAATATAGAAAATTTAAAAAATAAAAGGAGCCTGGTACTGGTATGGCTATCTCTCGAGGCAAATGCTCACAACCAGTCATTGGACTGAGTGGGTGGTCCTCAATTGAGGAATTAGAGAAAGGACTAAAAGAGCTGAAGGGGTTTGCAACACCATAGGAAGAACAACAATATCAACCAATCAGACCCCCTCCCCAGAGCTCCCAGTGACTAAGCCATTAACTAAGGTGTACACATAGCTGTATATTTAGCAGAGGCATCAAAGGGAGGAGAGGTCCTTGGTCCTATGAAGGCTAGATAGATGCCCCAGTGTAGGGGAATCGAGGGCAGGGAGGTGGGAGTAGGGTGGTGAAGGAAACCTCATAGAAATAGGATGGGATAGGGACTACCTGGAAGGGGGAACTGGAAAAGGGGATAACATTTGAAATGTAAATAAAGAATATATAAAAAAAATAAAGTTGGGGAAGAAGAAGGAGAAGGAGGAGGAGGAGGAAGAGAAGGTGGAGAAGGAGGAGGACGAGGATGAGGACAAGGAGGAGAAAGAGAAGGAAGACGAGAAGGAGAACGAGAACAAGAACAAGGAAAGAAGTAAATAGTTTTCAAATTCCTTACTCTATTTACCAAAGTGGGAAAATACACATAATCATTGAAAGAGTGATTAATGCCACCTGGGCATTTACTAAGGGGTGGAAGAAGGAAGTCCCTGACATTGCCCAAGCCTCAGTGCATTAACCCTTGCTCTCTCTACCATGCATGCATTAATGTCTCTTCTTACAAGAGTAGCTCAAGGGATTGTAGCAACCATCTCTGCATCTCAAATAAATCTACCAGCCATTTATTGTTGTCGCTTTATGTATCATTATAGCACATTTTACTTTAAATCCCTTTTAAGTTTATAGTTCAATTATTTTACTTAAACTGAACATTTTTTTCTTGCTGTATCCCCCAAAAGAGCAAAAGCAATAGTATAAATACATTTTACAACACTGCAAATATACCTACATATAAAAGATCTTAATTTTTGGTGTTAAACTTAGTTGATTATGCAGTAACAGATCTCTCTTTAGCATGTCTTTTTAAATGTTTTTAAATTTAAATAAGTAAGGCTGTCACAATCTGTATGTCTGTCTCATCCCTGTGGTTGTGAACTCCTGCAGGGCTGTCACAAGGTCAATAAAATAGTGACCTCAGGGAAATGAAAGTGAAGACACTTCAAGGACTCTCCAAAGAATTGGTCTCAGAACAATTGAATTGGCTTCTGGATGCAGGCACATTACAAGAGCTCTGGGAAAATGACTCCAGCGAAGTGGCTGCATCTAACAGAGTAGTTTTTGTCACCACAACCACAGCAGAGCAGCCCTGGAGAATAACCCACAAACTTGACTTGGGTGATTTTCTTTTCTTTTCAAGATTAAAACTCAGAAACTTTCAAGCGTGGTAAGAGGGAAAAAAAGATTGTTAAAACAACAACAACAAAAAGATTGCTAAAACATCAAAAGTTATGTTGCCTTTCTAAAGTTGCAAGTATTTATTTGTTTATTTATTATTTATTATTCGATATATTTTTTATTTACATTTCAAATAATTTCCCCTTTTCTGGCTCCCCACGCCCCGAAAGTTCATCCCATAAGCCCTCTTCCCTCCCCTTGTTCCCCCATCCACCCCTTCCCACTTCCCTGTTCTGGTATTGCCCTATACTGCTGCACTGAGTTTTTCCATAACCAGGGACCACTCCTCCATTCTTCTTGGACATCATTTGATGTGTGGATTATGATTTGGGTATTCCAATTTTCTAGGCTAATATCCACTTATTAGTGAGTGCATACCATGATTGATCTTTTGAGACTGGGTTACCTCACTTAGTATGATGTTCTCCAGCTCCATCTATTTATTTTTAAAAAGGTTTGTTTTTGTTCATTTATTAATGTCTTCATTGTCTGCCTTCTCTATAAAATGGACAGAAGATTATGGACATTCTTAACAGCTAGACATATGATTGTTAGTGTTAACCATAAAATGGCAAATTTTAGTTCTCTACTATTTCTGTTGAGTTCATCCTATTTTGAACCTATATGTGTATAATGGATATTATCTACTTTTGCTAAAATACCTCACATGTACTAATGTAAAATACTGTAAACAGTGTCATCAATTATGGGGATCAGGAAACATTAATGAAATTATGTACTAGTCACTAACCTTTAATAAGAAAGCACAGAAATGCTGCACATGTATGTAACATAGAAGATAAGAATCCACAGTTCAAATGATATAAGTTGTGTATTTCTGTATGTACTAGTGTCTGTGCATGTTGCAAATGCACACACACATACATTCTCACACACACAGACACACACACACATACACACACACACACACACACACACACAGTTAGTAGAGGTTATAAATCAGCTGTGTATATATATTCCCCTCAGACACAGTCTATCTCATTTGTTGAGACAGGACTCTTATCAGGCTCTGTTTAAGTAGAGCTGGCTGCGACATAAGCTCCAGCAGTATTCCAGTTCCCATCTCTCCAGTTTAGGTATACTTTTATATAAAGAATCTGATTATGCTTTAACTGTGTGATATTACTTTTTTTCCTCTCGTCTTTACTTTTCTATGGATACAACCTTAATTCAGACACTCTTGACCTGGAACATGTACTATTATAAAAATTGTTATTTGACACATTAGCCTTTAATCTCTTTTATTTCCAGTTGCTTTCATTCAGCCAGTGAATTATTCTGATGTTATTAATCAATGGATCAAAAAGTTTATGTGATCGTCTTTCCCTACAAATAAAGTCATAAAAAGAAACTAATACTCAATATTTTTGCCATTTGCTTTTGGATATTCTTGAACTGTCTTCCTTCCAACTTCTAAAGTAGCAGTCCAGCTGTTTTCTCTCACTAAACAATTCACACACGTTGAAGAGTTTTATAAATATTTTCAGCCACCAGCATGGTTCCTGTGATTCTTAATAAGATGGTCTGCTTTTAGAGACTGATAGAAAAGGCCACAGTCTCACTGAAAACTTCACCTCATGCTTCAAAGAGAAAGAGGATGCCATTCTTGAATGCTCTTATAATCGCATGTACCGACTTAGTTTCTTTACTCCAACTGGGATTTACAATTATATTGGTTTTCTTCTTTGTTGCTGTTTGCACATTCATTGCAATATGTGTGTGTGTGTGTGTGTGTGTGTGTGTATGTGTGTGTGTATGTGTGTGTAAATCCAATTTATTCTGTTTATTGGTTCATTCTATCAAGATTAGAAATTAACCCATTTACAGGATACAGATTGCAAAAGGTCTATATTTAGTCTGGCATATGACTTTAAGCATCCAGAACTACATATGAAAATTTTAAATAGTCTGGCCTACCTAATGATGTCTATGACGACTGCTATTATTAGCAAAGAAAGTGAAAAGGTATATAACATGTTGCAAGATTAGAACTATTCACTATGCAAAATAAATAAATATATACATTATACGACAACCAGCATCAAACCATGACATGTAATTCAAAGTCAGATATTAGCAGAATTTTCTGAACAAGAAAATAATAAAGGGAACAGATGATAGGTTGTATTAAAATGGAATTACTACATAGTTACCAGATGGGCATTCTCATACAAAGTCAGAAATAGTTTATTTAATAATTCAATGGCTTTGTAGCAAAAGAATTTTCCTAATTTTCATAAAATTCTCATTGGAATGTTAAAATATGCAGGACTGCTTTGAATATTCTATGAAGAGTAGAAAAAGCTCATTTTGATTTTTATGTCCAAACCATTTGGATGATGCAACATGTTTAAGTTTAAATTTTCCTCCTATTAACATATTTTGAAGGTTGGACTTTTTAAACGTTTTGGCTGTTAGTCTAGACTTTTCCTTGAGAACCTTTGTGCTAGTCCCAAAGATCATATCTTTCCAAGTCAAATCATAAGTCAACCTTAAGTTATTGTAAACTTTATATTAAACAGAAGCAGATTGGAGCCCTAAAATGTCCTTAAAATTCATCTTAGCTCTGTTCATAAACATACAAAAAGCAACAAAACATATGTGATATTAGAATAAAATATTCATAAGAAATGCTAACTTACTATCAACAATAGTAATAAGGTAATAGTTTTCAAGGTAAAACAGCCACACAGCTTTGTTTAAACAAAAGTTGTTTAGAGAGTTACAGAAAAACCTTTGAATTCCCTTCTTTATAAATTTCCCTATGTTTTGAAAATATTAAGTCACAATTAAATGGCTACTATGCAAATTAACTAAAATATGACTTTCATTTGTAATTTATTAGTTTCTCTTTCCTATTATGTTAGAACATAGGTAGACAAGTCTGAAAAGCTATCAGATATCAGATACTACAGTAACACTAGTAACAACAATAAACAAATGGATAGATTTACATAGATTTGCTTCAGGTTACTCTTTTCTTAAATTATTAATTTTAACATCCAGATAGATCCAAAGTGAGAAATCAGTATTGTTCTCCATGGATTCTCTGTATATGTAAGAAAAGTTTCCCATTCTGCTCCCCCTTTTGTCTTTTCTGGTAATATCAAGCCCTTCAATAGGCATTAACCTCCTTGCAATCATTAATCCTTTTGGATTAGTTCACATTGCTGAAAAAGTCTAGACAGTTCACCAGTGAAATAGCCATATCTGTATTCTATTGTTTTTCCATCAGGATTATTAATACTATAAGAAAATTGCTCACAAAGGAAATTTCCTCTTTAGTGCATTTTAATAAGCTTCTTATGCTAAGGAGGTGTCTGCAATTGTTGGACTCTTAAGAGGGGTACACACATCTATCCAAGGGATAAATAGGTGACAGAGTTTCAGCTGAGTCATTTATATGTCTTTATAAAATATGTATGACCAAATTTACATATCAATGCAAATAGAAAAAGCTGAATGTTCCCTTTGACGCCTATTGAGCAATAAAAGTAAGAAAGATAGTAAGGACTTAGAAAGATTATCCCAAAATTCTCATTAAAGCTACAGGATACAGGTGAGGAGACAAAATGCATATAAATTCTAAATTCTACTCTAGGCATTCTGAACTTAAAAGTCATGGAACATTTCTTTCAGCAATACTCATTGGAAGGGTTTGGATTCTAGGTCATTATAATGAAAAAAATTCCAGGCAGAAATTATCTTGATAATTTATGATTTACATAAAATTGGTAGTAGCTGGTTTACTAACTGACTATTCTATCAGATCTAGGCTCTTTATTAACATTTCTGTGGTAGAGGATATCGATTGAATTTTTACCTGCCAAATATCAAATCTACCTCTCTGGAATTGGAGACTAAGAATTACAGCTTAAGATGGCACCTTTTCTTTTGTACAAAGTACCTTTTCATCTAGCACAAAGAAGAGTATACTTTTATGCATTATATTTAGCTGGACATTCTGAGAAATGTATGTTTGATCCAAGAGTTGCATTTGTCACGATGCTTTTGCGACTCATTTATACACAAGAAAGTCTAAGAAGCTCTGGAAAAAATGCTTTCAAGACCTTGGCACTCCGGGGTACTGCAAAACAAGAGCAGTGCATTTTAGTCTGAAATTTTTTCATATGGAAAACATTTGAATATCCTACCATCATAATGATTTTATCCAACAAGAAGCTGGATGGTCTTGTAATATGAGTAATGATAAATCTGAGCTGCAATCCAATCTAAACTCTTCTACATGAGAGGCTTATGATAACACTCGCACAGCATGATTAAACCCCATGCAGATTCCTAGACATTTGAAATTTTCAAAAGAGCTATTTTTCTTGTCTCTGTAGTTTTTAAGAGATTTTTTTTATTGGATATTTTCTTTACTTACATTTTAAAAGTTATCACCTTTCCTGGTAACCCCCCAGGAAACCCTATCCCAACCTCCCTCCCCCTGCTTCTATGAGGGTGTTCCCCTACCCATCCACCCATCAACTTTTACCTCCCTGCCCTGGCATCCCCCTACACTGGGTCATCGGGCCTTCACAAGACCAAGGGCCTCAGATCTCTTCCTATTGAAGAATAATGCTATTCTCCTCCTGTTCAATAGGATGGCCCATCTGTTTTGTGGATCTACTGTGATATCCCAAATTCTGATTTAACTCTTAATCTTAAAAACTCCTTTATGACATCATTTCACTTGTATTTCTATAATAAGACTTTGTAACACACACACACACACACACACACACACCATGATAGAGACAGACAGAGAAAAAGACAGAGACAGACAGAGCAAACATTATAATGGAAAATAAATGTATACTAGTTTTTTTTTATATCCCCATGGGGTGTGACTAGGTAAGCATTCACTTATTTTTTTCTGTATTTCAGTCCTTCCTGAGATATGACATATTTTCCTTTGCAAATTAATTCACTTAATATTCATGTTCATAATTTCAGCATGTTCATAATTTTTCTTTCTTTCTTTTTGATAAACAGTATCTTTGATTATATTTCTGATTTTAAAATATATTTATTTATTAAATTTTTAATAGCTTTATGTTCACCTCAAAATTAAAGGAAAGGACAGAGATTTCCATGACACATTTTTGCCATGATCAATTTCTCTATCCAAAGACACATATTTTAATTGATGTACATATTATTTAAATATATTTAAATATGTACATATTATTAAACAATTGATGTTTATGTCCCTGCAGAGCGTAGAAGATGCTCTTCCTTCTTGATCTCAGGGGTAAGTCTTTAGGAAATGATTCATGATGAAGACAGATTCCTTTTCTTTGATTATGACATTATAAAGGAGATTCATGATTACTAACTCTCTACTTCACATCCTGTAAGGACACAGGTAGAGAACACTATCTATGACCCAGAAAGCAAGTAGAACTGGGCATTACCTCTTTCCGACTGTATTATAGGAAATTGAACTTGTTTATCTCTACTTAGTTCATAATACTTTATATTTTGCAGTTTATGTAAAAATATATTATTGATGACATGTATTTTATTAATTTGACATTATGAATTCTATATGCCATTAGTTCTTCATTTCATCATTGTGGTGAATAAATAATTGGTAGTGGTCAGGATTTGCTCTACCATTCCTCTTCTCCGATTGTTAATTTCTGCTTTCTCCTAATCATCTGCAAGATTAGCTGTTTAGTCTTTCTGCAGTTTGACTAACATGTTATATACTGGGAATCATAAAATATGCAGTTAAATTCCTTCATTCAATATACACTATTTACTCTATATGATCATGGATTCTAAGACCACTTCTGTTTAGCATCAAAAACAATTTTATCAGCTGTGTAGAATATGGTATATTTAGTCACTTGCCTACTGACTCTAACTTGGTTGCTTCTGAATTTTGTCCATTATGATTAGATATACAATAAATATCAGTACGCGAGTGTGTGTTCATGTGGATGTTTTTATTACCTATATATAAATACATAAAAATACAGTTTTGGATTATAGGGTAAGATTGTTTAGGTTGTGGAAAATTCTCCAAACAATACTAACTAGAAGTCTTTCTTTGCATTCCTACCAGCAAGAATTGTGATGTTCTCCCTAGCCTCTACAGAACCTGGTGTTGCTAGTACCAGAAAGGATTTATTAATTATGATTCTATAGATAAAAGGAGTGCATACACTTGTATTGCATATTTTATTTTCTGTACAGATAAATATGAAAAAATATACATCTGTGTATATGTTATATTCATAGGTCACAAATTAGAAAGGGGGTCAGGAAAGGGAAGAAAAGAAAGCTAGAAAGGCCGGAAATAGAGAGGATAATGGGATTATGTAAGAGGAAAGGAAAAGGGATGCTGGTTCAGGGAAGAATAGGATCTATCTGGAAGAGGATGAGGAAGGGGTAAAGCAGTGGGGAGAGGACACATAAAAAAAAAGTTCAAGGACATGTATGAAGTCACAATAACATTTAGAATATAAAGTTTTATATATTATCCAAAAAAGTATAAGTTTGTTGCATCTGAGTCGTTCTGTTTGAAGGACTAAGTTACTTCTGCCATGAAATAGCAAGATACCTTCTTTTTTTATTAATTTTTATTTTCTATATTCTTTGTTTACATTTCAAATGATTTTCCCTTTCCTGTTTCCTCCCTCCCCATAAGTCCCATAAGCCCTCTTCCCTCTGCCCTTTCCCCAATTAACCCCCTCCCACTTCTCTGTCCTGGTACTCCCCTACATTACTGCATCAAGCCTTTCCAGGACCAGGGTCCTCTCCTTCCTTCTTCTAGGGAATGATTTGATATGTAAGTTGTGTCTTGGGTATTCGGAGCTTCTGACTGAGGCCTATTTGTACTGCATAAGAAAATCTAGGTGGAGAGAAGAAGATTTATGGGACATATAGGGAGGGAGGATCTGGGAAAGGGGAAATAATTTGGAATGTAAACAAAGAATATAGAAAGTAAAAATATTAAAAAAAAAAAAAAAAGAAAATCTACAGTGTCCAAAACCTACTAACTTAGGTATTAAGCAATTTGATGTCACCTTCATAAAAACATGAAATACAATGTTTGGGAATCATTCCTTGGTGTGTTGTTCCTGTGAAGGAGGCATATGAAATTAACTATTCAAAGTCATCACCCATGCATCCTTCCTTGAATCATTCCCAAATTCCATTTCCAAATTCTTTGTACCTAATAAAACAAGTAAGGGATATTAATGATGATGTTTCTTCCTTTTTATAATTGGCCAAGTTCTCATGTGGTGGTCGCTCATATTTATAGTCATCTTTGCTCACAATATAGTCACTAATTTTTATTCTTTCACCAGGACACCATCTGGCTGCAGCTCCTTATCTCGTGGGATGAGCTAAAATGTTACTGAAGGGTCCTGCCATTTGTATTTTTGTCAGAACTCTGTGGATATAGTTTTCAATTGATTTTAATATCAGTGTGTGATAATACTAAATGATACACTAGAGGATAGTTGATGTCACAAACATACTCTTTCAGCTGTTATTGTGAAATAACTGTCTGATTACTCTTCCATACTTGTGAAAACTTACTACAACCTGTCCTTTTTTCTTCCCCTTAATCTAGAAGCATGGATATTCCAATTTGGTCTAGTGGAGGTCTCAATTTTGAACTCAATGGAATTTTTGTACCTCTTTATAGAAAAATTAATTCATCCTTTTAGAAATGAAGGCTGTATACCAGCCAAATATGACAAAGATACAAAGCAGGAATTTACTAATGTGTCAGAAGGGTAAAAATGAGTGGTTCACAGTGATTTCTAATCTTTGATAACTACACCTATGAATACTGGCTATAACAGAATTATTAGCTGTTTCAGGATATTTCCTGTCCAATTACATTGGGGCAGTGGAAGACCTGTGATTGGACAGGAAATGGGAGGCGGAGCTAGGAGTTGGGACATCAGAGAGGTCATGGGAGAGAGGAAGAGGAGAATGGAGTCGAACTTGGTGTTATCAAAAGTTTAGAATAAAGCCGGGCAGTGGTGGTGCATGACTTTAATCCCAGTACTTGGGAGGCAGAGCCAGGCGGATTTCTGAGTTCTAGGCCAGTCTGGTCTACAGAGGGAGTTCCAGGACAGCCAGGGATAGACAGAGAAACTCTGTCTCAAAACAAACCAACAAACAAAAAACAAACAAACAAACAAAAAACAAAACAAAAGGTTAAGGCTTTATCATTATCAACTAGCTCTAAAATTATTGTATTGACATCTTGTAAATTATATTTTACATAAATCTGATTGGTTAATTAAGCTTTAAGACTCTATTTACTTGATTACTGGAATATGGGTCCGTGGACTGCAGGAGATTATGGCATGAGTTAGCACAGCTGAAATGCTGTGGGAGCTAGCTGGGAAAGGCCTGGCAGGCAGGAGAGATGGTGGGTTCACTTTAATCACACCACAATCAACAAGGCATTCCTGGATGAAGCATAGCATTTGAGCGACTGAGCATAAGAATGTCAGCCTCAACAACAGCCCAACCTCCCTTGTTAATGAATTTTCACCAAGTGATTTTTTTTCTGGTTTATAAAGAGAGATGGTTCGGGAAGATAGGGAAAATAGTAGGAACAGTGTCTGTGAAACAATGGCATAGATGGGAAGCAATGTTGGAACGACAGTCATTGCAGTCCATAAGTCATTCTATAAGTTTATGATGGTTGCTTTAGCAGAGCCATTATAGATTTGGGAAGATAAAATCATATTCAGAGTGACTTCATGTTCTAATAAGAACATGAACACAATTCAATGGAATGCACTGCTCCATTACCCTGAAGGTACAATTTTAGTGGATGAGCTTTGATTAGTGTATACTGATTTGGGTATATCTACATCCTCGTTTATAGGACCATAATTACATGGGATCCCTGATATTATAGCTTCATTTTAACCATGATAGAGGTGGATGTGGAAAACATTTACTTATTTTCACAGTCTATTCGATGAATACAATGTCCACCTCCCACTACCAACCCCATAGGTCAATTTTTGGAAAATATTAGTAAAAGAAATAAAAATAAAACACTGCCTTTTGCACATTCAGAGATATTAATTTGCATGAATTTTCTTCACACATCTTGAGCCCCACAGTTGACAACATTAAGTGCATTACATTTCATGATTATCCTGCCATGAATTGTTATGTGCATTTGAAACTTTTTCTTCTGAGCATCATGAGGAGGCTCACTGTTGAAACTGTGCTCACTAGGAGGATTTATCTTTATGTTGATCACTTAGATGTTTCCCCAAAATAGGTTGTAGTGCTATAGGCCATTTCAGGTAGCACCTACATGTGACAGAAACTGTCTGGAAATCAGCCCTAGTTTTACTTTTCATGACCAACTAGCTGGTCTTTGAACACTGCCAATGAAACCATTGTTGTGCCTCAGAAAAGATAAAGTTTAGAAGACACACAGATCTTGATATTGAAAATAATATTCGAGTAGAACTGCTTGGGCTTTCTTGACTTATTTGGATTGATGCCATTTCCATTTGATATGGCAATTTTTTTGTGAACATCTAACTTTTATCACTTCGTGGGTCAGACAATAACTAATTCATGAGCAGTTCTGATCACATGGAAACCATTATGAAGTAGTTTCTATTGAAGGAGATTTGTAAAGAAGCTTTCTTTAAAATAGTAATTTTTGTTTGTCCCTGACCTCTCTCTGAGAACAGTAGAACTTCGCTTTTCAGTTCAAGGATTTCTTGTATTATTTACACAGGAAACATTCCTTTTGTCTTCTACTTACACCTCGTGTAAAATATCTGCTGGGTCCTAGTGGAGGAGCCTCCTTGGATACTCAAAGACCAAGAAGCTTCTAATAGCCAATTTTCTTCTTGCTCAGGAAAATTCATGCTGAGTTCTGAGTTCTGTTAAAGCCTTCAACTGACTCTATGTGGTCCCAGCACCTTAAACAATGCAGTCCGCAATACTCAAAATCTACAAATTTAAATAATAATCTAGTTCAAAGAAATCTTTTAAAATTATCCAGAATAACATTTAACCAAATATATTGATATGATAATCTCGCCAAGATAACACATGAAATTTACAGGAGACATCCAGGAATCCTGCCTCTCTGCCTCTGCTTCTGCCTCTGCTTCTGCCTCTGCCTCTGCCTCTGCCTCTGCCCCTGCCCCCTCTGCCGCCTCTGCCCCCTCTACCTCTACCCTCTGCCTCAGTGTAAAGTTTTGGTTTCTTTGGAGACTCAGTAGTGTCATGTGATGTTTTCCTGAAGCTGTCTTCTTAGAGGATGTTTTGCTCACGCAGATACTTGAGAGGATGCTTTGCTGAAGCAGATATGCAAAAGAATATTTTGCTGAGACAAAGGCTTGAGAGCACATGTGATGTTTGGAAAGAGTTTAAGTAAAACCCAACAGATAGTGAACAACACTCTTGAGTTGGCTCACCTTGCAACGGTCTTCACTGACGATGCTCTTGCATTGGTATGACTTGCAACACTTTGCTGGTCTTTACTGATCTTTGCTAGTCATGACTTTGGAGGAAGAATGGTGCCAAAGAACTTTTTGTGGTATTCCAGATGCTTTTTGCTTGGTTCTATGGACTCATGCATATTTGATGAAACCTCACTGGCTATTGATTTGTGTTTGGTGTTTGCCAATTAAACAGAACTGCCACTATTGATTTGATTTTAATGTTTTGGACTAGACTTCTGATATCCTGACAACAAAGATTGGAATTGCCCCAAGGAACTACTTCTACACAGGTCCATATCCCCTTGTTCTATTGACCATCATTCACCGTTGCCTTTGGTGGGTGGGCTAAAAGCAACATTGAAGCTTTTAAGAAACCTTATTAATGTAGGTTTTGGAAAAATCTAAGCATATATTTGTCTCTTCTACTCCCTCCTCTCCTCTTCTTACTCTCTTCCCTCTGTCTCTCTTTCATCTTCTCTTCATCCCTCTCTCTATGCATATGTGGGGCTATGTCTGTGAAATGCATGTCTGTGATATTTATGAATATATCTTTGAATATACTTGTATATAAGCATGGGTGTAAAAGCCAGCAGTCAATATTAAGCTTTTATTTCTCTGGGTATTTTAAAACAGAGTCTGAGTGAACTGTAACTTCCTACAGTTGCAGGGGTAGCTGGCCCATGATCTGTCCAAGTCTGCCTGTTCCCTTTTCTTCAGCATTAAAACCTCAGGTGTAAAAAACAATGACTAGCAGTATAAACACATGATGATGATCCAAACTCATGTCCTCATGTTTTTGTCACTAGGACATTAATGAGGCATTTTCTTAATCCCAAAGAACATTCTTTTATAGCTTAATGCACATTAGCAATCAAGATGACAAAGCATAAGGGTATATTCAGAAAGGTAGTGCATTTTTGAAAGACTTGACAAATTACTGAATAGGATCTAATATAGGAGTAAAAATTAAGTTCTGAATACCAAAGTTTCCTGCAAATAAAATTGAAATTCCTTTTTAATCAGAATTTTTTACTCAAGAAAAATGTTCGGTCATTATTGTAATTAAGACATTAAAGCAGAGGTAACCAAAAAATAAATAAAATTTTATTAATTATTCCACCAGAAGCAAGAATTAAAGAATTTTTAAAGGTCTTGATAGCACACATGATCATGCAGTATAATATATCTCATTAGTTTGTTTAAAAGTGATGCTTACAGGGACAATTACTTGAATTCTTACTATTAATGACTTATTAGAAATGTCTTAGCTTTATTTCAGTAGTAATGTACTTGAAAACTCTTGTAAAGCATTGAAACTTGATATTATGGTGATTTATTTGCATTTAGAAAAACGATTCTTGATTTCTAAGTTTGTTCACCCTCTATGACCCCGGACTTTGCTGAGCACTAGATTTACTTTTGTACTTCCATGTTTTGCTATATTAAAAAAAACACATTTTACCTATATAAACTTTAATTTTATTTTCAGTAATTATGAAATGCAGTGTTTCATTTTAAGAAACTGCTGAATTGGCTCCAAAAAGAATACTGAAAGAAGTCTGAATCAAAAGCTTGTAAAGACCCTGGTAAACTGCCCAGCCATGCTATGCATGTTATCAATGTTCTGGAGAGCTAAAGTGGACTTTCCCCTTGATCCATATGTATACTTGATGTTCTGACACTTAGTTTAGTAGAGTTCAATTTGCTTTATATGATTTGGCTTCATTTTTCCCTGAAATGATTTAGGAAGTACAAAGTCTACACAAATATAGCAGATGTAATTAAACAATTTCCATGTTCCCAAAACTTTATTACATTCTATAAAAGAGTTTAGTATCTTTTAGTTGTTTGGATTTATAGAGAATGTCACTAACCTATTGTAAATTTTTACATTGTTGAAAAATGTGATACAATCAATGTTTCTTCATAAAATAAAATGTTGTTGTTTTAGTTAGTTAGGTGGTTGTTTATTTTTGGCATAGAGTTCTATAGTTCTGGTTGTACTGGTTACATAGAGCAGGTTGGCCTGGAAATCATAGAGTTCCTCCTATCTCTGCCTTCCTAGTGCTGAGATTAAAGTGCTGCACCACCAAGTCTGGCTACTTTTTGTAACATGCTTAAATATAGAACATATTGGGGAAAATTAAATGGCTTCCATATTACATTTTTTTCAGAAGCATTGGATCTAAATCTCATTGAAATTTTTGTCTGTTTGTTTTGTTTTCTGGTCACGATTATCTGATGGATGTACTCCCTACTGTTGTTGTGAAGAAACATTGTGTTGTGTTGTATTGGGTTCTGTGTGAAGAATTGATGCTCTTGAAAGTTGTACCAAGAGCCTTCATCTACCTAGAAAGAGCTCCTTCACTTAATTCAGCTTACAAACAAGAGGGTAAATGTCTAGAAGAAGAGTAAGAATACCATCTTCTAGTGAAATAAATGAATGTGGTTTAATGACTTGGGTGCTGGCTTCATGTTTTTTTTTTTTAATACAGTGCTGTCTTTCCAATAACTGGTGTTCTAGAAGCATAAAATTATAGTATCTTCAAAATTGTCTTCATATAGTAATGATTCAGAAATATGAAGTAATAAAATGATAGTTTTTGGAACTTAAACTTGAAAAGAAAAAAAAAAAAACAGATGGGTAGAAAGTTAGATTAGTAGATTAGTGATGAAAAATACTTGTTTCGACCATCTTGGCTCCTGTAACCAAGCAGTCAGCTCAGCCAGGTACACAAAGAACACCAGAATGAGAGATCGCTCAGGACACAGCCCACCTGGGTTCCTTCTGCACATAGGAGCTGGGAAGCCCTACAGCTGTCCTACAGCTGTCTGGGCTGTATCCTGCAAGGGAGCATCTGACCTGCAGGGAGTCCTGTGCTTAGAGGGAGTCCTAATTTCAGAGACACATCTGACACGGGGAAGATCCCACTTCCTGATACTCTCTAGAGAACTGGCAGGAACAGGTTATTTAGTAAGAACCATCCCGCACCCCTAGAGGCCCAGAGCTGATCTCTACCCAACAACCTCCAGACCACCACTCCTCTTCCTTCCCTTCTACCCCTCTTTCCCCCACTGCCACTGCCCTGTTCCATCAGGTGTGGTACACCTGTGTCCCTTCTGACACAGGGAAGAGCCTACTTCCTGATACTCTCTAGAGAATAGGCAGGAGGAGGGCACCTGAGAACTGGCAGGAGCAGGTCATTAGAGAACTGGCACCAGTAGGTGCATTTGAACTGGTAGAAGCTAGGCATTCAAGAACCAGCATCAACAGAGCATTTGAAATCAGGCAGCAGCAGAACATTTGAGAAATAGCAGGGCATTAGAACCTTGGCAAGTTTGCCACAGGAGAGACCCCATCACCTTATACTTCCTGGAGAATCAACTGTTTGCAGGGCATTGGAGAGAAAGGGAATCCCAGGAATACAGAAACACAGTCCTGTAGGAAAGAGAAGATAGAGATGGCAAGACCAGCTAACACCTGAGATAAGAGGATGGCCAAAGGCAAATGCAAGATCATTACCAATAGTTACCAAGGCAACATGGCACCATCAGAACCCAGTTCTCCCACAACATCAAATCCTGCATATTCCATCACACCAGAAAAGCAAGAACTAGATTTAAAATCACATCTCACATTGTTAATGGAGGACTCCAAGAAGGACATAAATAATTCCCTTGAAGAAATACAGGAGAACATGGGTCAACAGGTAGAAGCACAAAAATCCCTTAAAGAAATAAAAGAGAATATGGATCAAAAGGTAGAAGCCATTAAAGAGGAAACACAAAAATCTCTTAAAGAAATACAGCAGAACATGGGTCAACAGGTAGAAGCCCTTAAAGAGGCAATACAAAAATCCCATAGGGAATTATGGCAGAATATGGGTCAACATGCAGAAGCTCTTAAAGAGGAATCACAAAAATCACTAAGGGAAACACAGGAGAACAGGGGTCAACAGGTAGAAGCCCTTAAAGAAGAAACACAAAAATTCCTTAAAGAATTTCAGGAAAAAAACAAACAAATAAGTTAAGGAACTGAACAAAACTATCCAGGATCTAAAACTGGAAATAGAATCAATAAAGAAATCACAAAGTGAGACATCTCTGAAGACAGACAACCTTGGAAAGAATACAAGAGTCATAGATGCAAGCATCAACAACAGAATACAAGGGAGAAGAATCTCAGATGCTGAAGATTCCAAAGAAAACATTGACTCAACAGTCAAAGAAAATGCAAAATGGACAAAGCTTGTAATACAAAACATCCAGGAAATCCAGGACACAATGAGAAGACCAAACCTAAGAATTACATGTATAGAAGAAAGCAAGGATTTACATCTTAAAGGTCCAGTAAATATCTTCAACAAAATTACAGATGAAAACTTCCCTAACCTAAAGAAAGAGACACCCATGAACATACAAGAACCTTACAGAACTACAAATAGGCTGGATCAGAACAGAAATTCCTCTCAGCTCATAATAATCAAAACACCAAGTGCACTAAACAATGAAAGAATATTAAAATCAGCGAGAGAAAAAGGCCAACAAAGGCAGACCTATCAGAATGACACCAGACTTTTCACCAGAGACTATGAAACCCAGAAGAGCCTGGCCAGATGTCATACAGACCCTAAGAGAACATAAATTTCAGCCCAGACTACTGTACCCAGCAAAATTTTCAATTACCATAGACAGAGAAAACAAGACATTCCATGACAAAAGCAATGAATTCATGAAATTCTTAGGCAAATGGATGGAACTAGAAAGTGTCATACTGAGCGAGGCAATCCAATCACAAAGGAATGCACATGGCATGCATTTATTAATAAACTGATGTTAGCCCAAAAGCTCAAAATAAAACAAGTTACAATTCACCCAGCACAGGCAGGAAGCTCAAGAAGTGAGGGTGCTTTGGTTCCTCTAAGAAAGGGAACAAAATACTCACAGGAGCAATAAGGGAGACAATGTGTGGACCAGAGACTAAAGTAAAAGCCACCCAGAGACTGCCTTACCTGAGGATTTGTCCTATAAACAGTCACCATGTAAGACCCCAAAAACGGAGGGTGCCCCAGCACCCCACACCCCGGAAGGCGACACCCAAATCACTCGAAAGAAACATCTCGATGCAATAGCATGAGGATTTCTTTATTTCCAGAATTCTGGGTTCCACAGCCATACCCCACGCAGGGGTAGAGGACTGAGGACCCCTTGCAACTGAAGTCAGGGGTATTTAAAGGGGAAAAATCACAAGACAAGGGTTGGAGGCCACAATTCACAAGGTAAGGGGTGGAGGACAAAACATGCATGGAATGGGGAAGTACAGAATGAGGAAGTAAGGAAGGTTAGAGATTATCTAGAGCAAATGTCCTTGGGGCATTGTATAGTTAAACATCTGAACTAGAACTGGGTGGGCTATCTTTCTCAAGCTGAAAGCAGAAAACAAGTTACTCTGTGCTGGGCTAGTTGTTTAGAGGTCTAAAAACATTGAGTTGGGGGGGGGTCTCTCATTCCCCACTCCTTTGCTTGTAAGTTCTAATCTTAGAACTATAGAACTAATTCTCTGACTCTATATATTCTGGATTGTCCTGCCCTAATCTCTGATATTGTTGGCATAGCATAAGAATCTACACAGCACTTATATGTTTCCCTAATAAAAGCTATTAACTGCTTAGTCACACAGATTCCAATTGTAAGCAAAAGGAGTAAAATTACAAAGGGTCTAATCAAAGCAGAAAGCAGGGTGGTCAAGAGTACAAGATAAGGGCTTTTCCACCGAGACTCAAGATTTTCTGCGCAGTGGCGTCTAACATAGACCGAATCTCTAAATTGGAAGCGATGTGGAACTTGCAAGTCTCTTTCTCGTGAGTAGGCCTTCCAGAGCTGCTTCCACATTTGCTGTCTCACCCACTCGAGGGCCTTGAGCCCAGAGAACAAAATCCTGAAGCAAAAAGGGTAGGAGAGCTATATAATCATTAATACCAGTCTCTGTGGTCAATTTGGTGAGGGTTTCTTTCATCAGGGTTCCAGCAACAGTTCCTGAAGGTTTCTTATACAGATCCAGTCACCTATCTGGAAGCAGTGAGGAGTCTCTGGCATGCCTGGAGCATTTAAGGCAAATCATATATAGTGGGACACCTCCTGGGAGGGCCCCAGGGATACCAAAGGAGTTGGGGTGTCAAAGAGGATCTCTGGGGGGGGTCAGGTTAAAATGGTAGGGGCTCTTCAGAAACAAGGGGAGAGGCACCACCCAGCCTGAGCCAGTCTCCAAGGTCAATTTAGTTAAGGTCTCTCATAGTGTTTTGTTTATTCTCTCTACCTGCCTTGAGCCCTGGCGACAGTACAGCCAATAATGTTTCCAATTAGTCCCCAATATCTCTGTCAATTTCTGACTTACTTTAGAAACAAAAACAGAACCATTACCTTGGGCACTCTGAAACTTGGGAAAATTTCTTCAAACTTGACAGCTGTTTCCTGCTTCAACCCATCTAGAGCAAAGTATCTATACATGCTGGGTGATATTTTATAACCATATTCTCCTGCCTTTTTATAAAATCTCTTAATATATTCCAGGCTGTTCTCTTCTAGGTCTTTTGCCCTGTTTACTCTTTACTGCATAAGCATTTACTTGCTGGCATATCTTACACTGTTCTATTATCTCTCTAGCCTAAAACCTGAGTCATAAATATATGCGTTTGGTCCTTTAACTGCCAGGACAGTTTTTTTTTTAATCCCCTAAATGAGTCCATCTGTGCATTTGGCCTAGTGAGTCTTTGGCTTACTTTCTGGGGAGTATAGTTCTCCCTTCTTGTGTGCACCCTCTCTTGGTAATAGTTGGTAGGGTGGCTAGCAATCTCAGTCCTTTTTTAAGTGAGGCTGTTCCTTAATTTAGTTCCATTTCCCAATGGGTGTCTCTTACAGATCCATAATCAGTATAGGCTTCTGCATATCCATTCCTGGGGCCACTTGCTCTGTCTGGCTATTGCCCATTGAGTCTTTTCCCTTTGCACGTCCTAGGCAGTGAATACTCACAGTGGCTGACTTCATTAGGACATCTAAGAGATCCAAGATTTCCTGTTGGTTTCCTCTGATGTGAGCAGTCCTCTTGGCATATATCCCTGTGGGCGTGGGCTGTGGCAAAGGCATACCTGTTATCCATGTGGCTGTTGATTTTCTTGCTGATTCCAAGTTCCAAGGTCTTGGTGAGGGCAACGAGCTCCACTTTCTGTGTTGACATGCCAGGGGGTAAAGATTCTTCTACCCAGATGACCTTTGTGTCGTCCCCCATAGCAGCACCTGCTTCCATCATGGAGAAAACTGCTCCGGTCTGTAGCAACTTTCAGCAGGGATCAGTCTCTCTTTTTGGGCCAGTAAACTGCAGCCCATTGGGCAAGAAGCATATCTGCCCCCTCCCCATTTTGGAGCGTATGTCTTCCTCCAACAGAGAGTAGGAACAGACTGGGGTGACCCTAAATGAATGGGCTACCCATCCCATCCCTAGGTCTGCTGTTCTTCGGGTAGTCCATGAATACAGTTTGGTGCCAGGGGCTTCTTGGATCCAAGATCTTTTCTTGGAAACAGTGCCATTGGCTTGGAAGACCGAGTGTTGATCCCCTGTGTCCACCAAGAACTGAGTGGGTTTCTCTTTCACTCCCACAGTTATCCTGGGTTGGGGGAGGTGGTCAGAAAACCCATCTCCCCTAGTCGCTGTCTTCACCCAGGCATAACACCTGGGTTTGCCATGAGGGGGGCACTTTTCCCAAGACCTGGGAATTCCTGCTCCCGGCTTCTATTTCTTAGGGCACACTCTGGCTCAGTGGCCTTTCTTTATAGTATGCACATTGGTCCTTTTCTGTCTCCCTTTTCTGCTTTTTTTAACTATTACATCCAGGATTCTCTGTAGCTTCCTTCCTTCTCTGTCATTTTCTTTCTTTTTCTCCGTTTCTTCTCCTCCTCTGTCTCCCTGTCTCAGCAAACTACTAAATCTCTCTACAGACTTTCTCAATAACCTACACTACTAAATCCTTCTACAGACCTTCTCAGCAACCTGCACCAAATCCCTCTAGCCTCTGAAGCACTTTCCTGATATCTCTACTAGCCCTGTCTATAAGAGCCATTGTAATAGTAGCTTTATATTCCAAGACCCTGGATTCATAGCATGTATATTGGCAGAATGCCTCTATGAGCTGCTCTAGTAAAGCTGCAGGTGACTGATCTGGTCCCTGCTTAACCTTACATACCTTGGTCAAATTCATGGGCTGCCATGCCCTTGAAACCTGCCAATGCAGTCTTGTGTTGCACTGTCAGATGCCTCTTACCTTTTGTCTGAGGGTAATCTTTCTGGCTTCCTGTATTACAAATAAAACAGTCTCAAAGAGATTAATAAGCCTCTTGGGAAATATACCCTTAGTGAGAGACCTACCATGGTATCAGGATAGGTGGTCTCAGGTCCTCTCCTGCTTCCACTCTGTGGTCCTCTCTAAATATCAATTGAGCATAATTATTGCCATTTTGTAAACTATAAACTATAAGATAGACATAACACCTAGTTTATCATCCCTGTCAATTAAACAGAACCCTTTTCATCTGTATTATATTAAAAGACTGTCAGAATTAACACTTAATGTTGCATTCCATAGCTGCCTGCCACTACTATGAACTGGGTTGCTGGAACTTTAATGTCAGTCAGAACTTTTAACAGTTTGGGCATGCCCTTCCCCCCAGACCCTAGGCTGAGTTCCAGTGAAGTCATCTGGTGGTTTTTGACTCTACTGCTGGGTGGGTAACCTGTTTAATTCAGGAATTTGTAGACTTGGAAGAACAATGAGCTCAACCTTCACTGAGCTTCTCCACCCTAGGTGGAGCAAGATCCTGACTAGCACAGGAATAAGTGCTCAACAAAGGCTGGGAGAAGTTCACCTCGACCAACGTCAAGTACACTCTTAGCACTCCACCCTAGGATAAAAATTCCTACTGTAACCTACTTCCCTATTATGCCCTAAGGTCAGATCCCTGCCCGAAGCCAGGGATTGTCCTAGCTTTAAATTTTATGTCACCTGAAAATCATTTAAATTTATATCAGCTTTCTCAGGATTAAACAGCTTGGGCTGTCTATGAGTCTTCAATACCATCAGAAATCTAAGAGTGACCAATATTAACTGAAAATATAGGGAAAGCTTAACATAGCTTTTAAGACTTAAACATCATATACTATGGATTTTTGACGTTTTGAAATCCAACTATCTATGTAAATTAATGTGGACTGTTGTCTATTAAACTATCTTCAGCTTTTTCTGATTAAAACCTAGAAAACACCCTAACAATAAACTCAGAGCCTTATATTTCTATTTAGCCCTAAACACATAGACTTAAGCACATCTCAGATCAGTAATAATAAAAAACTGGGTGTAGATCCTGTACTTTCAAATTTAGTATTTATACCAATGAAAGCCTTGATTTTTGTATCAAAATAAAACCTGTATCAAATAAGAACTTATGCCTTGAACTTAATAACAATTATAAAAACTTCAGTATCACAAAGACAGATTTTTTTCACTTAATATTTTAGAATCTAGTCTCCTGAAGGTCTCCCTTATTTTGACCTCTCTCCCAGAGGAGCAATATAGCCACAAAGTTTAACATCACATCGATCATAACAATTTAAACAAGTTAAAATAAAAGAAATAAACCATTTGTACCAACTTAAACCCAAAATTCTTGCAGCTGCCACATTGCGCGTCTTGTCAAGACTTATTTTCCCCACCAGGGGGCGTCAGAGTCCAAGTATTTTGTCTCTCATTTTGTTCTAAGTTGGTGTGCTCGAGTCACGTGACCTGATTTTGGCACCACAGACAGAGTTGCTTTTCAGTCAAAGTCAAAATAATATCGTCCGTCTAAGTCCAAGAACACAAAACACAATACAAAACAACATCACATAGACAGCCTGACCCTGCCACCGTCAGGCTTCTAGATTCAAGAACACAGAGCAAGGAAAATCAGGCAATTTGCCCCTAGAAGACACCAGATACTAGATTCCAGGAGAACATGGCTTCCACCATTACTGACTTACTGTTTACAGATGGAGAGTCTTATTCAGCTCTCCTGGGTCTAAAGCTTCCTCTAGACCCCTGCGGTCTCAACTCTAGCCACAGCCAGTAGAACACACTGCACCAGACAGAAGCCCCCAGAAGCTTGTAAGCAAAAACAAAAGTCTTTCAGACACAGCTAGACAGACAGAAAACAAACCCGTGGTACCATCTAATGGTCAAACTGTAGACAAAGACACAGAAAACTAACAAGTGTTCCAAACACACTCGTCTGCATCTGGACTTAAACAAACAG